>NC_066583.1:295225779-295556404 GCF_024323335.1 Lathyrus oleraceus
AATTTTTTGTCTAAGGTCCTTTAACCTTGTTTGACCTAGGATAAATCTCTTGTCCATTTATTTGGTGTTTTGAAGGGATTTGAGGTTTTGACCAAATTAAAATGCATTTTAATTCATTTTTAAATTTATTTTTAATTAAATAAATGCGTGAAAATTATGTTGAGCCATTTTTATGGTCTTGTGATGTTTAACTTTCTGTTTGGGCCTTGGTCATGGTTGATTTAACTTTTGTTTGATCAAAATGAATGGATGGTATTGATCAGATGAAATCCCTATTATGATCAATTTGTGTTTCTTATTCCTATTCCCTCTTCATTTTCATCCCTATTCTTCCCCAATTCATCATTGACCAATAAAATATCTTCATGTCTAATGCTAGTTGATTCATCAATGAGGTTGTGTCAGATGAATCAACATGAGCCAGACTGAAATATGATCTTCCCCCATTTCTTTAAGTGTGTGGAATATTTTAGGAGTTTGGTTCTTGGTACCAAATCTCTAACATGCATTAACATCTATATTCTAATTTCCCGACCTCAGATAGTAGTGACTTCTACATAAGTCCAATTACGATTTCTTAACATAGAGCTAAATCTAATCAAGAAGGCATAGCATTCTAGTAAGTGAGATTGCAAGTCTCCCATTCTTCATGGCATTGTGTGGAGACTTGACCATTTTTTCTTTCATGAGAGTGTAGTCGTAAATTCATGACCATCAAGCTATGGATAAGCTAGACGTCAATTAAATCAGAGGCGCCACCGCGCTTTAATTGTTTCCAAGGGAAAAGGGAAAAGTACGAACAAAATCCAAAAATAAGAAGTTTTCAAACCAAAACTAATAAAATGCCAAAGATTACAGGTAAGGGGGTTGGTTACACAGAGGGAAGGTGTTAGCACCCAAAGTGTCCTAGGTACTCTTGGGGAGCCCTTTTTGTGTGCATATGTGTTTTGGTATAAAAGATGTTTGCAATAAATAGAGTGTGAGGATGAGAAAAGAATTCATTAATTATACTTTTGTGTTTGACAAGACCTTCGGACTTGTGCCTACGTACCAACATAAAATGAGGGATCAAAACCTTATAGTTCGTGGTATCAATTTCAAAGTGAGTGAGTTGCTTTTAACAAAATTCTAAGTTAATAAAGGCACAAAAAGGCCTAAAAAGGTTTGGATGAGTGTTAGTTCTTTTTATCTTTTGAAATTTTAAGTCAAGTATAGTTAAGTACATTTACAAGTTTGTTTAAGAAAAAAAGTTTAAAAATGCAATGGCATAAGGCCAAAGCTTCTAATTTGCAAAATGGTCAAAGTTTAGATATCACAAGCAAAGAAGATTTTAAAAGGAGGGAGAGATTTTGAAATTAAATAAATGGGGAGGAGATGAAGAGACTAATCCTAAGCAAAAAATTAAAAGTTGAGAGTTGAAAAGATCTGACCAATGAGATGCAATCCAATAGACAATAATGTCGTATAGAAACCCAAATTTCCCTTGGACTTTAGAATCAATCAATATAAATACACAAATAGAAAGGTGAAGAGCAAGGCATCAAATAAAGATAGCCACATCCAAGCTTAGCAACTCCATGATCTTCTTCATGATTCCCCATGTATCAGATGAGTTCAAAGAGGATCATTATGCAGGTTGGTTTCTAAAATCAAGAGGAACAACTTTCATGTTGAAAACTTTTTCATTTGAATCTTGTATCATGATTCATTTTGAGGTGGAAGTTTGGAAATTTAAACATATCAAAAAAAAAATTCTAAGTGTCAAGCCATATGTTCACTTATTCCACCTTGGATAACTTTTTATGTGAGCTTCAAATGAGAAACATTCCTTCATCAAAGTTGTATCTATCTCAAATTCCTTCAAAATGGTCACAAATTTGACCTCATTTGGATTTAATATGAAGGAGTTATGCATTTTTGAAGTTGAGGAAAATCACTTGTTCAATGGCATTGGTCCAAAATGACCTATAATGTATCCTTATATCACATGCTCATAAAAGTTAAATTAGCTCTTCCTCCAAACATCAAAGTTGAATTAGGCATATTGAATTTGATTGTGAAACTTGTAAATATTTCATCTCATAAAAACTGAGCAAGTTATGGTCTTCGGAGGTTGACCTCCAAATTAGGGTTTAGACAAAATGACCTATAATATTTCACCATAGAAAATGACTTTCCAATAAAAACTAGCTATTTACCTCAACATGAAAGTTGTTTGAAATGTAATTTACAGTAAATTTTCTCTTGGAATCATTTTCATATGGCAAACATTGTAGGAGATAGGGTCTAGGGGACCCCAGATTTGACTAGATGAATTCCTCTAGTTAACCACCATCAACTAACTTGCTAGCTTACAATTCTCTTGACTTTTGGGACTCATGGATGATAATATATGCATAATATGATGAAATTTGAAGTATCCCTTGAAATATTTGATCAATTGTTGAAGAATCGTGTTGAAGAAGTTACATAAGATACCCAGATGAACTAGGGTTTCCAAGGAAAACCAATTCCAAACTCTTGATGATTTCTTGATAAAAATAACATGTGAGGCTCATGGAGATCCATATATGATACCTAGATCCATTTTAGATAATCTTGATTGAGCTCTTAGCAATGAGGGTCTTAAACCCTAGATATGAACTTGATAGATCAAAGGTGAGCATGTGCCCTATCTACAAAAGAGTTAGACAAATACAAAGGCATATTTTTGGTATTTTGGTTAGTAAAATGATAAAATACAAAGTATGATACAATCAAATTATGCTTGGTGATCTCTCCAAATGTAAACCCAATTAATAAGGGGTAAGGAGGATGTCAAGGTGTGATCCCAATACTAATGCATATGATGAGGATAGCATGAGGGATCTTAGGGTCAAAATTGGGGTCTTACAGAGAGCTAGTGGCATACTTGTTGAAATATCCAAGTTGGAGCCCTTCTCATGGATGATGTCTTGCTTCAAGGATCCATACTTGTGAATGAATGGTTAAGTGTTCTCCGAAGAATGACTTAACAAAATCAAAACCCATCACTAACATTTGACTAACACTTGACTAACTCTTTATTAATTTTTCTTTTAATTTCAAGTCATTTACTTAATGCACTTTAAATTTCAGTACCTTTACCATTCATTTGTCATTTACATTCATGTAACTTGTCTATGTTTCAGTCTCTTTTCACTTTGCTCATTTGAGCCATATCTTGTGATTGTATATATTGTTTGCTTGTTTTGCTTTTGTTTGTGATATTAGGACCTTAAAACACCTAATAACAACAAAAACCCTAAAAAAACATTTGGTGGACTGTTGGACTAGATCTGAGCTTTTGGACTTAGAATTAGGCAATATACCCTGTGCTAAAGAACTTGGCCAATGCCAACATTTGAGACTAAACTACATATACATGTGCCTTCATCTGATACAAAACCTTGGATGCCTTGGATTCATCTGCTACTCTGTCTTTGTGCTTAACTGTCTTGTTATTGTTGTCTATGTCTGATGTTTTGTTCTGAGTTGATCAAGGAATATTTCATCTGCTACATGGGAAGACATTGAATACTGCTAGCTGTTGGATCCCATTGGTCAGATATTTTCAACTTTAAACTTTTAATTTCTGCTTAGGATAGTCTCTTCATCTCCTACCACTTCTTAAATTTCTAAATCTCTCCCTCTTTTTTTTCAAAAAAACCTTCTTTGCTTTTAATTTCAAACTTAGACTTGTTTTAATGATTAGTAACTTTGGCCTTATGCCAATGAATTTTAAAATCTTTTCTTAATCAAACTTGTGAATGAACTTAACCATATTGACTTAAATTTCAAAAAGACAAAAAGAACTAACCACCCCATTCAAAGTTTTGGCCTTTTGTGTCTTTTTATTAAATTTTTGTTAAAATCAATTCACTAACCTTCTTTGAAACTTTTACCACGAACTACGAGGTTTTGGTCCCTCATTTTTATGTTGGTACGTAGGCACAAGACCAAAGGTCTTGTCAAACACAAAAATATAATTAATGAACTCTTTTCTCATCCCCTCATTCTTTTTTATCAAACATCATTTAGACCTAATCGCTTGCATACAAAAAGGGATCCCTAGGAGTACCTAGGATACTTTGGGTGCTAACACCTTCCCTCTGTGTAACCATCTGTAGCGGGAAATTCATGATCATTAAGCTATTGACAAGCTAGAGATCAATTAACAAGAGTCGCCATTGCGCTTTTATTGTTTCCAAGGGAAAAGGGAAAAGTACGAACAAAACCCAATAAGTAAGAAGTTTTCAACTAAAAAACTAATCAAAATCAGAGATCACGGGTAAGGGGGTTTGTTACACAGAGGGAAGTTGTTAGCACCCAAAGTGTCCTAGGTACTCCTAGTGAGCCCTTTTTGTGTGAATGTGTATTTTTGTACAAAGTGATGTTTTACAAACAAATAGAATGGGGGGATGAGAAAAGAATTCATTAATTATATTTTTGTGTTTGACAAGACCTTCAGACTTGTGCCTACGTACCAACATAAAAATGAGGGATCAAAACCTCGTAGTTCATGCTACAAATTTCAAAATGAGTGTATTGAATTTAGCAAAATTTAAGTTTGAAAGGAACAAAGGCCTAAAATGATTTGAATGAGTTAGTTCTTTTTGGCTTTTTGAAAGTTTAAGTCAAGTATAGTTAAGTTTATTCACAAGTTTGAGTTAAGAAAATAAGTTTGAAAATGCAATGGCATAAGGCCAAAGTTTCTATCTTTTTACAAAAAATGGTCAAAGTTTAGAACAAAAATAGGTCACACAAAGAAGATTTTGAAAATGGAGGGAGAGATTTTGAAATTAAAGAAATGGGGAGAAGATGAAGAGACTACCCTATGCACAAAATTTAAAAGTTTGGAGTTGAAAAGATCTGACCAAATGGGTAGCAATCCAATAGACAAAAATGTCAATAGAAACCCAGAATTCCCTTGGACTTTTAGAATCAAGCAACACACAAATGCATAATTATATTATCTTGAAGAGAAAAGGCATCAAATAAAGATGGCCTCATCTAAGCTTATCCATTCCATGATCTTCTTCAGAAATAGCCCATGTAACAGATGAATTTCACAAGTCACAGGTTCAAAATAACAGCTTCACAATGATCATGTTGCAGATGAACTTAGAGAGATCTTGAATGATGTATTAGATGAAGTTCAAATTGTAAGCACTTAGTTCTTCACAAATTGGCATTTGCCAAGTCCTTTAGCTTAGGGAGGTTGCCTAGATTCTAAGTCCATTTGCCCAAGATCAAGCCAACAGTCCACTCAAATTTTTTTTATGGTTTTTGTGGTTATTATCTGCATTAATGGTCAAAGACCACACAAACAAACAAAGTATATACAAATAAAATATATCACAAAATATGGTCAAAATGGACAAAGTGAAAATTGCATTAACATAAACAATTAGAATAATATGTACAATGGCAAATGAAATAAAGTGCTAAAAGTAAATTGCATTAAGATAAAAACTTGAAATTAAAAGTTAATAGTTAGTAAGTTAGAGGTTAGTTTTTGTTTTGCTTTTTCAAGACATTCTTTGGAGAACACTCAATCCACTTATCACAAGCATGGATCCTTGAACCAAAACATATTCCAAAGGAAGGAAAAAAGGCCAAGTTTCCACACAATACCATGAAGGAGGGGAGACTTACAATCTCACTAACTAGAATGCTTATGCCTTTTTATGTCAAAAATTTAGCGCTATGTTAAGCAATCGTAATTGAAATTATGTAGAAGTCACAACTATTTGAGGTCGGGCAATATAATTTTGGTGTTAATGTATGTTAGGAACATAGTATAATGGACTATGCTCATGAAACATACCACACACAAAAAAGAATATGCAAAAGGGGTGGCCTAATCTCATCCATACTCATGTCAATTTTTCAACAACGAACAAGCAAACATAATTAAGTCAATACAAATGGTCAACAAAATTAAATTGGCATTTATTCAATTAAAAATAATAAAATAGTGCATTTAATGCAAATATGTTTTGTCCAATTCCTAAAATCTCATCACAACGCCAAAGAAATGGCCATGAGATTTATCATAGGTCAAACAAGGCCAAAGGACCTTGGAGAAAAAATTTCACAATTTTTGGACATTTAAAAATATTTTTAAGCAATTAAAAACAAATGCAAAATCAATTAATTCATGAATAATATTAATAATGGTCCAAAAAATAATTTTAATTCAGAATATGAAAGAGAAAAATATTTAAATTTTTTTGGTGAAAGTCCCATATTTTTTGGATCAATATTGGATTTAATATGAATTATTGAAGAAATTGCAATAAAAATAAAAATTCAGAAAATGTAAATTACGTGGACCATCAGATCTCCCTCATTAATTGAGGTGGCATATCTGATAATCTAAAGTGCGCGCTCCACATAGACGTGAGTCAACTGCGTGGCAAATGTGGTAATGAATACCAGCGCTTAGGATTAAAACGTGGGAGGAGGATCACATGGTTCAGAGGTTGGCCAAGTCATCGTCGGAGCCAGAGCTCCGATCATCTTCTTCGGTGAACCTCACCGGACTGGTCAACATGAACCATCACCAAAAATAGAAACAAGGGCATGGTCTTAAAGAAAAAATGGCACTGAGCTCGAATCTGACCTCCATTCATTCCAATTCCAAGTATATTAAGAGATATGTGGAATTGAAATTTGAGGTACATGAACTGAGTTGCTTCGTTTTAACCTCAAAGCAACATAATCTTCTTGCCTACATTGGTAGGACTTCAGACAACCAAAGAATCAATGTAATTGAACAAGAAATTGAGAGAATCGAAGAGTTTAAAATATCTGAAAATTACCTTCAATGTAGGTCTGAATTCGATGGATCTTGAGCTTGCTTGTGCTTGGACTCATTTTACTTGCTTGCAAGAAGAGGATTGAATGGTTTAGAAGTAATGGATTCCTGGAGAATTGAATTCCAACACAGTGGAGATTCAAGCTCAAATTCAAACGAATTTATTAGGCTTATCCTTTGAGAAATGAGGGTTTGCAATAGGGGATCAAAGTTGGCGCAATTGTATGTGTATTTTTGAGCAATTGAATCTCTATTTATAGCCGAATCATGTGATATTTGCACACTCACTTTCACTTTCCAAATTTGGAAAATGTGACATAATGCTCCATAGGCGTGCATAGGCCCATGAAATGATGGCTTGAAGTCCATAATTGAAGATCAGATGTGTTGAAGCAGGCTTGGATTGCAAGGCACATGTACGTTGATGCTTGAAGTTTGATCCATGCCAAATGATATCAGCCTATTTAAGCCATGTGCAGCCTATGCATTTCTCATAAAAAAAATGAATGAATTTGAGCTCTTTGGAAAGGTGAGATCAAGAGGAACAACTTTGGTGTTCAACACTTTTTCATTTGGAGCTTGGAACTTGGAGAAATTTGAGGTGGAAGTTTGGAAATATTTGACATATCAAATTTTTTCTAAGTGTCAAGCCATATGTCTCAATATTCCACCTTGCTTAACTTTTTATTTGAGCTTTAAATGAGAAAAGTGTCTTCACCAAAGTTGTATATCTCTCAAACATCTTCAAAATGGTCACTGATTTCATGTCATTTGGATTTGAAATGATAGAGTTATGAATTTTTGAAGTTTGGAAAAATCACTTAATCAATGGTATAGGTCAAAAGTGACCTATAATGTAGCCTCATATCACATGCTTAAAAAATTTGAATTAGCTCCTACTCTAAACATAAAAGTTGAAGTAGACACATTGAATTTGATTGTACAACTTGGAAATATTTCATCTCATAAAAATTGAGCAAGTTATGGTCTTGGGAAGTTGACTTTCAAACTAGGGTTTAGACAAAATGACCTATAATGTTTCAACATAGAAAATTATTTTCCAAGCAAAACTATCTCTAGGTATCAACATGAAAAGTTGTTTATAATGTCATTTAGAGTAAGTTTTCTCTTGGAATCATTTTCATATGATGAAAATTGTAGGAGATAGGGTCTAGGGAGACCCAGTTTTGATTAGATGAATTCATCTGGCCAACCACCATCAACCAACTTGCTAATTTACAATTCTCTTGACTTTCTTGGCTCATGATAGATCATATATGCATAAGATGATTAAATTTGAAGTTTCCCTTGAGAAATTTGATCAATTGGTGAGATAGCTTGTTGGAGAAGTTACTCAAGATACCCAATCAAACTAGGGTTTCCAAGGAAAATCACCCTCAAACTCTGGAAGCAAACTTGATCAATATAACATGTAGAGATCATTGGGACTCATATATGATACTTATAACCATTCTTGAATCAATTCTTGTTTGTGCTCTTTGTTCATGAGGGTCTCAAACCCTAGATGTGAACTTGATGAATCAAATGAGATCATGCCCTACCTACAAAAGAGTTAGATAGATGCAAAGATATATTTTTTGTATTTTGGTTAGTAAAATGATAATATACAAGTATGATATAATCATAAAATGCTTGGTGATCTCTCCCAAAACAAACCCAATGAAGGAGGGGCAAGGAGGATGCCAAGATATGATCCCAATGCTAATGCTTATGATGAATTTGCATGAGGAATCTTAGGGTCAAAATTGGGGTCTTACACCAACCCCCTTACCTATAATCTCTGGTATTTTATTAGTTTTTATTTGAAAACTTTTTATCCTTGGGTTTTGTTCGTACTTTTTCCCTTTTCCTTTGGAAACAATAAAAGTGTGGTGGTGAATATGGTTTTATTGACGTCAAGTTTATCCATAGCTTGATGGTCATGAATTTACCGCTACACAAACACATTTTTCCACAAGCGTGCGATGCGCTTCGTGAAGGATCATATTTTTTGAGGTACGACAGATGGTAAGGTAGATTTGAAATTTATGGAAAAGTAAATATTTGGTGGCTATGAGAGTTTATCTAGTGATAGTGACGATTCCTTTAGTGATTGTAATGATGATTTATATTCTTCTCCGTCATGATTAGTGAGTTTGTTTATCGCGATCACAGCTTTAGAAAATGTCACTTTTTGTAATTAAGTAAAAAACATTGATTCTCATATAATGACATATGTTGTTCTTTTGATTGGTTGCATTAGGTAAAACAACATGGATAGTACAAGATGTATTTGTAGTGAAGATGCAATAGGTGGGACAAGATGTTCCAGCATGTGTGCAACATTTGTCCCTAGTCTGGAAGATAAATTAAGTGAGTTATTATGAGAAAAATTTTGCTTTAATCAAATAATATTTATTGTTGTATCTTGTAGCAATATGTGATTTAATAAGATTTGCTAAAGAGATTTAATAAGATCAAATCCAATTCAATGAGGTTTAAATTGAATGAAGATCAAATCAAATCAAATCTTTTTGTGGATGTTTTTTAAGCGAATTAAATCTGCATTAGAACTAATTATGTGTTAAATCTAATGCCCATTGGAGAGAATCCCAAAATATGGTTTAGTATTTAAGGATACTCATTCCAACCTTTAAAGACATGCAAGTATTAAAGATCAAGTGTGTTAGGTCTTTGTTCTTCGTGTATTTGTAGTCTAGTTGTTTATTGCAAACCTCTAAAGAAGCCTAAACTGAATATTCAAGGCATAAAGATTGATTGTTAGTTGAGATGTAATTCAACATCTATAATCTTTTGAAAGCATTAATCACTAGGGTAGTGATTGAAATAAAGTGAGAGGGGTTCTCATATTTAGGGGGGTCCTAAATAAAAAGATATGGGTAGTATTAGGAAGTAGGCATTGAGAAAAGTTTGTTAATCTAAGACTAATTGTACTAATACTATTGATAGTGAATTTCCTTTCTTGAGTGGGAAACACCCTAGATGTAGGTGATATGGCGCTGAACTGGGTTAAAAATGCTCTTGTGTTCTTTATTTCTTTCTAAATCATATTCCTTGGTATGTTTAAACATTTTTATGTGGTACACATTATCTAAGACATTATAACCAACATATGTCCTTCTGAGAATAAAATATCAACATAGATTGGGTCCAAAATTTCCGGATTGGACTAAATGTATCCAATACGAGAAATGAGGCTGACATAATATTAAAGCTCTATTAGGATGGAGAACAAGTGTGCATGTGACGGCCCAAAGGGATGGACGACGAATGATTATATTCCTATACATGTGTAATAGTTGACTTTATAGTTGGTATATCATTCACTATTTTTTCGGTTGATGTTTTGAAGGCTTTTACTTTCGCTCCCTCCAATTTAATCTTAATAGTAGAGCCTTTGTCTAAGATTTTAAAATTATTTACCAAGGTCTTAACATTGCCCGTACAGTGGGTATCTTTTTTCTTTCTACAAGACTATAAGGGTTAATAGGGAAGGTTGGGTTTCTATAAGTGTGGTTCATAGAAGGACCCATCTTACATCTTACTAATCTAATAATAATAACTAGAAATATAAGATCATTTGAGTTCAGGTGTTGCTAACTGCCGAGAGATTATTTTTAACGAGGACGACACCTACCAATCTCCCCTTTATTGGAAGGCTACACCTCTATCGATTACTGGTTATAATTTTGGTAAGTTTACTAAAACTGAGAAAGACGAGGATGACTTTTTGGAGTAATTATGGCCTTTGAGTGTGAAGGATTTGTTGAGGTAAGAGGGAGACTTTCATGACCTCGTGGTTTTTTTGGGTAAGTGATACATTTTATTTCCTCGTATAAGATAAGTTTAACTTTGTGTTTAATTTTACATCCCTATTTTCTTTCTTTTTTTCCTTGCGGGACGAATGATTCCATTATTTGTTAAATAGAGAAAGTAGAAGATGGAGAAGGAAAAAGATAAAATTAACTGATGACACTCTGTCATTATGTTAAATTTGCGAGAAAAATCGATGAAATCGGAATAATAATGAGAAAAAGACAAGCTAAAATGGGTAGAAATAAGAAAAAATAACCAAGAGGATGCAAGGTAACGCGGTTGCAATGTTGTGCATGTCTGACACACAGTAATTGTTATAAATAGGGCTTTTTGGCTGCTTTTTAAGGAGTTCCAAATTTTGATAGAGAAAGTGAAGGTTTGGAGTTCTAAAGAGAGGATTTTGAGGGTTTTGGAAATAATTTAAGATATTTATCTTCCTTGAATTTCATGTACTCTCCATCTAAACTCGTGGTAATTGTTACATGCACTATAAGTAACTAGATTTTTTAGATTAGGTCTTTTGAGACAAACCTGCTCGTACCTTGTTAGATTATATGGTTGTTTGAGCTTAACTGAATTATTTGATGATGTTATTGTTATTTAATTGTTCTTGATTTTAATGCTTTTTGTGTATTTATGAATGCATAAATCGATATCAGATGAGTAGGGATTATTGACTCTAAGTCTACCGATCTAATCTATGGCAATTATTCAACTTTGTAATTAACAAGGAATAGTTAACTAGAAGTTATGGCTTTTGAATTAACACACTTAGAACACCTAGTTTAACTCTAAATTGGCCTAAGGAATTACGGAACTATTGTGTAAATTAGTGAGTTGTACACCAAGGAATTGGGCGCAATGGCCTTGTTAATTCACCGTAGTAATTTAACATATTAGTAATTCAGTTATTACACAGTTCATCAATAGGTATAAGCAGGGGAGTCAAAAGAAAGATCTAATCACCTTTAATCATTGAATTTTATGCTGTAAAGCTTCTCGATCTTATTCGTACCAAAGCAATCTTAAAAAAAAGCCCTTTTTTATTTTCTTTAATTTGCACTATTGTTTCCTTGTTAAAACTCACAATCCCTATGGAGATGAATTTTATTTATTACTTCAACGATACTAGTACACTTGCTAGAATTGTCCATCGGTAACGATATGGGTCATCCAAATCAGAAAAGTGACCCCTTCAATCTGATGGTCGTGGCCCTTAGGAAGAGGAAAACAACATCTGAAGGAAAAATCATTCACGTTGTTCCCCTTAATACTTAACAACCACCAATTAACCATGAGGTAATGGTAATGGTTCTCAAGATACTTCCTCCTACATGAACTCAAAAAAAGGGTATTCTAAGGCAGTGTGGGTAGTGGCTCTTCACAAGGGAATCCCTCTAAATTCCATTTTTGGGAATAAACTTTTGATGGACTGGAATTTGTTTATGAGCACCTGAACGCATCTGAGTATATGAACAATCCAAAAAAGATGGGTCTTCAGAGGATGGTCCAGTTATTAGGAACATACTTAATGAGAAGTGTTATGCTAGGAAGAGCGGTGTTTGAAGCTATAGACTATTCAAAACAAAGGAAGACATATTTGAAGTCTGGGCTAAAATAGATAAAGGAGAAGAATGAGTTGGATCATGATCTTCTTATCTTGACTAATGAAAGGTTGGCCACACTTGAGAAGGGCCAAGAAGATGCTCTTATCGCTTTGGAGGAAGCAGATAAAGAGAAAAAGAAATTGTTGAAGGATAATAAAATCTTGGAGAAGACTCGTGAAAACCAAAATGAGAAACTTACTCAGGTCGAGGCCAAACTCAATGGTTTGAAAACAAAAATCAGTACTCATAACTCTATTGGGCAAGAACTAAAATTTGAGTTGGAAGAAACCCGTATGGAATCCATTATCATTGATGACCAAGGCTTTAAGAAGGCTAAAGAACAAGTTTGCTTCTTATATCTGAACTTTAATTTAGGAGAGTTGGGTTTCTATAAGACAGTCGTGAATAGTCAGTTGGTGGATGAGGTTAATCTTGAAGATGAATGGGACAAGGATACCTCCCTCCCTTTGTTGAACCAAGATGTTCCTATAGAAAGCCTAACATGGTGGTGGAGACAAATCCTGATATTTGAATTCTATGTGTATTAATTTTTTAAGGACTTTATGTATTTTGCTTTCCTGTTCGGGTTCTCTAAGTACTTGTACTGCATTTTAAACTTAATCAAAATATTTTTATGATGCATATCTTTTGACTATAAAGTTGTAAGCTTTTATTTAGAAATATTCCCATCAGGCATGGATTGATTTTTGAAAATTTGAATTTGTAAAACATATGGTTACCCCGAGGGTGTAACCCCTAGAGGGCACATGGTGACCCTGGAACGCACAAACCTAGGAGGGCACATGGTGACCTTAGAGGTTGAAAATCCCAAAGGGCACATGGTGACCTCAGAGTATGTAACCCTCAAAGGGCACATGGTGACCCCATGGAGCACCAATCTTAAAGGAACACGGTGACCCTAAAGGGTGCCAACCATGAATGGCACATGGTAACTCACAATTTTTCAACCAACACAAATATTATTTTTTCAACAAATCGAGTACCTCATTAAAACCCATACCCATGCAGAGGAAAAGAGTGATCCTCTATAGTTTTATTAATAACTTTATGGTGTGTTACATTATTATGGTATTTTGTAATCATATTAGATGATCTAACTATAAGAGTGTCTTATCTTCACGGTGTTCCAACATCTTGGAACTTCTTCACCATTTAACCTTTCTAACTTATAAGCTCTTTGTGATAGTTTTTGGTGTATTAGATATGGTTTGTCCCAACTAGAAAGCAATTTTCCAAGACTGGTGTGCACTACTACCTACTTCAGTACCAGGTCGTCTTCCCTCATTTCTCTAGGAATTACTTGAGTGTCGTACCGTCTAGCTTCTCGCAGATTTGTGACAAAATCTTGTTATTCGACATGTTAACTGCTGGAATTCTTTGATGAGTTAGGACTCCTCATGTCATTTATAAGGGTTTGCCTTAATTCCTCTTCTTGAGAGCATGAAACCTATAATTTTTCTAGTTTGAACCCCAAAAGAGCATTTGGTCAGGTTCAGCTGCATATTATTGAAGGAGAAGAGCGATCCAAAATGCAGCGGAATTTAAAAAAATTCTCGTTTAGTGATCCTTACGAATGGGCATGATCAGTGATAGAATCGTTACCTCTTGTGGCGATTGAAACCTTTGATGCAAATCTATGGAGCGATCATGAACGTTGAATGGTGACAACGCCTTTACTCAGTCCACACGAACGGATTCCTTCAATCTCAATGCTAGCTGCTACTAATGAAGGCTTTGATTGAGAGAGAGAGAAACGAAATTACAATTGCACAAATGCTTATGCATAAGGGTTCTATTTATAGAACCACTTGTGTGGGCTGCAAGCTAAAAAGCCCACTTAAGTTTATGTGTCCCATATCTTATAATATGCCAAAATGACTTAACCGCATGGTACCTTACCATATTTCGTATTCTACTTAAGTACACCGTACCTTACGATGTTCTACAACTCACTTAAGTGCACCATACCTTACGGTGTTCCTTAGTTACTATATCTCTCATCAATCCGACCTTTTGTGTGTGACCCTTTAGGTTTTTGCGACATTGGAAATTATATTAAATCACGTATTTAACATAATAAACAGTGAGCGGTATCTAGCAACACATCACTTCTACTCAAGACATGAAAATGTCATATGATGTGAAAAATCCTTTTGTGATAATACTTATGTGTAAAATTACCCTTTTTTCCCTTATGTTTATATTGAACACAAGGCATAGACTGTGTCATCCTTGTCCAGTTCAATATTGGGCCTGTGCACATTTATCCTATTACGCAGGATGGGCAAATTCCATCTAGGTCACTCATGTCCCTCAGCATGCTTCGTGGAGTACCCATCAATTGTCTTTATGGTCATCCAGTTACGGACAACGTTTGATCAGCAATAAGGCACTCGACTCTACATCTAGGGTCCATAGTGGTTTCAGGTCGAAGGGTGGTATACACCATTATCACCATGAGAATAACTTATGACACTTTGCATAACATTCTATATAGTATTCTCATAGCGGGTCAATCCAGTATAAATATTACTCTTAATATTCATACATATGTTTAAGACTTGATAACTCCTTATCCATGATCCATGAGATGTGATCATCAGTCTATATACATAATAATCTTAATGCTTTAATGTTATCCCACTTCACAATAAAGCTCGACTACGCATACTTTAAGAATAATGTCCTTATGTTTAATGGGATCTCATGATTAAGTCACACTTGATACATTAAACGGACTAGCTATTCTAGGGACTTTATTAAACAAACATAATAAAGAAAAAGCCTTTTATTATTAATAAATAATTCGATACAAGTACCAAAAGTATTAGCCTCTAGGGCTTACACCAACAATTATATCTTCTCACTGATGCCATTATGTCATTAAGATCCCCAAAGTGGCTCTTTTCTTAAGTAGTATTTACCACCATATCGTCTAGATGAACCTCCAAATTACACCCTATCTGATTGGCAAACACATTATCCATTAATATTTCATAAGTTATCCCATCATTTTTAAAACCAAATGACATTACCTCATAATAGTAATTGCAATATTTGGTCATGAATGTTGTCTTGGATGCAACATATGGACTCATTTTAATTTGATTGTAACTCGAGTATGCGTCCATGAATATGAGCACTTTATACCCTAAAGCGCCATCAATCATCCTATAAATGTTTTTAAATGGATATGTAACTTTTGGATATTCTTAATTGAGATCTGTGAAGTCTACATACGTTCATCATTTTCTTTATGGATTTTTAATAAATCAACATTTGACAACCTAAGAAGGGTATTGAATCTCATTGATAAACCTGACTTATTTTAATTTACTAACTTCCTCCTTTATGGTGATTCTTTTTTCTTCTTCTACGTGTTATTTCCTTTGGATTACAGGCTTGGATCCTATTTTGATGGCGAGGTGATGACATACCACAGCCTCATCTATTATGGGCATAGTTGATAATGCCTAGGAAAATAGATCTAAATTTTTCTTTAGCAATATTATAATATATTCTTCCTTGGTTTTTGATAAAGATGTTCCAATATTAGTAGATTGGAAGCTTCGGTAACTTATATGTATTGTCTTCAAATCTTCTATGTGTATTAGTCTATCCTACACAAACTCTTCTCTCGGATACAAATCTATAAAGTTGATATTTTTGGAGTTAGGCTTTGCGGAGATCGCCCCCACATTTTTTTTCATCTTCAAACTTTACTAATAACACTTTAAGATGATTTCTTAATTGCTTTTTACTATTCCTATTTACCATTATCTAGAGGATATTTCATGGTCAAGTAAATGGTGGATAACATTGCCTTAATTCATTGAATGTGGGTCTTCGAATGATGATGATGATGATGATATATAAGGAATGTGTATTTATTCCAAGGTACCTAACTTTGATTTTATTGGAATTTTATCGTCTCTCAGATGTGGTTATGGATCAAATATGACCATGAACATGCATTCCTCACATGAAAATCCCACCAATATGCCTTTGAAAGGTTAGAGGATTTTAGAATCAAATTACAACCTTTCAAGCGCCTCCCAATATATAACATAGGGAGAGCTCCCTAGATCAATGAAAACTCTTTTGATATGATATTTATATACTTGCACGCTAATGACCATGAGGCCATCTTCATGAAGTAATATTCTTTCCGCATCTTGGTGTGAAAAAGAAATATTTGGAAGAGACATTACCTTTAATCCTGATAAGGACTCAGATATATGCATAACTTGGTGAGTATATTTACTTTGAGAAGAACTTGATTCTCCTCCTCCCGTGGTCCCTTCAAAAACGGCATTTAGTGTGTGGTGAACTTGTTGCCCATCTTTTAGGTCTTTATTTGTTCTTGTAAGGGGATTCTCTATTGACTTCTCTCAACCTAGGGTGACCTTTCCCCTGCATTACATGCAACTCCTTGCACATATCTCCTTAACCGACCTTCTTGAATTATACATTAAATATATATCTTAAATTTGTGAACATCTTATGTATGGATTCCCTTTAACTTTATGATATTTGCATCATCTATCAAGGCCATTACCAATCACTATTTTTCTTGGTACAATAGGTGGTGTAATGGCCCTAGTATGACATACTTCTTGTAGTATTTTACCTCTCCAATTAATTATAGGTTTGAAGTTATCTATCGTCCTATGTGCTGGTTTGAAAGTGTTTCTATCTTGGACGGACTTGATGATTAGATTCTTCCGAGCTTTTGATGAGTCATGTCTCCTAGAATTTCTTTCTTTTGCATTTCTCGCTATTTTCTCAATGCTACTCTCTTCTTATTTTACATAGCATTATATTGATGAGTCTTCCAGTTTATATGTGAGTGATTCATTGAATTTCCCCTCCTTGATACCATTCTTAAAATCTTAAACAAGCATTTCTTGAATAAGGTGAACCACCTAAATATTTGCTTCTTAAACCTTTCCAAATCATCTCTTGGGGGTTCAACATTTCCTTGATGAACAAAAAATAAACTAGTTGTAGAGACCCTCATATGCTTGCTCACTAAGAGCTGATGAATCTGTTTCGTGGTGAGGTACTATTAGCTAGTTATGGAGAACCTCAGCAAGTTCATGTACCACCTTAGAGAGCATTCTTGAGTGTTCCTGCCAAGAGTTTCCATCTGTATGTTACACCAATTATGGCCATTTGGGTATTGAGGGAGGTAATGTGTTCATGCGGAACACTTTTGTCATTAAATGGTGTAATAGAGGTAAGTTGAAACCTTCATGGACATGAGTATCCCAGACCTCAACCGAAAGAGGTTAGGATTAAGAAATTATTCCATCCTCCACCATGACTGGTTGTTGTTGTCTTTGTTGTAAGTTTCGTACATCGCCATGCAAAACCTCATTTTGTCTCCGCAATTCTTCCATAGCGGTCAACATTTTTATTACGACATGTGGGTCATAGTTGTTATTGCTTGTGGAATTTCTCACCTTTGGAAATCAATGATCTTGTTATGGAATTTTAGAAGGTGCAGCCTAGGAAAACTTTACCTGGCTCCACAGTGGACACCAAATGTATTGGGAAAAATTTACACCTTTGTAACTTAATTGATCATATAGTCAACAAATACTCTGTTTTTAGAGTTAATTTGTCCTTTTTTCTCTCTTACCCCTACCCCTTTTATAACTCAGCTTTTATTTCCTCTTCTAGTGGTAATGATCGTTATTATATTAGTGCTAATTATGTTATTGTATTTTAATTTGAGTGTGATGTCCATAACAACCATAACGACCATTAAATAATGTTCCCTTGTCTGAGCTTAATGGTGTAGCGGTAAATTCATGACCATCAAGCTATGGATAAGCAAGACATCAAATAACAAGAGTCGCCACCACGCTTTTATTGTTCCCAAGGGAAAAGGGAAAAGTACGAACAAAACCCATAAGTAAGAATTTTTCAAATCAAAACTAATAAAATTTTAGAGATTACAGGTAAGGCGTTGGCTACGCAGAGGGAAGGTGTTAGCACCCAAAGTGTCCTAAGTACTACTAGGGAGCCCTTTCTTTTGTGCATATGTATTTTGTACAAATGATGTTTGCAAACAAATAGAATGGGTGGATGAGAAAAGAATTCATTAATTATATTTTTGTGTTTGACGAGACCTTCGGACTTGTGCGTACGTACCAACATAAAAATGAGGGATCAAAACCTCGTAGTTTGTGATACGAATTTCAAAGTAGATGCATTGCTTTTAAGAAAAATTAGGTTTGAAAGGCATAAAGGCCTAAAAATGGTTTGAATGAGTTAGTTCTTTTTGGTTTTTGAAGTCTTTAAGTCAAGTATAGTTAAGTTTATTTATATGTTTATTTAAGAAAAGGAGTTTAAAATGCAATGGCATAAGGCCAAAGTTTCTAATTTGTAAAATGGTCTAAGTTAAGAAAAACAAGTACAAACAAAGAAGTTTTTAAAAAGGAGGGAGATATTTTGAAATTAAAGAAGTGGGGAGGAGATGAAGGAAATAATCCTAAGCATAAATTTAAAAGTTAAGAATTGAAAAGATCTGACCAATGGACTGCAATCCAATAGACAAGAATGTCATATAAAAACTCAAATTCCCTTGGACATTAGAATCAAGTAACAAATAATGCACACAATATTAACTTGAAGAGCAAGGCATCAAATAAGGATAGCCACATCCAAGCTTAGCAACTCCATGATCTTCTTCAAATTTTCCCATGTAGCAAATGAATTCCACAATGCCATAAGTCACATGTTCAAAATAACACCTTCACAATGATCATGTTGCAGATGAACTCAAATGGACCTTCAATGATGTATCAGATGAAGTTTCAGATTACAAGCACTTGGTTACATGAATGTTGGCATTGGCCAAGTTCTTTGCATAGGGAGTGTTGTCTAAATTCTAAGTCCAATTGTCTCAGATCAAACCAACAGTCCACACAAGATATTTTTTATTGTTTTTGTTTTTATTAGGTACATTAATGGTCAAAGACCACACAAACAAACACAATATACACAAGCAAAATATATCACAAAATATGGTCCAGATGGACAAAGTGAAAATGACATTAACATAAACAATTAGAATGGTATGAATAATGGAATCAAAATGGCTCCAAGTCCCAACAACACAAGTCAAATTTACACAAACAATCAAAATGGCTCAACATAATTATTTGGCATTTATTCAATTTAAAAATACTAAAAATAATGCATTAAATTAAATATGGTTAGTCAAATTCCTAAAATCTCATCAAAACGCCAAAGAAATGGCCATGAGATTTATCATAGGTCAAACAAGGTCAAAGGACCTTGGAGAAAAAAATTCAAAATTTTTAGACTCTTAAAAGTATTTTTAAACAATTATAAATAATCACAAAATCATATAAATCATGAAAAATATTAATAATGATCCAAAAAATAATTTTAATTCAGAATATGGAAGAGGATTTTATTTTTAAAAAATTGGTGAAACTCTCATATTTTTTGGATCAATATTAAAATTAATATGAATTAATGAAAATCAAAGGAATAAAATGAAAATGAGAAAATACAAAAAAAAACGTGGACCACTTGATCTCCCTCATTAATTGAGGTGGTAGATCAAGTGGTCATCAGCGCGCTTTCCACCACATTCACTACTCAACGCGTAACACAAGTGGTATTTACAAGCAACACACGAGATTAAAACATTTTGAATTGATCATTTGGCTCAGAACCTGTCCAACATATCACCGGCGTTAAACCTCTAGTCACCTTCTCAGGCGAACCTCGTCGGACTGGTTCAGTCATCACCATCACATAAATGAAAAAGGAGGACATGATTTGAAAGAAAAAATGGCATAGAGCACGAATCTGACCTCAATTTTAACTAACTCCAAATATATATAAAGATATGAGGGGTTGAATTTTGAGGTGTGTTAACTGAGTTGCTTCGATTTGACCTCAAAGCAACTCAATCTTCTTGCCTACATTGGTAGGACTTCAGACAACCAAATATCCAAGAGAACTGATGAGAATTGAGTGAGAATCAAAGAGAAGAAAATTTCTAGAAAATACCTTCATTGTTGTGCAGAACTTGCTCTTCCTTGCTTCAATTCTTGTTTGATCTTGCTCCAATGACTTGCAGAAGTGGATTAGGAATGGAAAGAAGCTTTGGATCCTGGAGTTTTTGAATCTCCAAACAGTGAGATTCAAACTCAATTTTCAAGTGAAAATTATCAGGTTTTCCTTTGAATTATAAGGGTTTGAAGAGAGGGGTTAAAGCTGGCGCGCAAGGATCCTTTCAAATGAGCTCAGAGGGTCCATATTTATCGCAATTGGGAATTTTATTTGCACACTTCAGGTTTCTTCCAAATTTGGCAATGTCGTGCACAAGCTTGCATGGGCGTGTACAGGCCTATGAAGCAATCCAATTAGGTCCAAATGCATATGAAATGAGATTGGAATTAAGCTTGAATGGCAAGGCAATGTTATGTGATGAATTTGAACTTTGATTTCCACCAATGATGCAGGCCTGTTAAAACCATACGCAACCTTAGAAAACTTAGTCCAAAATGAATGAGTTGGGACTCTTTGGAAAGCTTAGATCAAGAGGAGCAAATATTATGTTGAACACTTTTCCATTTGGAACTCGGATCAAGGTGAATTTTGAGGTGGAATTTTGGAAATTTCAACATGTTGAAAACTTTTCTAAGTGTCAAGTCATATACCTCAATGTTCCACCTTACTAAACTTTTTATGCGAGCTCCAAATAAGAAAAGTGTATTCATCAAAGTTGTAGCTATTTTAAATACCTTAAAAATAGTTACAAATTTGACCTCATTTGGATTTAGAATGAGAGAGTTATGCATTTTTGAAGTTGAGGAAAATCACTTGTTCAATGGTATTGGTCCAAAATGACCTATAACGTATCCTCATATCACATGCTCATAAAAGTTGATTTAGATCTCACTCCAAACATAAAAGTTGAAGGAGACACATTTAATTTGATTGTTCAACTTTTAAATCTTTCATCTCATAAAAATGAGCAAGTTATGCTCTTGGGAAGTTGACTTTCAAATTAGGGTTTAGACAAAATGACCTATAATATTTCAACATAGAAAATTATTTTCCAAGCAAAACTATCTCTAGGTCTCAACATGAAAAGTTGTTTATAATGTCATTTAGAGTAAGTTTTCTCTTGGAATCATTTTCATATTGTGAAAATTGTAGGAGATAGGGTCTAAAGAGACCCAGTTTTGAACTGATGAATTCATCTGGCCAACCACCATCAACAAACTTGCTAACTTGCAATTCTCTTGACTTTTTAGGATCATGGTAGATCACATATGCATAAGATGATAAATTTTGAAGTGTCCCTTGATAAATTTGATCAATTGGTGAAGAAGCTTGTTGAAGAAGTTACTCAAAATACCCAGACAAACTAGGGTTTCCAAGGCAAACCAACTCCAAACTCTTGAAGAATGCTTGATCAAAATAGCATGTAGAGATCATTGGGACTCATATATGATGCTTAGAGACATTGTGGATCATTCCTTTGTTGTTCTATTAGCCATGAGGGTCTCAAACCCTATATGTAAACTTGATAGATCAATGGTGATCATGCCCTACCTACAAAAGAGTTAGGCAAATGCAAAGACATATTTTTTGGTATTTTGGTTAGTAAAATGATAATATACAAGTATGATACAATCACATAGTGCTTGGTGATCTCTCCCAAAACAAACCCAATGAAAGAGGGGTAAGGAGGATTCCAAGGTATGATCCCAATGCTAATGCATATGATGAGACTGCATGAGGGATCTTAGGGTCAAAATTTGGGATCTTACAGCTGCCCCTATTTAAGGACATTCTAATTGAGGAGGTGAAGGTTAAAATCTTCGTATCGACTCAGTAGAATGGGCTTAAATAACAACATATAGAAACAAACTTTGGTCCCTAAGAGGCCTCACGATGCGTATGATATGAACGTAAAAGCAAATTCTCTGTGGGGAAATGTTGCCACAAAAGACAAGAAATTAGAGAGACCGAAGGTCCGCAGGAGCATAATTCATTCCGTAAGAAAAACTTACTAGGGAGACAGAGACTTTGAGGGGGTAAAAGAGGTTATGCGTAGGCCAGACTACGACTTAAAAACTGCTGGGGGACTAGAAGAATTCCAAAAAAATGGAAAGACTCAGCCGGGAAAATAAAACATCTGCATGGTAAACGAGTAGATCAGGATAAAACTGTCATACTTGAATCATGCAGGAAAAGTAACTTCACTAAGGAAATACACACTCAACTCAACCTGGGAAGAAATAAACTTCAACGCATGAGGAGCAGAAATCTATTATCGACTACCCGTTATTGGGTAAGGAGATAATAAAGATATGACATAGAGGATACCTATCATCAGTTAGGATGAACATATCAAGGATGACTCACTGGGAATCGCCAGGAGGGAATATTCATTATCGGTTACTAGGTAAGAATAGCCTTGATGGGGAGAAACTGCAGAAATAGGATTTACAACTACCAGTTACTGGCCAGAAGACCAAAAATGAGAATATCCGACACCGGTTAAAGTGAACATATCAAGGATAGACTCAAAGGAAAGAAAATCCGTCATCGGTTAAGATGAACATATCAAGGATAAACCACCTGAACAAAAAGTAGGAATTACATCTATCGAATGCTGGATAGAAAACCATCAAAGAGAAAATTCGTCATCGGTTAGGATGAACATATCAAGGATAGACTCTGTGAGGAAGAAATAGGAATTATATCTATCAGTTACTAGATAGAATACCACAAGAGAGAGTACCCGTCACCGATTAGGATGAACATATCAAGGATAAACTCTGCAAAGGGGAACGAAAAGCAGGATTTACAACTACCGGTTACTAGGTAGAAGAGCGCAAAGAGAAGGATACCTGTCATCGGTTAAGATGAACATATCAAGGATTAACTCTCTAGGGAACCAAAATAGGGATTACAACAACCTTTTTCCTAGGTAGAACACCAAAGATGAGAATATCCATCACCGGTTAGGATGAACATATCAAGGATAAACTCAAACAGGGGAAGAAAATATTTATCATTGGTTAGGATGAACATATCACGGATATACTTCCTGGGGAATAAAAAATGAATCCAACGGGGACTCCACTGGGAGAAAACAAGGGTACTTTTGTCGGGTATCGGGCAGGAAGTAGCAAACTGCAAACTAAGAAGAATACTATCAATTACTGGGTAATAAACTCTTAAGGAACCCAAAGCATCTATCTAGGTAAGATCTAGAAAGAAACGGTCAATCAAGACTCAACCCAATGAGGATATAACTCAAGGGGAGTGATTCCATCCAGATAATCAACTGGGGAGGAAACTGAAATAATAATTATCCACGAGGAAATAACTCAGTGGGGAAAAGAGAAAGGTTAAAGTATTTCTGCTTAAAGAGTTGACTCTCTACATTGGAGGGAGGACAGACATCAAACTTGTATGGGGATAAAGTACCACCATAACAGAGAATAAGAATCTCATTAGTGAATCAACAAAAATGATGATGAAATATATGAGTATATATGTACATGTATATGTGTATGTATATGTATATGTACATGGGTATGTATATGTGATAATCATGCTGACAAAACGTTTGCAAAGGATACAAAGGCGTTGCAAATTTGAATCATCGATACAATTCTCGGTCAATCCATAAAAGAGGAAGACGACTTGCTGGAGAAAAGAGAGATCATCATCCCAAAGGCTCAAACCTAGTCGGGGAAAGAAGATATTTACTGAGAAAAACCGTTATCGAGTCTGCGGGGAATTTTAGGTCCACACCATATCAAAATCGGAGACAACCATGCAGAGGATAAACACAAATAGCTGCTCAAAAACCAGGAGGAAACTGTGACTGGGAGTGAATCTGATGGCAATTGGTGGGGAAACCAAAGTTCTACCGCAACCATGCGAACTGCTGAGGAAACTGATTTTCAGCTGGGGAATAAACACAAATTCTACTGAGGAATAAACATTCCGCAGGGGACTGAATCAATCAACTCTGCTGGCTACCCTACTGGGGAATAGCGGACAACGATTGCTGAATGCTAAAAATGATGTTGAGGATGAAAGAGAAATTGTGCCTACTGCTCGGGGAGGACCAATCCTGCTCCACACTTAGGGCTTACTGCTTTCGAACCACTGATGATATTTCTTTTAAATGAAATCGATTGCTTAAAATTCGTGCTTTTATATGTTTAAGAAAAATAATTTTGATTTAAAAATTTAATTTCAAAAATGATCATAATAAAATTTAAAACTATTTGCTGAAATAAACAAGAGTGAAAACAATTGGATAAAAGCTCAACTTTTTTTAATGGAATGGTAGCCTGTAAATGATAAGACTCCATAGACTTTTACAAAGTTGAAAATGGTAATTTACATGGAAAAGGGTTACATTGAATACAAATGATCATTAATCCTTCCACCCACTTTCGATGTCCATTGTGCTTTTGGCCGCTACTAGGGATGATGAATCACCGTCGACCGTTGTGTTCAACAACGTCTTCAAAATCTGAAGACCAGCAGGGTGCAGTTACTTGCCATAATCCCTAATTTTTTCATAAATTGCCCCAAGGTGGGGTGTTCAATTTATCGTGATAATCTTTCTGTTTTATGTCTCTAACTTTTGCCTGGATCGCCCTTCCGGGTTTTCAATCCACCGAGACGCTCATTTTTGCCTAAACCGCCCTTTAGGGTTTTCAACTTAGCGAGTTGTTCTTTTCTTTATAGGCGAAGTATTTCTTGACTGCATCTGCATTCACAAGACGAGTGAACTCTTCATCATCCATAGTTGTAAGAATCAAAGCACCGCCTTAAAGGGCTCTCTTAACAACATATGGGCCTTCATAATTAGGAGTCTATTTGCCCCTCCAATCTGGCTTGAAAGATAGAATCTTCTTGAGCACAAGGTCACCTTCTCTGAACACACGAGGTCTGACCTTCTTATCAAATGCTTTCTTCATCCTCTGCTGATATAACTGACCATGACACATAATCTTTTCTCTTCAATTAAATTCAACTGATCATACCTGGCCAAACACCATTCAGCCTCAGTCAACTTAGCTTCCATAAGCACACATAGTGAAGGGATCTCAACCTCTAATGGGAGCACAACTTCCATGCCATATACAAGAGAAAAAGGGGTTACCCCTGTTGAAGTGCGGATGGATGTACGATACCCGTGCAAAGCAAATGGGAGCATCTCATGCCAATCCTTATATGTTACAACCATCTTCTGAATAATCTTCTTGATGTTCTTGTTCGCAGCTTCAACAGCCCCATTATTCTTGGGTTTATAGGGAGAAGAATTATGGTGTGCAATCTTGAAGTATTTACAAAGAGCTTCCACCATGTTATTATTCAAGTTCGATCCATTATTAGTAATGATCTTGCTTGGCACACCATAACGGCATATAATCTGATTCTTGATAAAACGCACAACAACTTGCTTGGTCAGTCAAGATACTACCTTTGACTACTTTCTAAGATTGGTATTCAATATCATACTCTGATAACAACATCTGACAATGGGAAATCCTCCAAGTTAAAGTAGGCTTCTCAAATATATACTTGATTGGATCCATTTTGGATATCAACCAAGTGGTATGATTCAACATATACTGACGCAGACGCTTAACAGCCCAAGCCAATGTGCAACAAGTTTTCTCCAGTATAGAATACTGAGTCTCATAGTCAGTGAACTTCTTACTGAGGTAGTAAATTGCAAATTCTTCCTTTCCAGTCTCATATTGCTGACCAAGAACACAACCCATATTGTCTTCGAGCACAGTCAAATACATGATCAATGGTCTTCCTTTAACAGGTGGAGACAAAATAGGAGGCTCAAGCAAATACTCTTTGATATTATCAAAAGCTTTCTGGCAGTCTTCGGTCTAATCACAAAACTGATCTTTCCGAATAAGCTTGAATATAGGCGCACATGTGGCAGTCATATGTGAAATGAATCTTGAGATATAATTCAAGCGGCCGAGAAAACCTCTGACTTTCTTCTCAGTTTTGGGCGCAGGCATCTCTTGTATTGCTTTGACCTTGGCCGGATCAACTTCAATACCCTTCTTGCTGACGATAAAGCCCAACAACTTACCAGAACGAACACCAAAAGTACACTTATTGGGATTCAAGCGGAGTTTATACTTCCTCAAACGCTGGAAAAGCTTCAACAAATGCTTAACATGTTCCTCTTCATCAATTGATTTATCAATCATGTCATCGACATAAACTTCAATCTCTTTATGCATCATATCATGAAAAATAGTAGTCATTGCTCTTTGGTAAGTTGCACTAGCATTCTTCAAACCGAAAGGAATCACTCTATAACAGAATGTTCCCCAAGGAGTAATGAATATGGTCTTCTCCATATCTTCGGGTGCCATCTTGATCTGGTTATATCCGGAAAATCCGTCCATAAACGAAAAGACTTTGAATTTATTAGTATTGTCTACCAACATGTCAATGTGTGGCTGAGGGAAATCATCTTTCGGACTGGCTTTATTTAAATCTCTATAATCAATGCACATACGGACTTTTCCATCTTTCTTCGGAACATGCACAATATTGGCCACCCATTACGGATACTCAGCGGTCACAAGGAAACTAGCATCAATATGTTTCTGCACTTCTTATTTAATCTTTACTGCCATATCAGGATGCGTTCTTCTCAACTTCTGCTTGACTGGAGGACACTCTGGCTTCAAAGGCAATCTATGCTCTACAATCTCAAAATCCAAACCAAGCATGTCTTGATAAGACCAAGAAAACACATCTGAATACTCTCAGAGAAGATCAATCAACCCCTTTTTAACATCTGGATGCAGTCGAGACCTAATCTTGACTTCTTTCACATCATCCTCGAAACCCAAGCTAACTAACTCAATCTGCTCTTCGAACGGTTGAATGGCTTTTCCTTCATTCTCAAGAAGACGAGACAATTCATCACTCACTTCTTCATCACTTTCCTCCTCAGCTTCAAACACAGGGAATTCAAAATTTGGAGAAGGAGAAGGATCATTGTATTCAATGGGGTTAGAAACCAACCTGCATAATGATTTGATATTTTGATTTTAGAGAAGTGAATTTGTGACCAAATATTATGCAGATGGACAAGTTTATTTATTTATTTATGTTTTTTGTGATTACCATTTTCAGAATAAAGCAAAAAGTAAAAACAAAACATCATAGATGTGGATGAATAGAATTAATTTTATTGATGATCAAATTTGAAAATGCCCAACAATGTTCACTTCTCTCTTAGGCATAGGAGAAGGATTTTTTAAAACAAATAAGAGCAATTACTTAGATCGATGCATAATAATAGGAATATCAACAGCAGTCCAATTGTCGCAAGCCTTTCCATGCGTCACAAAATTGGTGCAGTCTTCCTCTTTGTCATCCTCTAGCACATCAGCTAAGTGTTGTTCATTGCCATGAATGAACCCTCCGCTACGGAAGCTGAGTTGCATATCCTCTGATCTAGCAGCCGACGATCCTTGCTAAAAACCCAAACCGGTTCTGTTTTTGTTATCGGAGACCTCTACCACTCGCCCCCACTGATCAATAATTCCTTCTTCAACAATCTTCCTTGCATCTTTCAATGAGGACATAGGTATCCCAACTCTTTTTTCAACAGCAATAGACAAGGCTTGGAACGGAGTTCCAACCTCATCCTCAGCTTCAACAAAAGAGAAAGATGACAGGTGGCTAACCAACAGCGCCTTTTCCCCACCAACAATGACTAATTTTCTATTCTCGACAAATTTGAGTTTCTGATGCAACGTGGAGGTAACAGCTCCCGCCTCGTGGAGCCATGGCCTTCCCAACAGACAACTATAGGCCGGGTGGATATCCATTACTTGGAAAGTAATTTGGAAATCACTCTGACCTATCTTTACTGGAAGGTCCACTTCACCTATCACTGTTTTGCATGAACCATCAAAAGCTTTGACGATTACACCACTATACCTCATAGACGCTCCTTGATATGACAACTTTGATAATGTTAACTTCGGCAGCATATTCAACGAAGATCCGGTGTCAACAAGCACATTGGATAAGGCGTCATCTTTGCAATTCATGGAGATATGCAAAGCCAAGTTATGATTCCTACCCTCCTCAGGGAGTTCCTCATCACAGAAACTAAGATTGTTACAGGAAGTGATGTTAGCCACAATATGATCAAACTGATCCACCGTAACATCATGTTCCACGAACGCTTGCTCTAGAACTCTTTGCAGTGCTTCTCTGTGTGCTTCTGAATTCATAAGCAGAGACAGTACTGAAATTTTTGAGGGGGTTTGGAGCAGTTGCTCCACCACATTAAACTCACTTTTCTTTATTAACCGAAGTACCTCATCATCATCATTAGTCTTCAAATTGCTGGATTCACCATACTGACGCTTTGAAGCATTAACTGGATCTGCTGTAGGCACTTCCACTTTCTTACTAACTATTGAATCTTCCACATCTTTTGGGAACACCGGCCCAAACACTCGACCACTGCGGGTCACCTTGGTAACATCATCAATGCTCACGACAGAATTGGTCGTAGGTAATGGAACCTCTTGACCATCCTTCAACATAGTTGCATTATACTGATAAGGAATAGCCTTATCGGATGCGTACGGGATTGGGCCCGCCAATCGTATGACCAACGGCGATACCGATCTTTGGCTAATGGTTTTACTGTTGCTGCTATCATATTGAATTACCACCCTCTCGGGATTCTTGAATACGGGAACAATTACATTCAAATCATCATTTACATGACGGGATTGCATAATTTGGATCATACCCTTATCCATCAACCGTTGGATGTCTCTTTTCACAATCTCACAACCTCTTGAATTAACACTGCAGATAGCACAATCATCATGGTCATGCTCACAATCGCTCACCAAGCAAATGTATTTATGCATCGTCACCAAGGACCTTCGAATAAAACGGATATCAAACACTTTGAACTCCCCAGGGTAGCCATCTACCATGTTGACAAATGAATTTCCATGAGCGGGCAGTGGGTTAGCTTTCACGTTGGGTGCGCGGTCCTCAAAAGACACCATTCCACTTTTTACTAGCTTCTAGAC
This sequence comes from Lathyrus oleraceus, assembly GCF_024323335.1. Lineage (NCBI taxonomy): Eukaryota > Viridiplantae > Streptophyta > Magnoliopsida > Fabales > Fabaceae > Lathyrus > Lathyrus oleraceus. Next base: position 295,255,233 of record NC_066583.1, read on the forward strand.
TTCATATTTGAGTGGATAGTAATTCTCAATGTCATGTCCGGGTTCTCCTTGATGAAAAGCACAACGGAGGTCAGGCTTGTACCACCATGGAAGTGGTCCAGGTATTTGTGGCGGATTTCTCGGTTGTAGCAAGTTCTTGAGAACCAATGATGGATAGAGTTCTGCATATATCATAGGAATCGGGTCGAAAGAGACCTTCTTCCTCTTGAAAGTTTGTTGTTGATGATTGTTGGTATTGTTGTTGTTGTAGGTGTTTGTTCGTTGTTGTGGTTGTTGTTGTGGTTGTTGTTGACGTTGTTGTTGCTGAACTGGTATTGATTGACTAGCTGAAAAAACAGGGATTACGGAAGATACTTGATGATGATGTTGATGGGATGGTTGACTTCTTCTGATTTGAGGCCTCCTCTGCCTCCCACTAGAAATTGCGTTGACTTCTTTGTCCTTCTTCTTACCAAAACTGTTGCCATACCTTTTGCTGGATGATACCTCCTCCTTTGACAACCGTCCTTCTCAGACACCTTCTTCTAGCCTCATCCCCATATTTACCATTTCGGTAAAATCACTGGGGGAACTGGCGATTAACTTCTCATAGTAAAATGAGCTAAGGGTCTTTAGAAAAATCTTGGTCATCTCCTTTTCCTCTAAAGGAGGGTTGATCTGAGCAGCGAGTTCTCTCCACCTCTACGCATACTCCTTAAACATTTCCTTGTTCTTCTGAGATAGTGACCTCAACTGATCTCGGTCGGGATCCATATCAACGTTGTACTTGTACTGCTTAACAAATGCTTCACCCAAATCATTAAAAGTGCGGATGCTCGCACTATCCAACCCCATATACCATCTTAGCGCGGCGTCGGTCAGACTGTCTTGAAATTAGTGGATTAACAGTTGATCGTTTTCTGTTTGGGTAGACATCTTGCGGGCATACATCACCAAATGACTGAGCGGACATGTGTTCCCTTTGTATTTTTCAAAGTCAGGCACTTTGAACTTCACTGGAATCTTCACATTCGGCACCAGACATAACTCAGCAGCACTCTTCCCAAAAAGGTCCTTACCTCTCAACGTTTTCAACACCTTGCGCAACTCAAGAAATTGAAGGCATTTCATCCATTTTCTCATAAACGTCTGGGCCCTCAGATGGCTCGGAATGATAAATGGTGTCTTCCACACGAGGCAAGGTATGCACTACAGGCGGTGGCACAGACATGACTGGGCTAGATGCCTGCATGGAAGAAAATGTGTGCGTAAAGCCCTCAAGCACAAAATTAGGCGGCATTCTCCACGGGAATCCGGCAAGCATAGCAGGCGATAAATGAGCGGCAGTTGCGGGAATAGTAGAGGTACCCACCTCATAAATGACAGTCCTTTGAGAAGGAGGAGTTGTAGGTGTTGGTGAAGACTAGCTCTACGCGGCTAGAACTAACTCCATCATGGCAGTCAGGCGGGCGATCTCCTCTTTCAGGTCTCTATTCTCTGGCTCAAGATGTTCCATGATTCTGGAGTGATTGGCGCGAGTATTGTACCGATGAGTCAGCTTGGCTGAAGCACAAAAGAAACACTAATGAGACATCTGGCGAAAGAGAAACATGTTATGCAAATGATGAATGAAATGCAATTCTTGATTGTTTTTATTTTCAAGGAACTTACTATATTATTTGCAAATAAATATATACAACAGTAATTGCAACAATTTGATATGACCGAAAATTCTCTTTTATTTATATAATTGGAAGGATTACACTGAGTACAATTTCAAAAACCAAATGAAAAATACAAGAGAAAAGGAGACTAGTCATCCTAAGGATCCCTAACAACAACGTCAGAAGATCTGGCTGCATGTGCGTACTTCCTTCTAATGCATCGGATCTCAGTCTCAAAAGAAACCTTCATCAGAGTCTTCTCGAGGACAAGCTGATCAACAATCTTTTTCCAAGCAACGGAAGGCTAAGGCATGCTAGAAGATGAAACCTCTGGCTCTCTCTATCTCTTTGCCACTCGATCTTCAAGTAGCTCAATGAGTGCATCCTTGTCCTTAGACTCAAGTTGCAACTCCTCATGCTTTTGGCTCAAAGCACGGAAACGTTCTTCCCACATATCCTTCTCTTGCTTCATCTTGGCGAGCGTGTCTTCCAACTCCTCTACATCTTGGTTAGGGAGAGTTAATGGCTCAACCACAACCATAGACATAGGTCTCTCACAAGGATAAGGCATCTTCAACTCCAAAGCTTTCTTCTTCACCCAAAGAGTGTAAGCTTCCAAAGCTACACAATTGCATGGACCAAGCTCAAATCTTCCTTTCCTATTCACATTATGTCAAGCATGCACAATCTTCTGCTTCAAATGTTTGGGATCTTTACCCTCTTGATAGAAAAGGCCTTCTAATAACATGTTATTAGGTTTGTCTCTCAAGGGGAACCCAAGTTGACGACGAGCCAAAGCAGGTTTGTAGTTTATTCCTCTTTGTGTACCAATGAGAGACACATTAGAGAATTCACCACAACTATCAATAATCTCCAAGCTTCTCAAAGAAGGATCATACCAAACTATATCATCATTAGTGAGAGACATAAGTCTCTGAGACCATCGTAAACATTGTTTATTCTCCATAAAAGCAGGTGTTTGAGCAAGTGTGAAATAAACCACTTGTACAAAAGAGGAATGCAACAGACAATCGTTCCACCATCCTAGAATTCCTTAAATGCAAAGAAAAGTACATATCACCCAACAAAGTAGGCATGGGATTCCCAATTAAGAAAATTCTAATGGCGTTAACATCAACAAAACCGTCAATGTTAGGGAACAAAGCTAATCCATAAATAAGCAACACAAAGATAGCTTCAAAAGCATCCACACTACCGGCTTGAGCAAAGTAAGTAGCTTCCTTGGTGAGAAAATTAGATGGCAACCCAAACAATCCTTCTTTCTTCACCCAATGAGCCTCTATCTTAAACTTCTTCAAGTGAAGAGCTTCAGCAATAAGACGAGATCTGGGAATCTCTTCCAATCCACTAAAAGGTACCTTTCTAGAAACAGGTATTCCCAAGAGATGGGCATACTCCTCCAACGTAGGCACAAGCTTATAATCAGGAAAAGTGAAGCAACGGTAGAGTGGGTCATAGAATTGCACCAATACACTCAAAAGTCTTTCAACCACATCAGCAGACAAGATAGACAGAAGCTTCCCATGACGTTGCTTGAAGCCCAAGGTGTCTAATACAAAAGATGCTAGCCTCCTTAACTCCTTCAAGTAGGGACATCTGAAACTGTAGTTCTTAGTGTTCCTTCGTCCACAATCCATGGTCTGAATTTTTTTGCAAATAACACCTCAGTTCCCTGAAATTTTCGTATGATGAATGTTATGATGCACATGAATGCATGAATACAACAATCACAAATAAGGGATCACACACAAGGAAAACAAACAAAGGTCAAGGGATGAATCAAGTCATTGTCAAGATCAATCATCCATTTTGGTGGATTATGGTTTTCACCTTATCAACACCCAAGTTCCATTGATATTGACAATATTTGATTGGATCAACCAAGAATCAAGGGTTTGTTGTGAATCACGAGCATGAAGTCTGGGTAAGAACCATCCCAAAGGAGTGAACTAAGGATAAAAACCTGTAGATCATGTTCTAAAAAGTTCCCAGAGTCTTAATTCCATTTATCGGATATTACAGGTTAAGATGACTGACTCATCGACCCATAATATTCTCAAGAGAAACTCGTCTAAGTGTAGTATCACGTAACAACTGTTATCAAGTCTACACTTGAACAGTCTCCGCACTACGTCCTAAATAGGCCAAGAGGGGTTACATGTTCTACGGTCCTCAACTTCTCGGACCCCAAATAAGAGATAGTAATGCCTAACCACAAATACTTATGTGGCATTTCCAAATTCAAAAGGGTCTCCATTTAGCAGATGGATCTCAAGCCAACTTATTAAGGACTATTCCACACAAGTCGAACATGACTATACCATCCTCCTATCTTAATTGCACTCAAGTTTAGGTTAGAACTTATCTCACCACTTAGAGATCACCAAGCACAACAAGAAGATTATATCATAGAAACAAATATATACATACATCAAATATACAATTATATACACACAAAGAAGTAGGCTAAACCCACTGGAGACTACTCCCCAGCAGAGTCGCCACTTAATTTTTGTAGCGGTAAATTCATGACCATCAAGCTATGGATAAGCAAGACGTCAAATAACAAGAGTTGTCACCGTGCTTTTATTGTTTCCAAGGGAAAAGGGAAAAGTACGAACAAAACACATAAGTAAGAAGTTTTCAAATTAAAATTAATAAAATGCCAGAGATTACAGGTAAGGGGGTTGGTTACACAGAGGGAAGGTGTTAGCACCCAAAGTGTCCTAGGTACTCCTAGGGAGCCCTTTCTTGTATGAATATGTATTTTGTACAAATGATGTTTGCAAACAAATAGAATGGGGGGATGAAAAAAGAATTCATTAATTATATTTTTGTGTTTGACAATACCTTCGGACTTGTGCCTACATACCAACATAAAAATGAGGGATCAAAACCTCGTAGTTTGTGATACGAATTTCAAAGTGGATGCATTGCTTTTAACAAAAATTAGGTTTGAAAGGCATAAAGGCCTAAAAATGGTTTGAATGAGTTATTACTTTTTGGTTTTTGAAGTCTTTAAGTCAAGTATAGTTAAGTTTATTTACATGTTTATTTAAGAAAAGGAGTTTAAAATGCAATGGCATAAGGCCAAAGTTTCTAGTTTGCAAAATGGTCTAAGTTTAGAAAAACAAGTAAGAAGTTTTTAAAAAGGAGGGAGAGATTTTGAAATTAAAGAAGTGGGGAGGAGATGAAGGGGCTAATCCTAAGCATAAATTTAAAAGTTAAAAGTTGAAAAGATCTGACCAATGGGTTGTAATCCAATAGACAAGAATGTCATATAAAAACCCAAATTCCCTTGGACATTAGAATCAAGTAACAAATAATGCACACAATATTAACTTGAAGAGCAAGGCATCAAATAAGGATAGCCACATCCAAGCTTAGCAACTCCATGATCTTCTTCAAATTTTCCCATGTAGCAAATGAATTCCACAATGCCATAAGTCACATGTTCAAAATAACACCTTCACAATGATCATGTTGCAGATGAACTCAAATGGACCTTCAATGATGTATCAGATGAAGTTTCAGATTACAAGCACTTGGTTACATGAATGTTGGTATTGGCCAAGTTCTTTGCATAGGGAGTGTTGTCTAAATTCTAAGTCCAATTGTCTCAGGTCAAACCAACAGTCCACACAAGATATTTTTTATTGTTTTTGTTTTTATTAGGTACATTAATGGTCAAAGACCACACAAACAAACACAATATACACAAGCAAAATATATCACAAAATATGGTCCAGATGGACAAAGTGAAAATGACATTAACATAAACAATTAGAATGGTATGAATAATGGCAAATGAATAAGGCATAAAAATAAAGTTCATTAAAGTAAATGACTTGAAATTAAATGTTAGTTATTAATGAATTAGGAGTTAGTATTGCTTTTGCTTTTTATTTCAAGTCATTCTTTGGAGAACACTCAACCCACTTATCACAAGCATGGATCCTTGAACCAAGACATCTTCCAAAGGAAGGAAAAAAGGCCAAGTTTCCACACAATACCATGAAAGAGGGGATACTTACAATCTCACTAACTAGAATGTTATGCCTTTTGTATCAAAAACTTAGCGCTATGTTAAGCAATCGCAATTGGATTTATGTAGAAGTCACAACTATTTGAGGTCGGGCAATAGAATTTTGGTGTTAATGCATGTTAGAGACATAGTATAATGGATTATGCTCATGCAACATACCACTCACAAAAAGAATATGCAAAAGTGATGGCCTAATCTCATCCATACTTGTGTTGATTTTGCAATCAACTAGCCTTAGGATGTAGAGATATCATAGGACCATGACATGAATGCATAAAGAAGGGGAATGAGATGAAGAGGGAGGGGAATGGATCAAAACTCAAATTGAACAAAGGAGGACTTTTACCAAATTAAGATCATTCATTTATTTTGGGAGATGGAATGTACATTCCATCAATCCCCTAAATTCAATTATCTTAACTTAACAAAGTCAAATCAACCTTGACCAAGACCCAACAACACAAGTCAAACTTACACAAACAATTAAAATGGCTCAACATAATTATTTGGCATTTATTCAATTTAAAAATACTAAAAATAATGCATTAAATTAAATATGCTTTGACAAATTCCTAAAATCTCATCAAAACACCAAATAAATGACCATGAGATTTATCATAGGCCAAACAAGGTCAAAGGGCCTTGGAGAAAAAATTTCACAATTTTTAAAGACTTAAAAGTATTTTTAAACAATTAAAAATAATCACAAAATCAATTAAATTATGAAAAATATTAATAATGATCCAAAAAATAAATTTAATTCAGAATATGGAAGAGGATTTTATTTTAAAAAAATTGGTGAAACTCTCATATTTTTTGGATCAATATTAAAATTAATATGAATTAATGAAAATCAAAGGAATAAAATGAAAATCAGAAAATACAAAAAAAACGTGGACCACTTTATCTCCCTCATTAATTGAGGTGGCAGATCAAGTGGTCATCAGCGCGCTTTCCACCACATTCACTACTCAACGCGTAACACAAGTGGTATTTACAAGCAACGCACGAGATTAAAACATTTTGAATTGATCATTTGGCTCAGAACCTGTCCAACATATCACCGGCGTTAAACCTCTAGTCACCTTCTCAGGCGAACCTCGTCGGACTGGTTCAGTCATCACCATCACATAAATGAAAAAGGAGGACATGATTTGAAAGAAAAAATGGCATAGAGCACGAATCTGACCTCAATTTTAACTAACTCCAAATATATATAAAGATATGAGGGGTTGAATTTTGAGGTGTGTTAACTGAGTTGCTTCGATTTGACCTCAAAGCAACTCAATCTTCTTGCCTACATTGGTAGGACTTCAGACAACCAAATATCCAAGAGAACTGATGAGAATTGAGTGAGAATCAAAGAGAAGAAAATTTCTAGAAAATACCTTCATTGTTGTGCAGAACTTGCTCTTCCTTGCTTCAATTCTTGTTTGATCTTGCTCCAATGACTTGCAGAAGTGGATTAGGAATGGAAAGAAGCTTTGGATCCTGGAGTTTTTGAATCTCCAAACAGTGAGATTCAAACTCAATTTTCAAGTGAAAATTATCAGGTTTTCCTTTGAATTATAAGGGTTTGAAGAGAGGGGTTAAAGCTGGCGCGCAAGGATCCTTTCAAATGAGCTCAGAGGGTCCATATTTATCGCAATTGGGAATTTTATTTGCACACTTCAGGTTTCTTCCAAATTTGGCAATGTCGTGCACAAGCTTACATGGGCGTGTACAGGCCTATGAAGCAATCCAATTAGGTCCAAATGCATATGAAATGAGATTAGAATGAAGCTTGAATGGAAAGGCAATGTTATGTGATCAATTTGAACTTTGATTTCCACCAATGATGCAGGCCTGTTAAAACCATGTGCAACCCTAGCAAACTTGGTCAAAAATGAATGAGTTAGGACTCTTTGGAAAGCCTAGATCAAGAGGAACAAATATTATGTTGAACACTTTTCCATTTGGAACTTTGATCACGGTGAATTTTGAGGTCGAAGTTTGGAAATTTCAACATGTTGAAAACTTTTCTAAGTGTCAAGTCATATACCTCAATGTTCCACCTTACTAAACTTTTTATGTGAACTCCAAATAAGAAAAGTGTCTTCATAAAAGTTGTAGCTATTTCAAAGACCTTAAAATCAGTCACCAATTTGACATCATTTGGATTTAGAATGAGAGAGTTATGCATTTTTGAAGTTGAGGAAAATCACTTGTTCAATGGTATTGGTCCAAAATGACCTATAATGTATCCTCATATCACATGCTCATAAAAGTTGATTTAGATCTCACTCTAAACATGAAAGTTGAAGTAGACACCTTGAATTTGATTGCGCAACTTGGAAATCTTTCATCTCATAAAAAATTAGCAAGTTATGATCTTGGGAAGTTAACTTTCAAATTAGGGTTTAGACAAAATGACCTATAATGTTTCAACATAGAAAATAACTTTCCAAGAAAAATTAGCTCTAGCCTACAACAGGAAAGTTGTTTGGAATATCATTAAGAGTAACTTTTGTCTTGAAATAATTTTCATATGGTGAAAATTGTAGGAGATAGGGTCTAGAGAGATCCAGTTTTGAATAGATGAATTCATCTGGCCAACCACCATCAACCAACTTGCTAACTTGCAATTCTCTTGACATTTTAGACTCCTGGTAGATCACATATGCATAAGATGATGAATTTTGAAGTGTACCTTGAGAAATTTGATCAATTGGTGAAGAAGCTTGTTGAAGAAGTTACTCAAAATACCCAGACAAACTAGGATTTCCAAGGCAAACCAACTCCAAACTGTTGAAAAATGCTTGATCAAAATAGCATGTAGAGATCATTGGGACTCATATATGATGCTTAGAGGCATTGTGGATCATTCCTTGATCAAACCCTAGATATGAACTTGATAGATCAATGGTGATCATGCCCTACCTACAAAAGAGTTAGGCAAATGCAAAGACATATTTTTTGGTATTTTGGTTAGTAAAATGATAATATACAAGTATGATACAATCACATAGTGCTTGGTGATCTCTCCCAAAATAAATCCAATGAAAGAGGGGTAAGGAGGATGTCAATGTATGATCCCAATGCTAATGCATATAATGAGATTGAATGAGGGATCTTAGGGTCAAAATTTGGGGTCTTACAAATGGTCATAAAGATAATTACTCTACTTAACTCTATGTATGTCAAACTCAACACAACCACTAGTTATGACCACATAAGAGTTATTAACGTCAGATTCACATCCCATCCTTAATCTAAGTTGATCATGAGACCGAGCGAGCTCACCACCTCTTTTAAATGGCATGTTATTTCTTCTATGTGAGTCTTCTTCGAGCTTTATACATGGAATATGAAGCTCAACTAAGTATAAGTATACTGATACATGCATTGGATCAATTTGCTTGATCTATAATTTTCTGAGGATAAGTTATAATTTTGAATTCATCACTGTTAATACACCTCCCTTAAGATGCTAAAAATATAGGATTGATTTGTCCGTCTATAAAAAAAAATTAATTAATTTTTCACTTATTTTTATAGGTTTTAATATATTTTATAAAAGAATTAATGCAAAAAATATTTAATTTAATCTCTTTAATGGATTCTTTAGTTTTTTTTGTCTTGGTAATTTATTCTAAATTACTAGGTGATAAATCATAATTTTATTGTCTTGATGATTTATTTTAAATTGAAAAAATGGGCCTAGCTAGTCACCCCATTATTGACACTTGTCTCTATGTGATATTGGACTATAGTCTCCACAGCACTAGTGCAATTATTAATAATTTAATGTACATGCGTGTGTGGTCATGTGTTGGGTTGTGATGGATGTTTAAGCACCAAATAAGCACTGCCCTAGATGAAACTCTCCACTCTCCCATACCAAAAATAAAATTGTTGTTTTCATCTATGCAAATTGATCATAGCTATTCAATATACCATACTGCACACAGCTCATCAATTATTGCAATCTATGTCGGTGTACTATTGTCTCTATTTTGTCATATATACTACTATATGTTTGTGAATTATATTGTCTTCGGTGGAATCCTCTCTGTTTTCTAATCTTCCTTAGAACTCAATCTTCTTTTTACTTTGTGTCTCTTTGATATTTGATGATTCGAGCTATTTATATATTGATATTTGAATATAATATTTTCTGATGCAAATGTTAAGATATATAAGTATAACAGGTGGACTCCATTAGGATTTCTGAATAAATAAATAACAATTTATTTTAATAATAGATGAAACTCTTAAAGTTGAAATTAGTTCTAACACAATTTTATAAAATCTAGTTGTAAGGCAAAATAGTTCAACCAAATTAAATCATCAAATAAATTCAATTGATTCCATTATATACATATTTTAAATTAAATAAATATATTTTCATATCATGTTTAATATTTTTAATTTTTTAGCATCAAAAACATAAAAAATGGATCATTTATAAAGAGTGTAAAGACTAATAAAATTTTGTCACCTAAAATAATAATGATAATAATGTTGTGTCACCTAAGATGATAAATATAATTTTAAAACAATTGTATAATTTTAATTATATATTATTATTATTGTAGACGGAGAGAATAATCAATTAAATTAAATTGATTTCATTATATATTATTAAATTTTAATTAAATCAAATCAATAAAGATATTAAATTCTTTAAAAAATTAAAGAAACTTACATTAAAAATATTAAAAATATTACTTTTTATCAAACATATATATCTTATACTATTAAAATAGAACCATATATTGTAAATTAATTTTTATTCATACCACAAATTTATTAAAAAATTCATTGATGTCCAATCTATTTTTTTTATTCATGTTTTTTTTTTAATTCTTTCTTGATCGCTATATAGTAGAAAAACACTATTATGAAAATAACATATTTCTAATAACATATTTTCTTTATAGATTTATGCTCATTCACAATAATATTTTTCATTTTATTTAAATAACACATTTTCATTTTATATGAATAATATTATTTCACATGTTATTTGAATAACTCTCCTTAATTATTTAAATATCACCATTTTATGTTATTTGAATAATACTCAACATTATTTGAAAACACGTCGATTAACACTTTTTCATAATACTTTTCACATAAATTATATTATATGTTTAATATATATATATATATATATATATATATATATATATATATATATATATATATATATATATATATATATATATATATATATATATATAATACTATTAAAAAGTATTACTTTTTATCAAACATGTATATTATACTATTAAAATAGATACATATACTACAATCAGAAAAATAATAAATAGATAAATATAGTCAAATATTTAGAATAAAATTCGAATATATTTAACAGGATATTTGACTCAGATCGGTTAAATATGTTATTTTCTATGTCGAAGTCAAAATAGTATGTTTATATACGACGGGTGTCGAAAGGTGTTTGTGTCGAACATGTATTTGTTATAGTTGACTGAAAGTCAACATAGCATGTCGAAGCATGCAGCTGAAGCATGTAGTTATGAAAGGAATCGAGAAACTGAAATGGTTAATTTAACTTAATTTTAGTTGAGTTAGTTATTTTGTGATTACTTAGAATGCAAGTAATATGAGGAGTTCTATTTCATTTGTAATAATTCTGCATTGTGTAGTTTCAGAACTCACTTTTGTGATTAACACTTATTATAGCAAACACTTTGAATGCAGTTTGCACAATGATATACATTCATCTTCTTCCTCTAGAATTTCTCTTTTCTCTCTTTTCAATTGTCTTGCTTTCTTCTTTAATTCTATGTGTAATGTAGAATCATCTTGCAACCAAGGACTGGTTGTTTCACCTGGGTAAAGGATGAAGAATAAAAGGCGTGATCAATTAGAATTATTGATTCTTGTTTATCAATATTGATTCGATTATCTTCAAAATTGGAATTTTTCCAAAGTCTGGTATCTAGAGCACTAGCTGTGTGATCTTTGGGACACACAGAATCTCAACGATTCATCCGAACGGGCATTTTCTGGCGAACCTTCCCATCTTGAATTGTAAGAATTATGAAAATTGGTGCATGAAGATGAAGATTGTTTTCTGTTATCAAGATCTTTGGGATCTTATGAAGAATTGAGTAACACCTATTAAAGAAAATGATATGGATGAACAAAAGGATGCACACAAAGATTTAAAGAAGAAAGATTACAGGGCTCTCTTTTTAATCCATAAATATGTTGATCCATACAACTTTGAGAAAGTTGGTGATGTAGATTCAACAAAGGAAGCATGGGACATCCTGGAAAAGTTATTTGGAGGCGCTGAGAAAGTGAAGGAGGTGAAGTTACAAACTCACAAAAGAATGTATGAATTGCTTCAAATGGAAGACAATGAAAAGGTGACTGATTTCTTCACTAGAGTAAAAAAACTAGTGAACCAATTCAAGACGTGTGGAGAAGTGTTGACATCAAAATCTGTAGTGTCAAAGATTTTAAGGTTATTACATTCAAAGTTTGATCACGTGGCAGTAGCAATAGAAGAGTCGAAGGATTTGTCAAGTATGACAAGATAAGAGCTTTAAAGGACTCTTAAATCTCACGAACAAAGAATGGTTGAAATAACTGCAAGCAAGTTTAAGACTGACATGACTTTGCAAGCTCAGTCGACTAAGAAAGACAAAGGAATATGGAATGGTAACATGGGCAGAGTAAGTTACAGCAATTCAGTTGGTAGAGGAAACCATCAAGAATGTAGTTCATCGAATCAAAGACAATCTTCTAACCGCGATAATCACATAAGTGGTGGTGCAGGTAGAGGAGTAGGTGATGGAAGAAAACCTGATAAAAGTTATATTTAGTGCTACAATTGTCAAAAGTGTGATCATTATGCAAGTCAATATCAAGGAGGTAAGAAAGATCAAGAAAGTGAGGCAAAGCTTGTAGAAGATGAAGTGATGCTAATGGTCACAACAAAAGAAGAAGAAAAAAATCAAAGATTAACGGTATCTCGACTTAGGTTATTCGTCGCACATGACTGGAAGAAAATATTGGTTTATCAACATCAGTCCATCGTCGAAGAACAAGGTAAAATTTGCAAACGATAATATCCTATATGCTGAAGGTATTGGTGATGTTCTGATCAGGAGAAAGGATGGTAAATGATCTTCTAATGTGTTATACATACCTGACATGAAGAGTAATCTACTAAGTATAGGTCAGCTGATTGAGAGGGATTACAAAGTATTGATCAAAGATAGAATGATGAAAGTGATCGACACGAGAAATAGGTTAATCTTGAAGGCTCCTATTGTAACACCCCAAAATTTGCCCTCCTCATTCATGCATTCATTTAGCCTTTCATATTGCATTTCATCATGTCAATCAAAATTAGATCCAAAAAAAAAAAGAAAAAAAAAAGAAAAAAATAACGAAAAAAAAAATAATAATAAAAAAAATAAAAAAAATAAAAAAAAACGAAAAAAAAATAATAATTAAAACGAAAAAAAACGAAAAAAAAAATAATAAATAAATAATTAAATAAATAAAATAAAATAAAATAAAATATAATAGAAAAAACTTGGACTTGGACCTCTCTCATTTGAGCCCACAAAGCCATGAAAATCAGGTTATAAAAGAGGGAGATCAGACAGAAAAAGGAAGAGAAGCAAAATACTCTGAGGTTTCCTTGAAACAAAATCCTGGACAAAACCTGGAGAGGAACCTGACAGAGAACTCAAAGCAACCCCCATCTCACGCAAACCCTAACATTTCAACCGGTCTCTCCCATCGGGTTTGCCTCATTCACATAATTTTATGCTCTTAATTTGGATCATCTGAATGTATGAGGTATGATGGATGAATTTCATTATGTTTTTGCCCACGGGTTTAATTATGCATGACTGGGTGAAACTTATGCCTTGAATGTTTAATCACATGATTTCTGAAATGTATGCCACAGGGTTTGAGGTTTCTGAAACCATACTGTTATCCATGAAAAAAATGCTTATCGTGTTTCACTAACCCTTTTGTTGAGTTTTTGTGAGGGCTCACAGACTCTTGCAGAGATGGTTTGGGTGGTTTTCCCACTTTATTTGTGGGATATCCCCTGGAGGTTCATTCCAATTACCTGTACTGACTCACCTTTCTTTGATGGCATTAGCTTGGGAGATCCCTGGGTTTCTTACTCCTTTAATTGCTGTTACTTCAGATCTTTATCCGTGTGGTACTTTTACCTCTTTTCCGCATTTTATCGCTTTCTTAGCTGGAAGACCTCGATAGGAGGCATTTGTTTTCTTTTGTTTATTTACTTCTGAGCCCCTTGTTGGCACATTTACTTTATACATGTCTGTTTTGTATGTGTTCGTATCCCTGCAGGTAGCGCGGTTCCTTCGTCAAGGACTGCCTTTTTGCCCTTGAGCATCCCAAACCCTAAAACTCAAAGCAACACGTTAACTCCTTCTACTACAGGCGAGTAAGTCTCCAAAGGTCGAGCATCCGGTAGATTGCGTAGTGACGTCGTTCGTCCAAAACCCAATCCATAACCCCGTAGTTAGCCGAACTACGGCTTGCTCTGATTCTCATTCCAGATGAGATACGTAGGCATAAGACGCGATGTCTTAGCGAGCGCACATCCCCCCAACCCATAGGTCAGCCGAGCTACGAAGACTCTTATTCTCATATTCAGATGAAATACGTATGCAGTGGATGCGACATCCGCGCGAGTCATTTTCATTTAACCTTTTTTTTTTGGTAAACAGCACAAGATAAACTCACACCCTTTAGACAAGAACTACAAAAGTGGATCCCGTAGAGTACTACGGATGCGTAGGGGTGCTAATACCTTCCCTTCGCATAACCGACTCCCGAACCCAAGATTTGGTTGCGAGACCCCGTCTTGTCCTTTCCTTTTTCAGGTTTACTTCGAGCGTTTCCTTTCCCTCCTTTGGGATGAATAACGCACGGTAGCGACTCTTCTGTCATTTTCTCTCGCCGGTTGTTTTTTCGCGCACTGTATTTTTCAGGCTGCGACACCTATGTCTCGGAATAGAACCTTCAGGATTGAATATGATGTGTTAGAACATAAGTGTTTGGCGCTTGCAGCTAGTAGAGATGAATGGTTATGACATTATAGACTTGATCACTTGAATTTCATTGACATTAGCAATCTGAATAGGAAGGACATGGTTTCAGGCCTACCAGAAATCCATATTCTAAAAGAAGTATGTGAAAAATGTGTTCAAGAAATCAAAACAAGAACGGCTTCAAAAAGGATGCAAGAAGCAAGTCGAAATCCACTCTTGAGATAATCTACTCAAACGTGTGTGGTCCTCTCCGGGTAGATTCACTTGGAGATAACAAGTAGTTTGTTACATTCATTGATGATTGCAGCAGAGAGTTGTGGACCTACTTAATCAAGAATAAACATGATGTTTTCACAAAGTTCAAAGTAATGGTCAAAAGACAGATTGGTCACAAAATTAAGGTTATGAGGACAAATGGAGGTGGAGGGTACGTGTTAAAGTATTTTGACACACTATGTACAAAAGAAGTAATTGTGCATGAGGTGGTTACACCATATACTCCCCAACAAAATGGTATTGCTGAAAGAAAGAATTTGATCGTTATGAATATGGTGAGAAGTATGTTAAAATGCAAATATCTCCTAAACTAACTATGGGTCGAGCTTGTGTCGACTGCAACATACATATTAAACAGATGTCTGATAAAAGAGGCTTGAAGGTATCACACTAGAAGAATGTTGGTATGGTGTGAAACCTAGTTTAAGTCACTTGAAGGTGTTTGGATCCATAACACATGGGCATATTCCAAATCTTCTAAGAAGAAAGCGGGATAATAATTTTAGTCAGATGATCCTGGTGGGATATCATTCGACTGGTGGAGAAAAATTGTTCGACCCAGTAAACAAGCAAGTCGTGATTAGTAGGATTCAGTGAGAATCCTGTGTGATGAACCAACTAGTTAAATTGGTAGAGAACTTCGACAAGCTGGTAGAGATGTTTGACAAACTGTTAGAGAAGTTCGACAAGAAGTTGTTGAAGGTCAAGCTAGCACAAACAGACCTTAGAGAACAAGAAACATGCATGTAAGACTGCAGGAATGTGTAATCACATAAGATGATATGGTCGATGTTGAATGTGAGTAATTACATTATACCTTCTATGCAGATACTGGGGCAGTCAATGCAGTTGAAGCATTGAAAGACTCAAGGTGGGCGAAAGCTATGGTGGATGAGAAAAAATTCACAGAAGACAATAATACCTGGTCACTAATCGAACTGCCAAAGGGGAAGAAGAAAATTTATGTGAAGTGGGTATACAAATTCAAGTTGAATCCAAAAGGTGAAGTAGTTCGACACAAGGTGGGACTTGTAGAAAACGAGTTTCTTCAGAAATAAGGAATCAACTATGATGAAGTCTTTGCACCAGTAGCTAGAATTGAAACAATTAGTTTGGTTATTGGTCTAGCCAATATACATCACTGGTCGATATGTTAGATGGACGTGACAGGTGAATTCCTGAATGGCCCTCTAGACGAAGAGGTGTATGTAACATAACCAGTTGGGTTTGTGAAATAGGACTAAGAAAGGAAAGTATACAGGCTGCATAAAGCCTTGTATGAACTGAAATAAGCTCTATGAGCTTGGAACAAGAAAATAGACGGTTTTCTAAGAGAGAAAAAGTTTGATAAGTGTTCGACAGAGCAGGATGTGTATGTCAAGAGAAGCATGAGTGAGTTTCTTATACTATGCCTTTATGTCAACGGCCTGTTAATAATAAGCAATTGCAAGAATGAGATCGAAGACTTCAAACATGACTTAAGTAAGGAGTTTAAAAGTTCAGACTTGAGAAATCTCTCTTACTTCCTTGGTATCGAATTCTACAAGAGTAGTAAAGGCTTGATGATGCACCAAAGAGGATATGCAGGCGAAATACTCAAGAGATTTGAGATGCAAGATTGCAACCTAACTTCAACTCCAATTGAGCCCAGATTGCAACTGACAAAAGATTCTACTAAAGATGATGTCGATCCAACGCAGTACAGAAGACTCATTGGATCACTTTGATACCTCTGTCACACAAGGCCAGACTTAGCTTAGTATGTAGGCATGGCCAATAGATTCATGCATAAGTCAAAGGTATCACACCCTACAGCCACCAAGAGAATACTAAGGTATCTCAAAGGAACACTCGAGTATGGTATTTTGCTTCCCTCAGTCAATGAAGGAAAAGAATGCAAGCTTTGTGTGCTACACTGGCTCTAGTTGGTGTGGTGATACTGAAGATAGAAAATTGGCAGCGTTATATGTGTTCACGTTAGGTAGTGCGTCAGTCGTGCGGAGTTCAAGAAAGGGATCGGTGGTAGCTTTATCATCATGTGAGGCAGAATACATAACAACTTCTATATGTGCATGCCAAGCAACACGGGTGATGAATTTAGTCAAAGAAATTACAGGGAAGAATCATGGAGAATTGACCATGAAGATCGATAACATGTCGGTTATCAACCTAGCAAAGAATTCGATAGAACACGGAAGAAGCAAACACGTCGAAATGAGGTTCCATTACCTAAGAGAGCAGGTAGCGAATGGAAAGTTGATCCTGAAGCATTGCAGATCAGAGAATCAAATTGCATATATACTGACGTCGGGTGTGCAGTTCGAATTATTCAGGAGATTAAGAACAACGATAATGTAGATAGCTTAGAAACAATGAATTAGGTGGTGTGTTAAATATGTAATTCTTTGTGTTGAAGTCGACATAGTATGTTTGTATTCGACGGGTGTCGAAAGGTGTTTATGTCGAACAGAGTCTGTATTTTCTATATTTGACAGAAAGTCAAATATAGCATGTTGAAGCATGTAGTTGTCGAGATAATTAACTTAACTTAGTTTTAGTTGAGTTAGTTATTTTGTGATTACTTGGAGTGTCAGTAATCTCATCTATAAATAGAGATAACCTCTATTTTATTTGTAATAAGTTTTGCATTGTGTAGTTTCAGAAATCACAGTTGTGATTAACACACATTATAGCAAATACTTTTAGTGCAATTTGAACAACGATATACATTCATCTTCTTCCTCCAAAATTTCTCCTTTCTCTCTTTTCAACTGTCTTGTTTTTTTCTTTAATTTTATGTGTAGTGTAGAATCATCTTGCAGTCAAGGAGTGGTTGTTTCACCTGAATAAATCGTGAAGAACAAGAGGTGTGATCAATCAAAAAGATTAATTATTGTTCATCAAGATTGATTCAGTTAACTTCAAGATTGAAGTTTTCCTAATGAGATCAAGAAATAAGATCTAAACACATTTAAGGCATGTTTGTTTTGTTGTTTTAAATTATATTTATAGTAACACATAATAAAAAAATATTTACAAAGAAATTTTTCATAAATACTTCAAATAAAAATTTGATTTGAATAATAACTTTTAAAATATTATTTTAAATATTTTATTATTTTATCAAAACCTTTTATGGATATCAAAATTTTAAAAAATCACTTAATTTTGAAACTATTTTAAATAATTTTTCGTAAAAGTTATTTTTGAGATATAACTTTTTTTTAAAACTGCAATTTCGATTATATTTTAATTTTTAATAATATACATCCATTTATAAGATGTCAAAATTAACTTTCAATTTAAAAAAAAAAAAACTTATAATATTTAAAAAAAATAATTTTGTAAAATTCATTTTAAAAATACAAACAAACATATGCCCTTAATAATGGTCAACCAAATTCCAACATACCATTTTATTTTATTATACAACTTGAGATGATTAGGTTGAGGTATGTGGGGCTCGACCTTTTGTTTCCAATGTTTCTTCTTGACAGAGTAAAAGACTAAAATCAAATAATAAGACAAAGGATTTGTTGATGATGAAGTGCAACAACTTGTCTTCAGACTTCAGTCTTAGGAGCACTGCAGCCACTACTTTGTGATTTCTAGTTGAATTAGGTTTACAATTCAATTATACCATGTTTATATACAATAAATTCTAATTCGCTAATAAAGATATTCAATTAAACGTATCCTCTATAACATAAAAGAAATAAAATAAAATATTTAGATTTAAACCACTAGCTTACTGTTAGGTGGATGGGTTTATAATTTTGGTATGAGATCCATCATGGGATACATAAGACAGAGTAAATGCACGTTCCCTTCTCTATCAAATCTTGAAGTATGTGCAGTATATCGCATTAAAATATGCGACGCCTAAAGCTGCTAATATTTGGCTTCGAATGTGACACGTGTATACTACTTCCACAATCCTTTTAAGATGCTGAGACACCATGCATACATGATTAGCACTTGTCGTTCATTGAGGTTCTATGCACATTCCACTATAATAATTTAATTCTCCTTTGCTTTGGTGTTTTTTAGTGAGGAGTCATATGTTCTTGAGCTTTGGATTGATCACGGTATGTGTCGGTGCTAAAACAATGTTGTACTAATTGTGTCACAAACTCGACATGACAAGAACATCCAGATTCAACCCAACCCGGTAAACTCGATTTTATTGGATGCAGACGCGAGTGCGGAAAAAAACTAGAGTTTTTATATACAGGATGGAGGCGGGGATGCATCCACCCCCTCCCCGCCTTGGTCTAATAGATTTATTTTAATGCTAGTTATTTTATCTTTTATAAATATATTTATTAAAATTTACTTAAATGAAAGAGAAAAAAGAGTTTGGTTAAAAACATGTTTATTAGAGTTATCTTTCTCTTTAAAATTTATTATTAAAATGATCAAATATTTAATTAAAATATTAATTTATATTGCTATTAAAAAAACTTAAAAAAATACTTTTTACGGGTGGGATGGGGCAGAGAAACCCGATCCTCATTAGGAACAGAGATGGGTGGTAAATTACCTCCGATTGGATTTGAGGACGAGGCGGGTCTGCTACATAGAGGTGAGGTGGGGGCAGGGGCGTGGCTGGTGAAACGTATCCCGCCCTATTGTCATGCCTATTATAAACTCAATCATCCTTTTTATGGGATCCTAGTTGACAATGAAATTGTGGACGTGGGTAAGAAAAAGAAGAAACAAGTCATATTGTTTAAGGTGTACTTCGAGAAGGCATATAATTTGGTGGGTTGGAATTTTTTGGATGTTGTGATGACAAATATGGAGTCTCACGATAAAATGAAGGAGTTCGACTTCAGAATGCTTAAGATCTTCGGTCGTGTCAGTGTTGGTAAACGGCAGCCCCACTAAGAAATTTAGGATGAGGCGTGACTTAAGACAAGGAGACTCATTGTCAACGTTCTTATTTCTTATAGTAGCAAAAGGATTTAATATGCTGATGAAAAGAGCAGTGGACTTGGGGAAATTTAATGGATTTAAATTTGAGAATGGTGAAGACTGATTCATTCATCTTCAGAATGCTGGTGACACCCTCATCATTGTTGAAAAAGGGTGGTCCAATATCAAGACAATCAAAGCAAACTTGTTATTGTTTGAATTAATGTCTAGTTTAAACGTTAACTTCACCAAGAGCCTATTAGCAAGGGTCGACATATCTTAAAGATGGCTTGAAGAAGCGGAAAATGTTTTACACGTAAGTTGGGAAATGACCCATTCAAGTACCTTGGATTACCAATTGGTGTGAATCTAAACATAATCAAAACTTGGTATCCAGTAGTTGAGTCAGTGAGATCAAGGTTGGCAAGATGGAAGAATAAACATTTGTCAATTGGCAATCTAGTGGTGATAATAATCAGTTTTGCAAGTTCTTCTAATTTACTTCCTCTCCTTTTCAAGGCTCTAACACGTATAATATCAAAACTCAGATCTCTTTTTAAACAATTTTTTTGGGGAGGGAGTGAGAGAAAGAGAAAAATAAATTTGGTTCAGTGAGATAAGTCGTGTAGGCCTCTTGAAAATTTATTCCTGAACAAAGATATTAAGGTTGAAAATTTGATAGATAATGTGAAAATGTATGTATCGAATTGGATGAAATTTAAAGCAAATAGCATGGAGTATAACGCAACTTTATGGTGTTTGAATCCAAGGGCATGCCTCGGTGTCATATAGACTTAAATCGACATTTGTTATGGTGTTTATATCTGTCTTTTTTTGTGTATCAGGTATTTGGTTTATTTTGTTGTCTTGGGTGGGGTTCATTCATGGATAAACAGAAAATTTTAAAGCATAAAGGAGGAAAAAGTTTCGAGCCTATTTGATTATCTATGTGTTTGTATCTTGATCGGGTCTTACAGTGTTGTCAAGGTTTAATTAGTGCAATACAGTTGTTTGGATCGGTCAGATTATGGCTTGGAAATTTCTAGCAGGTTTGGCAGTCGTGTTAATTGATATGTATGATGGTGTCCGACAAGAATTTGTGTGTGTAACTTTGTGATTAGTGTCTTAGATGTTAGAGTATTATTGAATTGGAGATGTAATTAGGTGGTTTTTGCATTATTTTAGAGACAATTGCATCTGGCTTATGTGCTTTGAGAGATGGGGGCAATAATGGTTTTTATTTCTAGGTTGGCATATTTTTGTTGTTGTTAACTCCAATTTCGACGTCTGATATGGATTAAGGGAATTAAATAAGGAAATAAGTTCCTGTGAAGAAATTGAATGTTTCGAAAAAATTATACAGTTTGAAATTCCAGTCGAAGATACCTTGATATAAGGGTAAAGGTGTTTTGTGGACTTAGAAATGTTTCCAGCAGCGGGGAAACAGAAGCATCACTAACAGCAGTTCAACAAAGGATTTGAATTCAAATAAGGGAGGGAATTCTTTGTTCTTATCTAAATTGTTGAGCATATGTGAGGCATGGTGGACAGTCGCGCACATGCAGAGTGCCACTTGTCTCAATCTGGTGAGTAGACCGTTAGAAGCGGTTATTTCGATTGGTATAAATAGGAAGTCTTCGTGTTAGGATGGGTGTGTGTGTTCAAGATTGTACAAATTCATCAAATTACCCAGAGTATCCGTGTGTAGAGAAAGTGTAAATTGAGAAAATGTATGTTTGTTGTCGCACCATGTTTTCATTCAAAGAAATTTAATCAATCTTTTCTTTTCTTTTCAGAAATTTATCTTCTTCGCCATTTACTTTCTAGTACTTCCCTTGCTTTCCTTGCGTTATTTTTCCTTTATATTCTCTAACAAGTTATTTGAGTATGAACCTTATCGAAGTGTTTATCATCCCTCAGACTTCATCCTAAAAACAATTAGCATATGTCCTAGGATCAATCTGATCGATCCTGTAAGTAACCAAAATATTTTTGATTTGGAAGACCAGCGGTTGTTTACCAATTTTCACGATAAACAAATTGGCATGCCTAGTGGGACAGTACTAACTGTTTTGAAAACGAAAAAAGTAAATTTTTATTCATTTTTAATAGTTCTTGTCATTCAACCATCTCTCTCCTTTTGAAAAGTTCGTTGTATGTTATTGAGAAGTGGTAAAATAACCACCACCAACTAAGATATCCAGAGAGGAAGATACACGAGGGGAATGTTAAATTTAAACCATCCAGATAGTGCGAACCCTTAGCATATGTCAACTAATAATGGAGAACCACCCCCAGTTTCTTCGATGGGGGGACCAACGGTTCTAATAACCGTTTCTGAACCTATAACGTCAATGGCAAGTTCGATGCCTACGCATTCGATTGTCCACACAGGGCCTATCCTGAATTTTATTGGGCCAATGGGCCCTTCACAAACTCCTCCACCTATAAGGACTTTTGTGTTTATACCTTTTACGCCTTCAGGGTTTTCGATGTCGTTAAGTGGTCGAGATCATCCCTATGGAATTCCAACTTCGATGATGGCAAACTTACAAAGCACCCCTCTAGTATTTTCAGAACCTGTGATGGCTTCGCCGTTACAGAAAGCAGGTTCTGGGGTGAACATGGGTTAAAATAGTCAGTCTTTAGGAATGGGATATTCTACCCTTATGCCAAATTTGACGAATAATTCTGCTGCAGTTATTAAACAGTAAATGGATGAAAGTAACCATGACATGGTCCAGATGTTGGCCCAAACTATGGGGACAATCCTTAATCCTCTTATCCAGGATACTACCCATTCCAACCGACAAATGGCAACGCAGATGACACGCCTGGCGAACTTCTTTGGGGTGCCTCATCCTCCCCGTCGTCCCCAGAGAGAGTATATGGTAGAAAACCAGGGGGTAGCCTTCGAGGAGGATCCTACCTTTAACCAAGTTCAACAGAACCAAAGAGACACACCCGGGGCGAACGTGGTAAACATGGGAGGAGCGGTCAAGAAAAATAGGATCGAACTCCCTAGAAACCAACCATAAGGCCGTATGGAGGAAGAACTAAGGATAAAATTGGTAAATAGGGATCAGAATGTTGATAACCTCATTCAACAAATGCGACACGGTGATATGGCAGCAGATAATAATCTGGCAACCATGGTTGAAAGAATCATGGATTTAAACGGGGTAAACTTTTGCCTTCGAAGGCCAAACTATATGTCACCACTCTCAGAATATATCCTCCAGTCAGACTTACCCCTTATATGGAAGGTCCCTAAATTCACTAAGTCTTCTGGGGATACTACTGAATCTACTGTCGAACATGTGGCTAGGTATTTAATAGATGCAAAAGAAATTTCGAACAACGAAAACCTTATGATAAAGTACTTTCCAAGTTCTCTCACAAAGAATGCCTTCACGTGGTTTACGACCTTGCCACAGGGTTCGATTCACACTTGGACTCAATTGGAAAGAATGTTCCATGAGTAGTTTTACATGGGACAAACGAAGATTAGTCTAAAAGAGTTGTTCAGCATCAAGCGAAAGTTTATTGAGCCAATTGATGACTATTTGAATAGATTCCGCTTATTACAATCCAGGTGTTTTACGCAAGTGCTAGAACATGAGTTGGTAGAAATGGCTGCTGTAGGCCTTGATTATTCCATTTGGAAGAAATTGGACACCCAATACTTTAGGGATATGGCCCAACTGGATGATAGGGTTCGACAACTAAAGTGTTTGAAGAAAGAAAAAGCTATAGCCAATAGGAATAAGATAGTGGCCTACATCGAATTAAATGAAGATAACGAAGGACCATATGATGAGCCTTTGAACTTCGAAGAAAGCGAGATTGACCTTGCTGAACTAAAACAAGGCTCTCCCTATTCCTGTAAGGTCTTAGCTCCTTCGAATGGAAAAAATCCTATCGAACCGGAAAATAATGATAAATTTCCTAAGAAAACTTATACATTCGACGTTACAAAATGTGACGAAATCTTTGACTTGTTAGTTAAGGATGGTCAAATGATAGTGCCTCCTGGTGCTAAAATGCCTCCTTTAGAACAAAGAAAGAAAAAAGGTTTTTGTAAGTACCATAATTTCCTGGGTCATAAAATGTCTCAATGTTTTCTTTTCAGGGATCTTGTTCAGAATGCTATTCAGAAGGGAAAACTCAAATTCGGAGAGAAACCCCGAAGCCAGATGAAGATTGACTCTGACGCTTACTACACAGAGCTAGATGATGTAAACAAGGTCGAAGTTACTGATGACTTCAACAACACCATCAACATGGCCGAAGTTACTGAAGATTTTGTTCACATGGCTGTCATGGTCAGGATTTCTGAGTACCTTGACCAGGACTTCCTCGAGAATTTTGTCCAGGAGGCTACTGAAACCTTCGTCAAAGGAACCACTGATGCTTTTGACCCAGGAATCATTGAAGATTCCAATTTGATGATGGTGACCAAAGAGACTGCTGATAGTTTCACACAAATGGATAAGGTTGTTGAGAGCCTTCAAACGAAATTCTATAATCTGGGCATTACTGATGATGCCAACATGGAAGTCAACCTGGTCAAAGTCTCCCAGTAAACTTCCATGGAAGTCAATGACGAGCGTCTGTAAGATCCCAAATTTGACCCTAAGATCCCTCATGCAACTTCATCATATGCATTAGCATTGGGATCATATCTTGGCATCCTTCTTATCCCTCTTTCATTGGGTTTGTTTTAGGAGAGATCACCAAGCACTATGTGATTGTATCATACTTGTATATTATCATTTCACTAACTAAAATACCAAAAATATGTCTTTGTATTTGCCTAACTCTTTTGTAGGTAGGGCATGATCCGCATTGATCTATCAAGTTCATATCTAGGGTTTAAGACCCTCATGGCTAAGAGCACAACCAAAGATTGGTCCAAAATATCTCAAAGCATCATATATGAGTCCCAATGATCTTTACATGTTATTTTGATCAAGATTTCTTCAAGAGTTTGAAATTGGTTTTCCTTGGAAACCCTAATTCATCTAGTTATCTTGAGTAACTTCTTCAACAAGCTACCTCACCAATTGATCAAATTTCTCAAGGGACAATTCAAAATTCATCATATTATGAATATATTATCTACCATGAGCCTAAAACGTCAAGAGAATTGGAAATTAGCAAGTTGGTTGATGGTGGTTGGCCAAATGAATTCATCTGATCAAAACTAGGTCCCCCTAGACCCTATCTCCTACAACTTTCATCATATGAAAATTGATCCCAAGAGAAAAGTTACTCTAAATGGCATTACAAACAACTTTCATGTTGAGACCTAGATCTATTTTTGCTTGGAAAATCATTTTCTATGTTGAAACATTATAGGTCATTTTGTCTAAATCCTAGTTTGAAAGTCAACTTCCCAATGCCATAACTTGCTCAATTTGTATGAGATGAAAGATTTCCAAGTTTCACAATCAAATTCAAGATGTCTATTTAAACTTTTATGTTTATAGTGAGAGCTATATCAACTTTTATGAGCATGTGATATGAGGATACATTATAAGTCATTTTTGCCCTATACCATTGAACAAATGGTTTTCCTCAACTTCAAAAATGCATACCTATATCATTATAAATACAAATGAAAATAAATTGGTGACCATTTTGAAGGTCTTTGAAATAGCTATAACTTTTATGAAGACACTTTTCTCATTTGGAGCTCACATAAAAAGTTAAGCAAGGTGGAATATTGAGATATATGACTTAACACTTAGCAAAAATTTCAACATGTTGAAATTCCCAAACTTCCACCTCAAAATTAACCATGCTCCAAGTTCCAAATGGAAAAGTGTCCAACATCAAAGTTATTCCCCTTGATCTATGCTTTCGAAAGATTCCTATTTCATGCATTTTGGATGAGATTTGCTAGGGTTGTGCATGGTCTTAATAGGTTTGCATCAAGTGGAAAGATCAAATGTCAAAACCTTACATTACATTGCCTTGCCATTCAAGCCTCATTTGAACTTCAGTACAGTTGAATTTGGATCAAAATGGATTGCTTCATGGGCCTATACATGCCCATGCAACCTTGTGCATGACATTGCCAAATTTAGCAAAATTTCAAATGTGAAATTATCAATCCCAAATGCTATAAATACATGGCCTCTGAGCTCATTTCAATGACACCTTGCGCGCCAGCTTTGCCCCCTCTCTTCAAATCCTCACAATTCAAAGGAAAGCCTGAGAATTTTCAACTTGAAAATTGAGTTTGAATTTCACTGTTTGGAGATTCAAAAACTCCAGGTCCAAAGCTTTGTTCCATTGCCAAACCACTTCTGCAAGCTCCCTGAGTGTGATCAAGCAAAGTTTAAAGCAAGCAAGATCCATTTCTGCACAGCATTGAAGGTATTTTTTAGAATTTTTCTTCTCTTCGATTCTCACTTAATTCTCATCAATTCTCTTGGGTCTTTGGTTGTCTGAAGTCCTACCAATGTAGGCAAGAAGATTGAGTTGCTTTGAGGTCAAATGAAGCAACTCAGTTGACACACCTCAAAATTCAACTCCTCATGTCTTTCTATATATTTGGAGTTAGTTGAAATTGAGGTCAGATTTGTGCTCTATGCCATTTTTCCTTTCAGATCATGTCCTCCTTTTTCATTTATGTGACGGTGATGACTGAACCAGTCCGGTGAGCCTCGCCTGAGAAGGTGATCGGAGCTCCAGCGCCGGTGGTGTGTTGGACAGGTTCTGAGCCATTGATCTTGTTTAAATTGTTTTAATCTTGAGTGTTGCTTTTGAATACCATTGGTGTGGCGCGCTGACTCAAGTGTTCCATGGAACGCGCGTTTTCATCCACTTAATCTGCCACCTCAATTAATGAGGGAGATCAAGTGGTCCACATTTTTTTATATTTTTTTATTTTTCTTTTATTCCTTTTATTTTCATTAATTCATATTAATTTTAATATTGATCCCAAAAATATAGGAGTTTCACCAAAAAAATTCAAATAAAATTCTCTTTCATATTTTGTATTAAAATTATTTTTTGGATCATTATTAATATTTTTTATGATTTAATTGATTTTGTGAATATTTTTAATTGTTTAAAAATACTTTTAAGTTTCCAAAAATTCTGAAAATTTTTTTCCAGGGTCCTTTGACATTGTTTGACCTATGATAAATCTCATGGCCATTTCTTTAGTGTTTTGATGAGGTTTTAGGAATTTGAAAAACCATATTTAATTTAATGCACTATTTTTAGTATTTTTAAATTGAATAAATGCCAAATAATTGTGTTGAGTCATTTTAATTGTTTGTATAAGTTTGACTTGTGTTGTTGGACCTTGGTCAAGGTTGATTTGACTTTGTTAGGTTAAGATCATTGGATTTAGGGGATTGATGGAATGAACATTCCATCTCCCAAAATGAATGAATGATCTTAACTTGGTAAAAGTCCTCCTTTGTCCAATTTGAGTTTTGATCCATTCCCCTCCCTCTTCATCTAACTCCCCTTCTTTATGCATCCATTTCATTTGACCTATGATATCTCTATATCATAACACTAGTTGATTGCAAAATCAACATAAGTATGGATGAGATTAGGCCACCACTTTTGCATATTCTTTTTGTGTGTGGTATGTTTCATGAGCATAGTCCATCATACTATGTCTCTAACATGCATTAACACCAAAATTCTATTGCCCGACCTCAAATAGTTGTGACTTCTACATAAGTCTAATTACGATTGCTTAACATAGCGCTAAATTTTTGACACAAAAGGCATAACATTCTACTTAGTGAGATTGTAAGTATCCCCTCTTTTATGGTATTGTGTGAAAACTTGGCTTTTTTTCCTTCCTTTGGAAGATGTATTGGTTCAAGGATCCATGCCCGTGATAAGTGGGTTGAGTGTTCTCCAAAGAATGACTTAAAATAAAAAGCAAAAGCAATACTAACTTCTAACTCACTAACAACTAACTTTAATTTCAAGTCATTTACTTTAATGCACTTTATTTTTAAGCTTTATTCATTTGCCATTATCCATACCATTCTAATTGTTTAAATTAATGTTATTTTCACTTTGTCCACTTGGACCATATTGTGTGATATATCTTGTTTGTGTATATTTGGTTTGCTTGTGTGGTCTTTGACCATTAATGTACATAATAAGAACAAAAACCCTAAAAAACTATTGTGTGGACTGTTGGTTTGATCTGAGACAATTGGACTTAGAATTTAGGCAACATTCCCTATGCAAAAGGACTTGGCCAATGCCAACTTTTATGTAACCAAGTGCTTGCAATTTGAGACTTCATCTGATACACCATTGAAGATCCCTTTGAGTTCATCTGCAACATGATCATTGTGAAGCTGTTATTTTGAACCTGTGACTTGTCGAATTCATCTGCTACATGGGAAAATTTGAAGAAGATCATGAAGTTGCTAAGCTTGGATGTGGCTATCTTTATTTGATGCCTTGCTCTTCAAGTTGATATATTTTGCATTGTTTGTTGCTTGATTCTAATGTCCAAGGGAATTTGGGTTTCTATATGACATTCTTGTCTATTGGATTGCAGCCCATTGGTCAGATCTTTTCAACTCTTAACTTTTAAATTTTTGCTTAGGATTAGTCTCTTCATATCCTCCCCACTTATTTAATTTCAAAATCTCTCCCTCCTTTTAAAAAACTTCTTTGCTTGTGATTATTGATTTCTAAACTTATACCACTTTGCAAACTAGAAACTTTGGCCTTATGCCATTGCATTTTCAAACTCTTTTCTTAATCAAACTTGTAAATATACTTAATCATACTTGACTTAAAACTTTCAAACTCATTCAAACCATTTTAGGCCTTTGTGCCTTTCAAATTTAATTTTTGTTAAAAGCAATGCATCCACTTTGAAATTGATACCACGAACTACGAGGTTTTGATCCCTCATTTTATGTTGGTACGTAGGCACAAGTACGAAGGTCTTGTCAAACACAAAAATATAATTAATGAATTCTTTTCTCATCCTCCCACTCTATTTGTTTGTAAACATCATTTTGTACAAAATACATATGCACACAAGAAAGGGCTCCCTAGGAGTACCTAGGACACTTTGGGTGCTAACACCTTCCCTCTGTGTAACCAACCCCCTTACCTGTAATCTCTGGCATTTTATTAGTTTTGATTTGAAGACTTCTTATTTTTGGGTTTTGTTCGTACTTTTCCCTTTTCCCTTGGAAACAATAAAAGTGCGGTGACGACTCTGGTTTTATTGATGTCTAACTTATCCATAGCTTGATGGTCATGAATTTATCGCTACAACGTCGACAAGAAGAATACAACAAACTGGCCTTCCCAAAAGAAGAAGATACACTTATGGATTTCCTCCATAAGTGCCAAGGGAAGAAATCAGAAGTCATGTTATGCCCTCGATGCAGTGTCGTGTTCGACAAAAAAGCGGCGCACAATCTTGGGGGAATCAAGAAGGTAAAAGACATATGGGATCAGGGAGCCCCTCAAGACCAACGGAAATGCGGGTCTAAAAGAGCTTTCGATCCAAGTAGGCATTTTGACTCAAACAGAAATTTGGTGAAGCTTGATGAGACGAGACAAAAGGGTAGTAGAGTCTCAGGGGACCAAAAGCATTTATCTAGGTAAGAGCTAGAAAGAGACGGTCAAACAAAGATTCGACCCGGTGAGGATATAACTCAGGGGGAGTGGTTCCATCCAAATAATCAACTGGGAAGGAAGCTGAAATAATAATTATCCACGAGGAAATAACTCAGTTGGGAATGAGAAACGTTAAATTATTTTTGCTTAAGGGGTTGATACTCTACAATTGAGGGAGGACAGACGCACCAAATATGCATGGGGAAAGGATATCACCATAGCAGAGGATCGGAAAAAAAATAAGGAGTCAAATGCAATAATAATGCGTAATGAAATATTTGATGTATGAATGTATATGTATATATGAATGATGATTATGCTGATAAAACAATCACAAAAGATACAGATGTCACTAATTTGAATCATCGATGCAACACTCGACTAATCTCGACAGGATGGAGGCATCAACTAGAGAAAAATTTAAGGATGAACATAAATCATCCGCCACAAACCGCTCGACCCTGACTGGGGAGACAGAATTGCTGAACCAACTGCTTAGGGAAAGACCAACAATGCTTTGCACTTCTAAGACTTACCTATTCTTAGACTGCTGTTGATATTCCTTATTGAAATCGATTGCTCTTTTAAAGTAATTGCTTTTATTATTTTAAGAAAAATGGTTTTTATTATAAAAATTTCAAAATTATCATCATAAAAATTCAATTCTACTTAGCTGAAAGATAAATAAGAGTAGAAACAATTGGATAAAAAGCTCAACTTTATTTAATAGAATGGTAGTCTGTAAATGACAAGACTCCATAGATCTTTAAAAAAGTTGAAAGATTGTAATTTACATGGAAAGGGGATACATTGAATACAATGATCACTAATCCTTCTACCAACTTCAATATCCCTTGTGCTCTTGGCTTCGGTTGAAGATGATGAACCAGAACCTAATGACTTGCTCAAAAGTGTTCCCAGACTGGAGGTCAACCGAATGCAGTTACTTGCCATAATCCCTTTTTTTGCATAAATTTCCCCAAGATGGGGTACTAAATTTATCGGGAATATTTTTTTGTTTTATGTCTCTAATTTTTGCCTAGATCGCCCTTTTGGGTTTTCAATCCACTGAGATGCTCATTTTTGCCTAAGCCGCCCTTTCAGATTTTCGACTTAGAGAGCTATTTTTTTCTTTTTAGGCGAAGTATTTCTTGACTGCATCGACATTCATAGGACGAGTGAACTATTCACAATCCATAGTTGTAAGAATCAAAGCACCTCCTAAAAAGGCTCTCTTAACAACATATGGGCCTTCATAATTAGGATTCCATTTGCCTCTAGAATCTGGTTTGAAGGATAGAATCTTCTTGAGCACAAGGTCACCTTCTCTAAACACACGAGGCCTGACCTTCTTATCAAAAGTTTTCTTCATTCTCTGCTGATATAACTGTCAATGACACATGGCAGTCAACCGTTTCTCTTCAATAAAATTCAGCTGGTCATACTTGGTCTGAGACCATTCAGCTTAAGTAAACTTGGCTTCCATCAGAACACGCAATGACGGGATCTCAACCTCCACGGGGAGCACATGTTCCATGCCATAAACAAGTGAGAAAGGGGTTACCCCAGTTGAAGTACGGATGAATGCACGGTACCCATGTAAAGAAAATGGGAGAGTCTCATGCCAGTCTTTACACGTCACAACCATTTTCTGAAGGATCTTCTTAATATTTTTGTTTGCAGCTTCAACAACCCCATTCATCTTAGGTCTGTAGGGAGAAGAATTATGATGTGCAATTTTGAAGTCTTTGCAAAGAGCTTCCACCATATTATTGTTCAAGTTCGATCTATTATCAGTAATGATCTTACTTGGCACACCATAACGACATATAATCTGATTCTTGATAAACCACACAACAACTTGCTTGGTTACATTTGCATACAATGCTGCTTCAACCGACTTTGTGAAGTAGTCAATAGCCACCAGAATGAAACAATGTTTGTTCAAAGCTTTAGGCTCAATCATACCAATCATATCAATTACCCACTTGGAGAAAGGCCATGGAGAGGAAATGACATTCAACAGTGTCAGAGGAACATGAATCTTATCTGCATAAATTTGACACTTATGTCATTTCTTCACAAACTTGCAACAGTCAGATTCCATTGCCAGCCAATAGTAACCCGCTCTCAACATCTTCTTAGCCATAGCATATCCATTGGAATGAGTACCAAAGGAACCTTCATGGACTTCAGTCATCAATAAGTATGCTTCATGTCTATCCACGCATTTGAGCAAGACCATATCGAAATTTCTCTTGTAAAGCACATCACTATTCAGGAAGAATTTTCCAGCTAATCTTCTCAAAGTCTTCTTATCTTTAAAAGATTCCCCAGGCGACTAAATCTGACTTTGGAGGAAACACTTGATATCAAAATACCACGGCTTTTCATCTTTGACCTCTTCAACATCAAATACATGAGTTGGCCTATCAAGACGCATTACCGTTAAATTGGGAACCTCATTCCAAAATTTCACCACAATCATTGAAGCCAACGTTGCAAGAGCATCCGTCATCTGGTTTTCTTCTCGAGGGATATGATGAAATTCCACCTTTGTAAAGAAAGTTGAAATCTTCCTCGCATAATCTCTATATGGTATCAAACCGGGTTGATTAGTCTCTCGTTCACCTTTGATCTGATTTATAACCAAAGTTGAATCTCCATAGACGTCGAGATACTTGATTCTGAAATCGATGGCTTCTTCAAGCCCCATAATGCAAGCTTCATACTCAGCCATATTATTTGTACACTTGAAAGTTAATCTAGCTATAAATGGAAAATGAGTGCCTTGAGGAGTAATAATCACTGCCCCAATTCTATTACCATATTGATTAACAACTCCATCAAATACCATGCCCCAACGGGAACTAGGTTATGGCCCTTCTTCAAGCAATGGTTCATCACAATGTTTCATTTTCAAGTACAAAATCTCTTCATCAGGAAAATCATATTGTACTGACTGATAATCTTCGATTGGTTGGTGAGCCAAATGGTCAGCTAAGCCACTAACTTTAATTGCTTTTTGAGATCGGTATTCAATATCATACTCAGATAACAACATCTGCCAATAGGCAATCCTCCCAGTTAAAGCAGGCTTCTAAAAAATATACTTGATTGGATCCATTTTGGATATCAACCAAGTAGTATGATTCAACATATACTGATGCAGACGGTTACCAGCCCAAGCCAATGCGCAACAAGTCTTTTCTAGCATTGAATATCGAGTCTCACAGTCGGTGAATTTCTTATTTAGGTGGTAAGTAGCATATTCTTTCTTTCCAGTTTCGTCTTGCTGACCTAGAACACAACCCATACTTTCTTCAAGTACAGTCAAATACATGATCAAAGGTCTCCCTTCAACAGGCGAAGATAGAATTGAAGGCTCAAGAAAAACTCTTTGATACTGTCAAAAGCTTTTTGCTGATCCTCGGTCCAATCACAAGACTGATCTTTCCAAAGAAGCTTGAATATAGGTGCACATGTGGCAGTCATATGCGATATAAATCTTGAGATATAATTCAAGCGGCCAAGAAAACATTTGACTTGCTTCTCAGTTTTGGGTGCAGGCATCTCTTGTATTGCTTTGACCTTGGCGGGATCAACTTCAATACCCTTCTCACTGACAATAAAGCCCAACAACTTACCAGAACGAACACCAAAAGTACACTTCTTGGGATTCAAACAGAGTTTGTACTTCCTCAAACGCTGGAATAACTTCAACAAATACTCAACATGCTCTTCTTTATCACTCTATTTAGCAATCATATCATCAACATAGACTTAGATTTCTTTATGCATCATATCATGAAAAAGAGTGGTCATGGCTCTCTGGTATGTTACACCAGCATTCTTTAAACCGAAAGGCATCACTCTATAACAGAATGTTCCCTAGGGTGTAATGAATGTGGTCTTCTCCATATCTTCGAGCGCCATCTTGATCTGATTATAACCGGAAAATTCATCCATAAACGAAAAGACTTTGAATTTAGCTGTATTATCTACCAACATATCAATGTGTGACAGAGGGAAATCATCATCCGTACTAGATTTTTTCAAATCTCTATAATCGACGCACATATGGACTTTTCCATCCTTCTTCGAAACAGGCACAATATTGGCCACCCATTGCAGATACTCAACGGTAACAAGAAAACTGGCGTCAATATGCTTCTGCACTTCTTCTTTGATCTTTACTACCATATCAGGATGACTTCTCCTCAATTTCTGCTTGACTGGCGGGCATTCTGACTTCAATGGCAATCTATGCTCCACGATTTCAGAATCCAAACCAAGAATGTCATGATAGGACCAAGAAAACACATCTGAATACTCTCAAAGAAGATCAATCAACCCTTTCTTAGCTTCTGGACATAGTTGAGACCCAATCTTGACTTCCTTCACATCATCTTCAGAACCCAAGTTAACTAACTAAATATGCTCTTCGAACGGCTGGATGGCTTTTCCTTCATGCTCAAGTAAACGAGATAATTCATCAGATACTTCTTCATCAATCTCTTCCTCAGCCTCAAACACAGGGAAATCAAAATTTGGAGAGGGTGTAGGATAATTGTATTTAATGGGTTTGGAAACCAACCTGCATAATGATGTGATATTTTGATTTTAGTGAATTGTGACCAAATATTGTGCAGATGGACAATTATTTATTTATTTTTGTTTTTTATGATTACCATTTTCAGAAAAGCAAAAAGTAAAAATAAAACATCATAGATGTGGATGAAATAGGATTGCATTTTATTGATGATAATTGAAAAATTCCTAATAATGTTCACTTCTCCCTTAGGCATAGGAGAAGGATTTTTCTTAAAACAATGAAAAACAAATCACTTAGAGCGATGGATAATAACGGGATCATCAACAGTAACCCAATTATTGCAAGTCTTGCCATACATCACAAATTTGACACAATCGTCATCATCATCACCCTCGATCACAACAGCTGAGTGTTGTTCATTACCATGGATGAACCCTCCGCTACAGAAACTCGGTTGCACTTCTTCAGTTTTGACTTTAAATGGCCCTTGCTGGAATCATAATCTGGCCATATTCTTGTTCTCGCAGACTTCTACCATACGACCCCACTGATCTGTACTGGCCGCCTCAATAGCTTTCTGAGCATCTTTGAAAGAAGACATGGGTGCCCCAGTTTTCTTTACCTCAGCAATAGACAAGGCTTAGAATGGAGTTCCAACCTCCTCCTCAACTTCTACATATGTAAAATATGACAGATGGCTTACCAAAAGCGCTTTCTCCCCACCAATGATGACAAGCTTACCATTCTTCACAAATTTCAAATTTTGGTGCAGAGTAGACGTTACAGCTCCAGCCTCATGAATCCATGGCCTTCCCAACAAGAAGCTATAGGTCGGGTGGATATCCATTACTTGAAAAGTAATATGAATATCACTCGGACCTATCTTCACTAGAAGGTCCACTTCTCCAATGACGGTTTTGCGAGAACCGTTAAACGCTTTGACAATTACGCCACTATACCTCATCGGGGCGCCTTGGTGGGATAATATGGATAGAGTTGACTTCAGGAGTACATTAAGAGAAGAACCGGTATCAACTAGCACATTGGACAATGCATCCTCTTTGCAATTCATTGATATGTGTAGTGCCAGATTGTGATTTCTGCCTTCCTCGGGAAGTTCTTCATCACAAAAACTCAGGTTGTTGCAGGAAGTAATGTTAGCCACAATATGGTCAAACTGATCCACAGTCACGTCATGTTCAACATAAGCTTGCTCCAAAACTCTTTGCAATGCTTCTCTGTGCGCTTCAGAATTCATTACCAGAGACAACACTGAAATCTTCGAAGGAGTTTGGAGCAGCTGCTCCACCATATTAAATTCAATCTTCTTGATTAATCGTAGCACTTCATCATCATTGTTAGGCTTTAGCTTGCTGGATTCACCAGAATGACACGCAGGAGCACTAACTGGGTTCACTGCAGGCACATCGACCTTCTTACCGACTGAAACCTCTTCAACCACCTCTTTTTGAAAAACAAGACCAAAAACACGACCGCTACGGGTCACCTTCGCAATATCAGCTATATTCACAACAGAATTTATCGTAGGTAACAGAACCTCTTAACCATTCTCCATCATTGTAGCATTATACTGATAAGGAATAGCTTTATCGGATGCATACAAGATGGGGCCCGCTAACCGTATTACTAACGGCGATACCGATCTGTTGATGTTGTTACTGCTGCTGCTATCAAATTGAATGACTACCCGCTAAGGGGTCTTAAACACTGGTACTATTACATTGACATAATTTATATCCCTTGACTATTGAATCTGGATTACATTCTCATCCATTAACTTCTAGATATCCCTCTTGACAATCAAACACCCACGGGGGTTCACGCTACAAATTGCACAACCATCATGGTCATGCTCATAGTCATTAATTGTACACAAGGTCCTATGGAAATTTTTACAAAAATAACCCACTTTTTCAAGGAAATTCCCAAAATACCCCTGGTTTCAAAAAAATTCCCAAACTACCCCACTTTTACGAGGAGTCGCCAATTGAATTAGAGACTCCTCTTAAAAATTGAATGGAGGTGCCAATTGGATTGGCTAGGGCAGGTGCCCTAGCCAATTGGATTGGCGCCCCTATGTAGTACTTAAGAGGAGGCGCCAATTCAATTGGAGCCTCAGTGTAAAATGTAATATTTTTTGGTAAATGGTATACGTGATAGATAAATTTGATATAGGGCCAGTTGATATTAATAAAATTTGTCGTTTACACAAAGAAAACTAATGGTGATGACCGGGATCACCTAACCGACCTCCGATCCCATATCCTCTAGCTACCCTAACCCGTGGCCCTAACCCACGTTGATGATTCGGTACCGGTGTTTGAGCATCTAATGGGCCAGGAGCGTCACTTCCAACTACAGGAGAAGGCCTATTGAGGTAGTCAGACAAGTCAGCATAGTCTTCAGTATGCATCGATGGTGTACCACCGTAGCTGAGCTCATGACCCATGCCAGAGAAGTTGGGTTGTGGTTGACTCATTGATGGACGGTCAGGATGGTTGAAGGGAGACATGGGTGTGAACGATGCGTCGAGGAAAGGTTGGAAAGGTTGTTGGGGTGTTTGGTAGAGATAGGGTTGTTGGATATTTTGGTTTTGTGAGGTTTGGGCTTCTTGGCTATGGTAGGAGGAGGGGCGGTTGGTGTTGAATGATCGTTGGGTGTTATGGCTTAGGCAACTTTGGTAGGGTGATGGGGTGGGTGCGAAGCAATGTTGAGTCTCAGGTTGATGGTCAATTTATTGGTGGTGGTATGGGGTATGCTCTTGGTATTGGGGTTGGGTGTATGGTATGTTTTGGTTGTATGTTTGTGTGTTGGTTGAACGGAACGTTTGGCGGACAAGGGGTTGCGTGTATCCGGTCTGACACTGTTGTTGGGGGTTTGATGTTGAGGTGTCAGGTGTGTAAGTCATCTGACGTGGGCCGTACAAGTACATATCCTCGGCAATGAACTGAAAACCAACCAATCTGTACCAAGCCATATAAGTACGACTTGGTTTTTCTTCAGTTGGCGTGACTGCGTCAGTTAACACATGGTCATGACGGTGCTTCCATTTGCGACACTCTGATCTTGCGAAGCTTTGCCATGGATTGAAGTTCCATTGGTCGTTAACTTTACGCAGATGCCATTCTCCTAGGCTAGCTGGGGGATCTGGGATGTTTTGGGGCATACCGAACTGCAACTTCACACGATCATTGTTGTGCATCTCCACAGTTGTGAACCGTATTATCGGTGTGCATGCAGTCCATACGGCCGCGTCTTCAGCGTTGACCTGATGGTCATGATCCAAATTAAGGTATGGACGCTAAATGAAATGAAATATGAAAGAAGATAGGATTATAATCTAGGTAGAAGAAGTTAACAAAATATAACAAAATTATTAAGTTATTTTCCTTACGTCTGTCGGTCGAAGGTGATCCAACAGGTTGCGATACTGAGTAATACAGTGTCTTGGACATCTGTTGTAACTCATACCAAGTGCAGACCATCTAAACGAAAAGTCAAAAAATATTAGTTAGAGATAATAATCTTTAAAGAAGTAACTAAAGATATAGCAATTTAAACAACTTAATTTTGTGCATACGAAAATGTGAAAGGGTTGTTGTTGACTGGTGCTAGGGACGGTAGTCTTGACCAACCCCATGCTTATAGCAAAACAGCACATCCAGAAAATGTAGATGTGCCTTTGTGTGAGTTTTTACATAAGGAGCTATAGAGATAGGCTAGACAAGCAGATCCCCAACTGTAACTTCCTATTCTATCTACATGTCTAAGTAAAGGTAAATGCATAATATGCGTGCTAGAACCACTACCTTAGGGAAATAAAAACGAGTCAATTAACAGCATAATGTAACACCTAGTTTTTATTATTCGAGCATCTTCGGTAGAATGCTCATCTAAGTATAAACTATTATAGTACGACTTAAGGCGTGAAAGTAGTATACCTTGACCTCTTGCATTATCATCTAACAAATCAGTCTCCAAGAGATCCATGCAAATCGAATTTGCATAGTTGGTTTTACCATTAACAGCCTTACCTTCAATGGGCAGTCCCAAAAGCATGTAGACGTCTTCTAATGTCACAGTACACTCACCGGTTGGAAACCAAAATGTGTGTGTCTCTGGTCTCCATCTTTCGCACAAAGCTAGAATGAATTTGTTATCTACGGACCAAGACAAAATCTTGCTTATATGACCAAAACCGGCGAGTTTAACATAAGGTTGAATCATCGGGTCCATATTGACATATTCGTGGACCCGAGTCCAGAACCTTGATACATCCTATAAAATAAAGAACAAAAAACTTGACTAAGTTGGTATGTTAAAATAAAAGGGGGTTGGTAAAGATGAAATATAAAAAGTTAATAGAAGAAAAAACTTACATATGTTGCGATGTTTGCAACCGTTCCTCTATATGATTCGCCCATTGTGAGGATAGACATTTTGTCAAGGGGTTGTGTAGATTAAACTATAAGAAATTATTGCAGATGAAATTGTATAAGAAGTATTGTAGAAGTAGTGAGAGTGATGGTGTGGAAGAAGTGTTGATGGAGTGGATGTATTTATAGGTAAATGGATGGGAACATGAAAAGTTGTGCTTGCATGGTGTCTCCACTTGAATTGGCGACCATGTACAACCTTTAAGAGGGGTCGCCATTCAAATTGGCGCCTCCATACGGACATGCATGCAAGACCTAGGTCTGATTGCTAGGTTTTGAGGTCTGAATGCATGCTTTGACAAGGTGTCGCCAAATGGATTGGCGCCCATGCGAAAGGAATGAATGGGGGCGCCAATTCGTTTGGAGTGTGTGTCTGCATGTTTGACATGTGGCTGTCCTCTCTCTTGCATGCTAAACATGTCACTTCTTAGTAGCTTGCATGGTTGACACATCATTTCAGAGTAGCTTGCATGTGCGACACGTCACTTCGGAGTAGCTTGCATGTGCGACACGTCACTCCGAACTAGCTAGCATGTGAGATACTTCACTCCTTTATTTAAGTGTCTTACTATCAACATCCAAGACACTTCACTCATATTCATCTGCAACAAGAAAATAGTTTTCATCTGCACAATGTCATCTTCACCAAAATACATTGTCAACATTCACTGCAACGGTGAAACATACGAGTCTGAGTTGTATGGTTTTTGTTTTCGAAACACTGATACCATTAGACTCACGATCAAGAGAAATGCAACCTTCTTGCATTTGAAAAAAGAATACAATCCTGTATAGGATCAGGTATTGTGTCAAAGATCACATATCAAAATCCAATATTTTTTTAGAATAGTCAATGCAAGTTTTTTCCCCTAAAGGTACAAGACGATGAAGATGTTGAATACATGTTTGTTAGTCCTGAACATTCAGGCTGCAACTGTATTGAGTTGTACATTACTCTTCAACCATGTATACCATCTCAGCAGTCACAAATAACCAGTCAGGATGAATCTGGTGAATTTGATCCACAATGGTCAGATGACGTCAAGCCAGAAGCAGAAGCAGAAGTAGATGTCGTTGAAAAGAAGAAGAGGAGACCGAGATACAGGTTGATCGCATGCCGAACAACAACATTGAAGATGATGATCAACCACCACCAATACCTCCTAGTCATGTCTACAATCCGCCTCAACATATGACAAATATGGATCTACACGATGATGAAACATCCAACAGTGTTTTCTATAATCCGTATCTGAGATCAGAAGGCGAAATTAAAGGTGGGAGACATGTTTCGTACCAAAGAAGAATGTGTTCTAGCTATCAAAAAATTCCACGTGAACAACTCTGCTGATTTTACAGTGAAACGCACTGATTCTAGAAGGTATGTTATCGAATGTCGTAACATGCTTTGTAAGTTTCATTTGGCTGCATCTTACAAAAAGAAAAACGACTCTGGGGAGATCGCTTCAATAGACCCACCTCACAGTTGCATTGCAACTAACGTTGAACAAGATCATCGCAAACTAAGCGCAACATTGATATGTCAAGACATTCTGCCGTTGGTTAATAAAGACCCATCCGTGAAGGTGAGTATAATTATATCCCATATCAGAAAAATATATAATTATACTCCATCTTACAAGAAAGCCTGGATTGCGAGGATAAAAGTTGTTGAACAAGTTTTCGGCAATTGGGAGGATTCATACAAGGAATTGCCACGGTTTTTATGGGCACTAAAAACATATGTCCCAGGAGTTGTGCCAATTATGGAGACATTGCTAGCGATGATGCCAGACGGAACCTGTGCTACAGGTAATAGAATCTTTCACCATCTCTTTTGGGCATTTGTCCCGTGCATCAAAGGTTTCGCATTCTGCAAACATATTATTCAAATTGATGGCACTTGGTTATACGGCAAATACAAGGGTACTTTGCTCATGGCGGTTGCACAAGACGGCAACAACAATGTCTTTACCATTGCCTTTGCTCTTGTTGAAGGTGAAACAAATGGTGGATGGGGTTTCTTTCTTCGACATCTCAGAACGCATGTGGCTCCACAAGCCAATCTCTGTTTGATTTCTGATAGACATACTGCCACTGAGAGTGCCTACAACAACCATGACAACGGATGGCATGATCCTCATTCTACCCATGTCTATTGCATCAGATACATTGCACAAAACTTCATGCGTGCTATAAAAGACAAGAATCTTCGCAAGAAGGTGGTGAATGCTGGGTATGCTCTAACTCAGCCGTCATTTCAATATTATCGTGATGAAATTAGACTGTCTAATAAAGAAGCAGGGAGATGGCTAAATAACATACCAGTAGAGCAGTGTACAAGGGCATTTGACGGAGGTTGTCGATGGGGCCACATGACAACAAACCTTGTGAAATGCATGAACCGGGTATTCAAAGGAATTTGAAATCTTCTGATAACCGCCTTGGTAAGATCGACCTATTATAGGTTGGCTTCTACGTTCGCAACCAGAGGTGAAAGATGGAGTGCGGTGTTAATAATCAGGCAAGTATTCAGTGAGTGTTGCATGAAAGTCATGAAAGAGGAGAGCATCAAAGCTAGCACACACGATGTAATAGTCTTTGACCGTCATAGGCGAAATTTCAGCGTCCAGGAAATAATGGATCACAACGAGGGGAGACCAAATTTAGCCTATGTTGTTAGACTAAACAGAAGTTGGTACGATTATGGAAAATTTCAGGTCTTCCGTATTCCTTGCTCCCATGTCATTGCAGCATGCGCTTATACTCGTCAAGACGCTTACAACCATTTATCTGATGTGTACAAGACCGTCACCGTCATGAATGTATATAATCAAAGCTTCTCGGTACTACCAATGGAGGAATACTGGCCTCCATATGAAGGTGATATAGTTTGGCACAACGACGAGATGCGTAGAAATAAAAAAGGAAGGCCAAACAACACACGTATCACGAAAGAGATAGATTCCACAGATAAAATGATAAGATTATGTAGTATATGACGTCAACCAGGACACAACAAGAACAACTGTCCCAATCGAGCAGCATCATCTGGGTCTTAAGCTTTTTGTAACATTGTATTTCTGTAACCTTCAATCATTATATATCATTAACTTTTTGTTACAACGAGGTTCACAACAAACATCAGTACAAAATAAGCTATCTGAAAACATAAATATTTCTAACTGATTACAATAATCAAATTGATGTCATCTCGACCGAACATCATTTCCCTAGCATCCTTATCAGTCTTCATTCGCACCCAACCAAAGATACTATCGAGTCTCTCAATACTTCCAATTTTTTCCCCTTCTGGTATTTTCCCATCTAACCAACGAACCAGCTCCCTCTTTAGTTGATCGAACGTAGTGATGTTCCAGAATAGCACCAACATCTGAGGTTTGTCTCTCACATAAATCACCTTTCTGTATCGGTGACGAACACTAAACATGATTTCCAAATGATTAATTGAGATGTGGAACAATGACTCACACAACGCATCTATTTATAACACAAAAAATGCATTTTACACTGAGGCTCCAATTGAATTGGCGCCTCCTCTTAAGTACTACACAGGGGCGTCAATCCAATTGGCTAGGGCACCTTCCCTAGCCAATCCAATTGGCGCCTCCATTCAATTTTTAAGAGGAGTCTCCAATTCAATTGACGACTCCTCCTAAAAGTGGGGTAGTTTGGGAATTTTTTGAAACCAGGGGTATTTTGGGAATTTCCTTGAAAAAGTGGGTTATTTTTGTAAAAATTTCGGTCCTATGCATCTCCACCAAGGATCTACGGATACGTCGTACATCGAAGACTCGAAAATTTCCTAGGCAACCTTCCACCATGTTGACAGAGGAGTTACCATGAGCAGGCAACAAATTGGCTTTCACATTCGGTGTACGTCCTTAAAGGACACCATCCCACTCTTCACAAGTTTCTGGACTTCATATTTCAACGGGTAGCAGTTCTCGATATCATGGCCAGGAGCTTCTTGATGAAAGACACAACGGAGTTCGGGCTTATACCACCATGGAAGTGGCTCGGGAATTGGAGGTGGATTTCTTGGTTGAAGTAGGTTCTTGAGAACCAAAGATGGGTAGAGTTCAGAGTATGACATAGGAATAGGGTCAAAAGAGACCTTCTTCCTCTCGAAGTTTGGTTGTTGATTATTGTTGTTTTTGTTGGTTCTTTGTTACGGTTGTTGTTGAATTGGTACTAATTGATTGTTTAAATTGTTTGAAAACACTGGAATTACTGATGAAACTTGATGTTGATGCTGACACGGTTGCGGATTTCTTCTGACATGAGGGCTCATCTGCCTCCCTATAAACACTGCATCGGTTTCCCCTTCCTTCTTTTTGGCAAAACCATTCCCATATTTCTTACTAGTTGACACCTCTTCTTTAGACAGACGTCTCTCACAGACTCCTTCCTCTAACCTTATTCCCATGTTTACCATTTTGGTAAAGTCACTGGGTGCACTGGAAATCATGCATTCGTAATAAAATGAACTCAGGGTCTTCAGGAAAATCTTGGTCATCTCCTTCTCTTCCAACGGAGGATTAATCTGAGCGGCAAGCTCTCTCCACCTCTAGGCATACTCTTTGAATGTCTCCTTATCCTTCTGAGACATAGACCTCAGCTGGATCTGGCGCCATATCCACATTATACTTGGACTATTTCACAAAAGCCTCGCCTAAATTGTTGAATGTGCAAACACTTACACTGTCTATCCCCATATACCATCTTAGAGCATCACCAGTCAAACTGTCTTGAAAGTAGTGAATCAATAACTGATCATTATCAGTTTTAGTTGACATTTTTCTGGCGTACATAACGAGGTGTCTAAGCGGACAAGTATTTCCCTTATACTTTTCAAAGTTAGGGACTTTGAACTTCATCAGGATCTTCACATTCGACACTAAACAGAGTTCAGCAACACTCTTCCTAAACAGACCATTTCTTCTCAGAGTCTTCAATTCCTTACGCAGCTCAAGGAACTGATCCTTCATCTCGCCCATCTTCTCATAAACATCTGGGCCCTCAAACGACTCAGAATAGTAGATGGTGTCCTCAACACGAGGCAAGGTATGAACAATTGGAGGTGGCACAGACATGACAGGGCTAGATGTCGGCATATAAGCAAACGTGGGTGCAAACCCTTAAGGCATGAAATTTGGTGGCATCCTCCACGGGAATCCAACAGGTATAGATGGACCAGATTGAGTAGCAGCAACAGACATGGTTGAGGTAGCAACCTCTGAGATACAGTTCTCTGAGGATGAGGAGTTGCAAGAGTTGGTGAAGACTGATTTTGTGCAGCAAGAACAAAATCCATCATAGCAGTCAGATGAGCAATCTTATCCTTCAGTTATTTGTTCTCTTGTTCCAAATGCTCCATAATTCTGGGTTGGTTGGCACGAGTGTTGTATCAGTGAGTCAGTTTGGCTAAAGGACAGAAGAATAACCGATAAGACATCTGGCAGAAGAAAACCTGTTATGCAAATGATGTATAAAGTGCAATGTTTTTTTATTGTTTGATTTCAAGGAACATACAAAGTCATATTTGCAAATATTAAATAATAGTAACAATTTGATTGACCATAAAAAATGTGTTTTATTCATAAAATTTGGAAGGATTACACTGAGTACAATTTTAGAAACCAAAGTACAAATACAAGAGAAAGAGAAACTAATCATCCTAAGGATCCCCTAACAGCGATGTCAGATGATCTGGCTGTAGGCGCGTACTTCCTTCGGATGCGTTGAATCTCGGACTCAAAGGATGTCTTCGTTTGAGCCCTCTCAAGGACAAGCTGATCAACGATCTTCTTCCAAGCACCGGAAGGATGAGGCATACTAGAGGAAGTTAGACCATCTGGATCTCTCTGTCTCTTTAATGCTCGGTTTTTAATAAGCTCAATAAGTGTGTCTTTGTCTTTCGACTCAAGCTGCAACTCTTCATGCTTTCAGCTTAAAGCATGGAACCGCTCTTCCCACATATCTCTCTCTTGCTTCATCTTGGCGAGTGCATCTTCCAACTCCTCTACATCTTGG
The DNA here is from genome assembly GCF_024323335.1 of Lathyrus oleraceus. Taxonomy (NCBI): domain Eukaryota; kingdom Viridiplantae; phylum Streptophyta; class Magnoliopsida; order Fabales; family Fabaceae; genus Lathyrus; species Lathyrus oleraceus. Next base: position 295,299,908 of record NC_066583.1, read on the forward strand.
TTAAGGATAATTGATGGCTCATCCACAACCAAATACATAGGTCTTTCATAAGCATAAGGCATCTTCAACTCCAAAGCTCTCTTCTTCACCCAAGTAGTGTAAGCTTCCAAAGCTACACAGTTGCACAGACCAAGCTCGGATCTTCCTTTCCTATGCACATTATGCCAAGCATGTATCATCTTTTGCTTCAAATGTTGGGGATATTTACCCTCTTGATAGAAAAGACCTCCTAACTGAGTGTTATTAGGTTTGTCTCTCAAGGGGAACCCAAGTTGACGACGAGCCAAAGCAGGGTTGTAGTTAATTCCTCCTTGTGTACCAATGAGATGTACATTAGAGAGTTCACCACAACTGTCAGTAATATCCAAGCTACTCAATGCAGAATCGTACCAAACAATATCATCATTAGTGAGGGACATAAGTCTCTGAGACCACCGTAGACATTGTTTGTTCTCCACAAAAGTGGGCATCTGAGGCAAGTGCCAAATAAACCACTTGTATAGAAAAGGAACACAACACACAATAGTCCCACCACCTTTAGAATTCCTCAGATGCAAAGAGAAATACATATCACCCAACAAAGTTGGAATAGGATTCCCAATCAAGAAGATTCTAATGGCGTTAACATCAACAAAATCGTCAATGTTAGGGAACAAAGCCAAACCATAGACGAGCAACATAAAGATGGCTTCAAAAGCATCCACACTACCGGCTTGAGCAAAGACAATAGCTTTCCCTATGAGAAACTCATAATTCAACCCAAACATTCCTTCTTTCTTCACCTAATGAGTCTCAATCTCAGACTTCTTTAGATGAAGAGCTTCAGCTATAAGATGAGATCTGGGAATCTCCTCCAATCCACTAAAAGGTACCTTGTCAGAAACAGGTATTCCCAAGAGATGAGCATACTCCTCTAACGTAGGCATAAGCTGATAATCGGGAAAAGTGAAGCAACGATAGAGAGAATCATAAAACTGAACCAACACACTCAAGAGTCCTTCAACCACATCACTAGATAACACAGATAGAAGCTTTCCATGATGTTGCTTGAAGTACAGGGGATCTAATACAAAGTATGACAACTTCCTTAGCTCTTTCAAGTTAGGACATCTAAAATTGTACTTCTTAGTGTTCCTTCGTCCATAATCCATGGTCTGAAAATATTTGCAAATAAAACCTTAGTTCCTTGAAGTTATTTTCGTGTGATGAATGTTATCATACGCATGAATGCATGAGTGCAATAATCACAAACAAGGGATCACACACAAGGTAAACAAACAAAGGTCAAGGGATGGACCAAGTCATTATCAAGATCAATCATCCACTTTGGTGGATTATGGTTTTCACCTTATCAACACCCCAGTTCCATTGATATTGACAAGACATGATTGGATCAACCAAGAATCAAAGGGTTTATCGTGAGTCACGAGCATGGAGTCAAGTTAAGAACCATCCCTAAGGAGTGTAATAAGGATAAAAACATGTAGATCATGTTCTAAAAAGTTCCCAAAGTCTTAATACCATCTATCAGATATTATAGGTTAGGATGGCTGACTTATCAACCCATAATATTCTCAAGAGAAACCCATCTGAGTGTAGTATCGTGTAATAATTGTTATCAAGTCTACACCTGAACAGTCTCTGCACTACGTCCTAAACAGGCCAAGTTGGGTTAAATGTTCTACGATCCTCAGCTTCTCGGAGCCCAAATCAGAGAAAGTAATGTCTAACCACAAATAACTTTTGTTACATCAATAGCTCCAAAAGGGTCTACACTGAGTTGATGGATCTCAAGCCAACTTGTTAAGGACTACTCCACACAAGTCGAACATGACTATATCGTCCTCCTATCTTAATTGCACTCAAGTTCGGGTTAGAACTTATCTCACCACTCAGAGATCACTGTAACACCTCAAAATTTGCCCTCCTCTCTTGGGACTAGCATAACATATTGCATATCATTGTTAGGTCATTAGGCATTGCATATTGCATATCATGTGATTACATTGTGCAAGTCATTTTCACAAGTCTTGATCAGAAGATGAGGAAGTCAAAGTGCAAGCTAGGGTTTTATTGGACTGGTCATTAATCATCTGAGGATGTGGAAGCTCAAATTAGGGTTTCGTGATTCTCAAAGGATATTGGTCTTCATCTTGATTGAAGTGATTCATCATCATCATGGTTGGATTTCATCAAGTGTTGAAGCAGATTCCTTGAGATTAGGGTTTTGACCACTGGTCAACCCTAATCAGTTGCATTGGGCCAATCAGGGCATGGCAAGGAGATGGGGTCTATGATGGATATGGGGATCATCCCATGGTTTTATTGAGATTATTGAGGCTAGGGTTTCATCATTGGTCCATTTCATCAGAAGATTGGAGCTCAGTTTGATCTATGCATTGCCAAATTCATCTATCAGTTGAAAAGTCAACTGTGGTCAACTGTGCATGATTTAATGAATTTGGAGGTAGGAGAGAGTTGGGTACACTTCATTCATGTTGAAACAAGTGTTATTTGACATGTCAAAGCTTAAGAATGAAGAAAATCAAGTCAGGACAAAAATTGCCAAAAATAGAAAGTGACTTGTAATGGAAGTTTCCAAAAATGGAAAGTTTTGACCTCAAGACCACGTGTCCAAGGAAGCTTCAAATGAAAATTTGTTCAACATGAAAGTTGTAGATCTTGTTCTCACCTTTCCAAAAAGTCCAAGAACTTGAAAATCCCATGTATGGTTGGCAAGTTATGGTCCATTCAATTTCAAAAATGACCCATAATCAGAGGGGCATAACTTCCACATGGAGTGTCCAAATTGAATGATCTTTTTATGTGCAAACTCCATTTGACATGTACTTTCATGGTGCATAATTGGAATTCATCAAAAGTGGTCAATGCAAAAAGTCAAATTTCAAGTGTACAGTTAAAAATCCAGGGGCAAAATGGTCCAACTTGAGAAATAATGGGAATTTTTGAATGGGGATTTTTGTAACACCTCACAAATGCTATTTGGAAATGGTTTGAATCATCATAACAGGTCAAGGTGCAATGGTTGAAGAATTCACTTTTGAAATGAACTTGAAAAGTGTACAAATTGCCATGGCATAGTGAAATTCCAAAATACACATCCAATGGCCATGGGACAAGTGGCAACAGCTCACACATGTCATTTTGAGAGTGTGTGAGCTGTCAATGAGCTGTCAATGAGCTGTCACAGAGCTCATATGAAAAGACCATTTTGCCCTTGCTTAAGTAAATTTCATTTTTGCTAATCACTTGCACTTTTGCTAATTGGATGATTAAAGCTTGATTAGTGGGAAGTATAAATTCTTAATCATAACAAACTTCTGATTACAATCACAAATCACAAGATCTCAACCTCTTTTCCCTCCAAATTCTCAAAATCTCTCAAGAACACATCAAGCAAATTGAAGCATAACTCTTCCAATTCTCCATCAAATCGTGTGGTTTTTCTTGCTGCTTCTTCCAATCATCATCTTCTTCAACTGTTTTGGAAGATCAACATCAAAGGCTTCACCAATTTCCACTGTCCAAGTGAGGTTCAACTATGGTGTTTGAGGATTTCTTCCATTAGAGGCAGATTCGAGCTAGGCTAACGCTTCCATTCATCTTCCCTAACATCTTGCTTCATCTGTTTTGGATCAAGGAGCTTCAAAAGCACACGAATCATCACTGCAATCTCAAGGTACTTCAAAATCGAATCTCATGAATTGATGGATTGCTATATGCCTTTTGTAGACTGTTTAACGTAGAATGCAATGCTAGTTGTGGTTTGTGGAATGGTGGAACATAGATCGAGTTATCTTGAATTTTAGTTATGGTATGGAAACCTAAAATGCTCGATCCAGAAAATTTAGGAACAATTAGGATGATTCATGTACATATTTGAGATCTACGTACTCAGACCTTTCCAACGCATATTCATTTGTGAATTTTCATTGAGATTTGTTGTTCTTGCGTTCATACAATTTCTGGAAAAAACTGGTAAAGTTCATGAAGAATTCTGGAAAATCCTTGCGTTTGATCCGTTTGATCTCCTTGCCGCGTTTGAATTGTGTTTAGCGCGAAGATTGGACCAATAAGGAGAAGCCACCGAGAAAATGAAACGCAGCGTTTTGGCTCCTGCGCGCTTAATTACCAAACTGCCATTAAATCATTTAATTAATTAAAACAATTCAATAAAAATTTAAAAAATCACCAAACATTAAAAAATTCATAGAAAATTATTGGAAGGTCAAAAAAATATGAGGATTTTTTCTATAGTTTCCAAATTCCCTCTAGAATTTTATGGATATGATTTTCAAGGTTGTGCATGGTGGAAAATTGGTTTGACCTAGGGATGTTTGACTTAGGTCATTTTTGTGTGCATTTTGCCATTTCCATTGTAAAATACTCATGCCTTAAAAGAAATTCTTGAAATTTTTTGAGCATATTGTGGACATGTTGATGGTGATTTACATGTAAAGTTTGTGATTTTTGGATACCTGTAGAGTGAGATATGATTTTTTGAACTTAGGTGTGACAATTTGTGTCACACCTAACTAGGGCAACTTCATGAAATTATTTTCCTAGCCTATGCTTGTTGAAATGAATTGAAATTTTGCATGGATGTTTATGGATATGTTGAGATGCTATGTGAATTTTTCTGGATTTTTATATGGCATTTTCAATTTGATTGATATTTTTCTTCACTGTGTGTTCATTGTGCAAGCTTGTATGACACATGTTTGTAAATCTCTTGTGAAATTCTCATATGGTTCTGGATGAATGTGAAATTTGGTGTGTTGATTGTAGACACATTGTAGGACATCCCTGTTTTGGTCCCATTCATTTCTTAATTGTTCTCACTCTGTTATGATTTTTTGAAGTGAATGTATGTGTTGATACCTTGAATTGGCTTACATAAGTGTGTCTGTATTTCTTGATTTTCATTGCCCTAGTTCCTTTTGTCCAATTGAGCTGAAAATTGACATGCTATACCTTGAATATGTCCTGTTTAGGTGTGAATTATTTGAGGATTTTTGGAATTGTTTTGGTATGCTTTTGATGGAAGTTATTCTGTTTGGACATTGGATGTTGCATTTGACCTAGTTTGACTTGTTTTGGTCATGAAATGAATATGATGAATGATATGAGTATGGGATCAATTGCATTTGCTTTCTATTTGTGTTAATTTGGTTTTGGTTGAGAATTACTTGCTGTTTAGATTTTTTTTCTCACTTTTGGACCCTAGGCTTGGCCTAGTGGTCTAGTTTCTCACATTTGGTGTGGATTTTCAGGTTGAAATGCAAAAGGCTTAAGGAGAGAAATGGAAATCAATTAAATTGAGATTGTTTGTTGTTGAGAACTAATTTGACGTTGTTTTGTAGGTTGTGAAGCTTGAGCTTGAGCTTATAGCTTGCCTTTGTGTTGCTTGATTGTATAGTCTGACTGAATAACATTTGCTGTTTATTGTTGTCTGGCTGAGTACTGATGATACTTGATTGATTTCAGGTACATTTAGTCGCTTACAGTTCTTTAAGAACTTGCTTGCTGCTGCTTGGTTTTTTAACCACTTGAGGTAGGACTTCTATTCTTCATGTAGTCTGGGAGACCCGGCCTGTTACTTGGCCGGGCAAAATGTCTGAAGTCCTCCTTAAGAGGCGATGTTTGTGATTGTTTAATATTGTGCCAAGCAGGTAAAGACCTCTATGAGGCAATTGGTGGATCAAAGGGATATGCAATCTATCCCCCACTACTCTGTGAGTCGTCCCTCTGCTCACACGACTGTGTGTTGATGCATTGGGACACAAACCCAAGATCTAGTGCTGTTGCACAATCGAGTCAAAGTCTTTGAGCGTAGAAGGGTCCCTCCATTCTGGACCCACGCTCCTTCGTCTAAAAGCTCTCCCTGGTCAGGGATAAGAGCTGTGAGGTCTCATCCTCACTTCACCTTTCATCTGCTTCACCTTAGCCTCGTAATGGCAAGGTTAAGAGCGACTAATACCCATGTACAGATGACTTGCGTCGGCAGTCAAACCCATTGTTTGAGCCTCACTTGATTGGCTATAGTGTGTGCTTTGTGAATATTTGTTTGACATGTTTGCTTGAAATGCTTGTTTTGATCTGTATGCTTGTATGCTTGCTTTCTTCCTGGATAGGATTAGCTTGCAGTTGTGCAAGTAGGTAGAAACCTCAACATAGGGTAATGATGCATGACAACACTAGGCTCGAGTCCAGCTCCCTGGTAGTGTGTCTTCCCTTGGTTTCTGGCTAGTTTTTCTTTCCCTTTAGGGGGAACTACATCGCCCTGATCCTTGTTCCAGACGAGGTATGTAGGCAGGTGGTCGTGCGAGACCACTCCGGGCAACCTTTTCCTTTTTTGCGTGTGTTTACTTGTTATCTGATTGTGTGTTTGGTTCGGATGCCGACGTAAGCCCAGTGATTGGCGGTCGGGCTCCACGTTTGCCGTATTGAGTGTGTTTTGGTTCGGATGCTGACGTAATTCCATCAAGTGGTTGTCGGGCTCCATGTTTGCCATCTGTTTGTGCGTTTTGTGTTGTTTGGCGTGCGTAAGCCGAACTACAGTGGCTCTGATTCTCGTTCCAGACGAGATATGTAGGCATAGGATGCGATGTCCTATCGAGCTCCCTTCTCTTAACCCCACCTGCGTTCCCCTGTGTGTGTGTGTGTGATGTTTAGCAACCTTTTCTTTTCTTAGAACGTGGATCCCGTCGAGTACGACGGACGTGAGGGGTGCTAATACCTTCCCCTTGCGTAACTGACTCCCTTACCCTTTCTCTTTGGTCGCGAGACCATTTCCTTTCCAGGTTTCTCTGAGCGTTTCCTTTCCCTATCTTGGGATAAATAACGCGCAGTGGCGGCTCTGTGTTGTGTTTTTATTTGAGCCTCGCCGGTTGTTTTTTCGCAGGATGCGACAGCTGGCGACTCTGCTGGGGAATTAGGATGTAGACCTGTGCTGGTCCATCGTCCCTAAGCGAGTCTCTCCTAGCGTTTTAGGATAGTTTAGGTTGCTTGTGTTGTATTATTTATTGCATTTGTTATTCTAACAGTGTATATATTTGCATAAATATTTGCATGCATCATACTATCATGTTGTTGCCGTCCTCTGTGCAGGTGGTTCCTCTGTTTTGGGGTGGGTGTTCTGAGTGGGGCTAAAACCCAGGCCCGAGTATACACCTAGGATTAGTGTGGTCTCACGTTCCTCAATTGCTAAATCAGCATATTGTTGCAACGTGACATGCCACAAGCCGGACGAGGTTCATCTGATAGTGCTTTCCATTGTGGAATATTCCACTTTGGTTGAGTTACTTCATTTGAGTTGTTGACTCTGGTGACCGACCATTTCCCGGATCTTTGGTTTAGACGATCTCAGGAGAGCTACAATGGCACACCCGAAAGGGCAAACCCATTGAGTATCTCTGCCCGATTGTCGAGACTATTATCCGCCTTAGGATGACCTGATTAGAATTTACCTGTGAGGGGAGGGTGTTTCTTTCAGATGCATGTTCAGATGGTGACTCAGATGGTGACTAATGGTTCAGTTGATCAGAGTCCTATTTATAAGTCGGATTTATGGTCATTTATTGCGGTGACGCCGGAGTGCTGTCCGTAATATTTATCAGTGGGGATCCGTTTATTTCAGGATTCCCCGGGCCGATGTTATCAGTGGGGATCCGTTTATTTCAGGATTCCCCGGGCCGATTCAGATGGGTGTCTGCTCAGAGATTGTGGTTTGGTGATGATGATGGTGTATCTGTCTTCCGTTTATTTCGGAACCCTTGAGATGGATTGGTGGTTACTTGTTCCCTCAGATGGTTATGATCAGTTCAGAGACCAGGTTTCATTGCAGATGATCAGACGGCTTGGAGGATGGCAATGCATTGCATTCATTCATCAGCATCATTACATTTTGCATTTACCTGCATCTAACACATGTTTATCCATATACAGGGACATTTTTGATCGAGATCCTGGTTGAGAGACTTTCTGCTGAGATATGAGGACCGGTTTGAAAGACAATGTTGCCTACAGTTTCTTCAACCCAGAGATTGACGAGTTGAGAGATATGATAGCATTGATTATACCCGACCATGTGGGGATGTTCAGAGAGTCATACGGTAGTATCCTGAAGATGGTTTTCAGACTCACTGACAGAGACAGAAGTGCCATTCATACTCTTCTCCAGTTCTATGACCCGGGTCTGAGATGTTTTGTATTCCCGGATTATCTGTTGGGACCTCTGATGGAGGACTATGCTAGCATCCTGGGTGTTCCGATCCGAGATCAGATTCCTTTCTGTGCTATTAGAGGAGAGCCTGATGTCCTTGGGATTTCCCGTGCTCTTTATTTGAGTCCGGAGATGGTTAAGGAGGGTTTGAAGGAGAAAGGAAAATTACCGGGTTTTCACTTGAGTTTCTTGGAAGTTAAGACCAAGGAGCATGCTGCTATGGGTAATTGGAAGACGGTTTGCGCTCTGATTGCTGTGAGCATTTATGGGATTATCTTATTTCCTAATCAGAAGAATTTTGTGGACCATAATGCTATCAGACTGTACATGCAGAGAAACCCTATTCCTACTCTGATCGGAGACGTTTACTACTCGGTTCATAACAGAAACGAGAAGCGGCATGGGGGTTTGATCAGGTGTTGTCCTCAGATGCTCTTCGGGTGGTTTATGGGGTATTTGCCTTCTCAAGGTGCTTTTGCTCATCTTGATCCTACTGTCAAATGGTCATTCAGGTTGATGGGTTTGCGGGCTGATGATATAGCATGGACTCATAACGGTATGGTTGGCCGGGATTTCATATACAGCTGTGGGAGATTTCCCAATGTGCCTCTCATAGGTGTTCAGGGTTGCATTAACTACAACCCAACGCTTCTTAGGAGACAGATGGGATTTGCCATGGAAGTTCCTCCTCTCGAGCGAGAGATTCAGGAGTCCTTTTACTTCTCAGCTGAGGGCGATCAGGCCAAGTTGGTGCAAGTGTCTGGGTCATGGCGTAACATTCAGAGAAAGGGCAAGGTTCCGTTTGGCAAAGTCAACAGTCGGTATTTTCCTCTATTCGAGGATTGGTTGCGGAAGAGGATAGAGCTCACGCTTCTACCATTTCCTGGAGGTGATCTTGGGTGTCCTAAGATTGAGGGTCTAAGTTCTTCTGTCAGTATGGAAGAATTCCTCGAGATGAAGAGGGCCAGAGATCAGTTTCTTGCAGAGAAAGCAGATTTGGAGATGACTATTGCTCGGATTCAGACGACCAACCAAGAGATTAGAGTGAAGATGGAAGATCAAGACAAGCGACATGCCCTAGAAGCAAAGCGCTTTGAGATGGATACTGCCTACTCTGGGAAGATCAGTCAAGCCTTAGCATCGTCCAACAGAGAGCACGACATCACTAAGGAGAAGCTATCCAGAGCGTCAAAGGTTATTGAAGATGAGAAGAGGAGGCTGATCCTCGTGAGAGATCAGAGGGACGACAGAGTCCGAGTCCTCATTGCTGAGTGGGAGGCCAAACTGAAGGTCAAGGAAGCAGAGAATGTGAAGGTCATCACCGAGAGAGATCATTACATTACTGAGAGAGATCATTACTTTAGGCAGATGAAGATTCATCAGAAAGAGGTGGGGAGATTACAGCAGGAGAACACCGAGCTCAGGTTCGCCGCAGAGTTCGCAAAGATGGTTGATGATGTAGGGCCATCTGTGGGACCCTCATCAGGCTAGCTTTGTCATTTGTGTGGATTACCGTCAGGCTTGTTGACGGAATTTACTTGCTTGTATTTCTTTCCTGATTCTGGAGATTTGTATCTGATTTGATGTATGACTATGGCACTTATTGTGCATTTTGCTATGTGATGATTATTTTCAGTCAATGATTGATCTTCCAGCTTTATTTGCTTTACCGTATTCACTCACACAAGCACACACATGGTTGGGGTATTCATACTAAATCATATATCTCTGATATGAACGGGGAAGTCAAATGCTGAATGTCAGAATATTGCTGCCGGATTATTATTTGTCTCGATGAAGCCAGGACCAAGAGACAAAGTGTTCCTCATGTGGATGGACATTGCATTCATGCATAATAACTTGTTTTCTATTTTGCAGGTGTCAGTTTCTAACCTGTTTGATTGACACAGGAATGATGAATCTGTCCAACGCCGACGTTCTCGAGCTGAAAGAGAAGATGGGAGAGCTGATTCATGTCATGCAAGAGTTCGCCTTGGGGCAGAAAGTAATTGCCGAAAAGGTGGGGAGGATTGAAGACTGGCTGAAGATGGGGAACATGCAAGGAAACGCTTCGTCATCTGGACCGAAGAAATTCTTTGGTAATGACCAGCACAAGGATGAGGGTGAATCGAGTGTTGTGTACGCCCAGAGAGGACACGGTAGGGGTCGTTACTACCAGCACACTGCTGCAGTAACCATCCCTGCTGGTAAACAGTCAGTCCGACAGCAACCTCAGACAACTCCACAGAAGATACAGGGAGCTGGGAGTCAAGTGAAAGGAAAGGGGGTTGATCGTCATTTTGACAAGCCACCCATGACGTATGCTCTTCTGTTTAAAAAGTTGATGGATCTGGGGATGGTTCAGCCAAGGATGTTAGCTCCATTGAGATCAGATCAGAGGCCACCTAACTATAATGAGAACGCCAGGTGTGAATTTCATTCTGGTGCGCCTGGGCATAACATTGAGGGTTGTAGAGCCTTTAAGCATACTGTCCAAGACCTGGTGGAGTCCAAGGCCCTCCATTTTTCACTGTCGTCAAAAGTTAATGCTAATCCCATGCCGGCGCATGGTCAGACGATGGTGAATGCAATTGCTGAAGATTCAGATCACGCCTATGCGGTGGGGGAAGAGACTGACAGCGACTGTGAACTTGAGTCATGGATAAAATCGTGCGTGGCAGGGAACTGGAAGGCTTAAAAAGATCAGCACTGTCACTCATCCTGAAGAGTAATAATTTCTTGTTTTCAGTTTTATTTGCATGAAAGCCATACGTGTTGCCCGACACGTAATGGTTCATTGTAAGGGCCACCTCATGTTCATAATTTGCATTTTCTGCATCATTAATAAATGGATGCTTTTCAGTCAAAAAAGCGGTGTTCCCTGTTTTTCATTTATTTTTACAGTTTAAAAACAAATAAAAATGGCAATGTTTATTTTCATTTTTCTCTTTTTTGATTTGTCTCGTTCCAAATTCAAAAATAATTCTCCGGATCTCATTGATAACAATTTGGTTACACCTCATATGACTTCGACAATCCAATCTATCTTGCTGAAGAAGAAGACGAAGAAGATTATGATCTGCTGGAATTAGCCAGGTTGTTGAAACAAGAGGAGAGGGTGATTCAGCCGCATGCGGAGCGGATTGAGATTGTTATTCCAAGCACCGCCGAGGTCAGGAAGGAAGTGAAAATTGGGAGCCGCTTCAGAGGCGAGTCGAGAGCAGAATGGTAGTCCTGTTGAAGGGACATGTGGATACCTTCGCCTGGTCATGTCAGGATATGCCAGGGTCGGATACCGATGTCGTTGTGCACAAGCTGCCATGGAGAGAAGATAGTCCTCTAAAGAAGCAGGACGCCAGTGCCTGTATCAGAGAGCCATGGTGACTTTGTTTCATGATATGATTCATCTTGAAATAGAATGTTATGCTATGACATGATAGCAAAGTCCCAAACAGGAGAAGGGCATCTGGCAGACCGGGGCAAGTCGTTTGACCGGTTGAGACAATTCAAACTGAGGTTGAATTTGAATGAGTGCACTATCAGAGTGCGGTCCGGTAAGATGTTGGGGTTCATCATAAGTGGAAAAGAGGAATCGAGGTTGATCCTGCTAAAAAATAAAAAAAAAATAAAAAAAAATAAAAAAATAAAAAAATAAAAAAAATAAAAAAAGGTGCCTGAACCGAAAACAGAAAGAGGTTCGTGGTCTATTAGGTAGATTGAGCTACATGTCATGGTTCACATCTCATCCTAACAGCCACGTGGGAACCCATTCAAGGAAAAAGAGATCAAACGGTCAGGTGAAATAATGATTGCCAAGGGGCATTGAAAGAATAAAAATAAGTTGCAGGAACCTCCGATTCGGATGTCTCCCTGGGAAGGGAGCAATTGTTAATCTGGTACTTGACAGCCTTCGAGGGGTCTACGAGGTGTATTGGGTCAGCATGACGAGTCTTGTCGAAAAGAGCATGCAATTTACCTAAGCAAAAAGTTTATCGACTGTGAAACAATGCACTCACTGCTCGAGAAAACTTGATGTACTTTGGCATAGGCTGCTCGCCGACTGAGACAGTGTATGCAGGTTCATAACACTTTGTGGATTTCCGAGATGGATCCGATCAAGTATGGGTGTGAGAATCCAGCATCGACCGGATGGGTTGCGAAAGAGCAAAAGAATGTTGACTGATTTGTGATACCCTCAAAAGGCAATCAAGGGGAGGGTGTTGTCTGATTACATCGGTCAGCAACCCATGGAGGATTATCAACCGATGAAGTTTGAGTTCCCTGATGAGGACATCTCGAGGTGCTCTAATCGAAAGATTGAGAGTAACCGATCCCGGAGGAGGGGCCTGACCCTGAATCCGAACGGATTCTGATGTCTGATGGGGAGGTTAAGGTGAATGAGCTTTCGTTGCCCGGATAACGTTGGAATGCACCGACGGTGCGATTGTGCAGAAAATGGTGGTAACCTACAGAGACTGGCATGAGATGTCGCCGTTTGCATTGCATGGGTATCGAACGTCGGTACGTACATCTACTGGGGCAACGCCTTTCTCGTTGGTATATGGAATGGAGGCTGTATTACCTGTTGAGGTTCAGATTCCCTCTTTGAGAGTCCTGATGGACGTAAAATTGCAAGAGGCTGAATGGGTAAGGACCCGGTACGAAGAGTTGAGCCTGATAGAGGAAAAGAGGCTAGCAGCCATCTGTCATGGGCAGTTGTACCAGCAGAGGATGAAGCGTGCTTTTGACAAGAAGGTGCGACCTCGGGTATATCACGTAGGTGATATGGTGCTGAAAAGGATCCTTCCTCCTCAAAACGATCGAAGGGGCAAATGGACGCCGAATTATGAAGGTCCATTCGTGGTCAAGAAGGTTTTCTCTGGCGGAGCCTTGTTGTTAACGACCATGGATGGCGAGGATTTTCCATCCCCTGTGAATGCGGACGCAGTTAAAAAATACTTCGTATAAATTGACCCGCTGGACGAAAAGAACAAAATAGTCCAGGCAAAAATGGGCATCCCGGCGAACCAAAAACAGAAAAAAGGTTCGGGCAAAAATTAGGGATAAAATGAAAAATTGTACACCCGGCAAGTCGAAAACTTGAAAAGGCGACTTGGGCAAAAAAGGGGTATCCCGGTGGACTGAAAACCCGAAAGGGCGGTCCAGGCAAAAGAGGGATTAAAACGAACAACTGCGTCCAGCATGATCGTTCGCGCTTTGGTTAAAGCATCATGGATAATACCCGGTAGGGATCAATCAGAAGCGTCTTGTTCAGAAGGCAGAAAGCATGGAGAGTCTGAGGACATATGGGGTGTAACCGAGTTGGAACTCGATGAGATCACGGGTTTCACATTGCCATTAGGATAGATTTTTCCTTTTGTGCGCAATTACCTCTTTTCAGGAATTACTTCCTTTGTATTGCTCATTTGAGCCACACTTTTCAAATCAATAAAATGCATATTCAGTCAAATAATTTTGTTTTTTGTTTTTCATTACCGCTTTGATTGCAAAAACATCCAGATATTTTTGATAAAGAATCTTGCATTTTAAGACATACAGGTTCCTTCCAGTGCATGTTTATAAGATTGAAAGCTTGAAATCTTATTCGGAAGGTGAGTGACCCAAGTGTTGAAATCTTGACACGCCTGGGGCACGGTTTTATCTGTCGATCTGTTTTGCAGGAACTGTTAGGTATTTTCACTCACTTGCAGGTTGTGATGTGGAAGCTTTGACAAAACAAATCCCCATGGGAGTCCAATCAGGGACGAGTGAATGAAAGGATGAGAAGACGTTGAGACGTACGACGATCCTTGAATGATATCAAGAAGACTCTTCAAAATCGGAAGATTGGAAAGTCTGTAGAAATCCCCACAGGGTCCAGTCAGGGACGAGAGACGATGAAAGGATGAATGAATGGGTAGAAAAGTGATGAGAAGACGAGGGACGTCCGACGACCTTTGGAATTAATCAAGAAGACTCTTCAAAGTCGGAAAATTGAAATTTCTGTATAAATCCCAGGAGTACGATTTCCGTCGAGCGCGGCGCGACCTTGGAATACAAGATGATGGAGCAGAAAAGGGTCCAGAAGAGTCTGGGAATTCTCAAAAGTGGAAAGCTGATGCGAGATTGGGAGGTGGATACCAGGGTTCGACGAGTCGACGGGTGTTCTGTACCAACTTTTCTCATTTCCCCAGCTAGGTCCCCAAGCAGAATTAGAGGACCAACTCCCCAGCAGATCCAAGGTCTATGGATCCCTTAGCCGAGTCGAGATGATTGTCCCCGGCAGGTTTAAAACGGTGTTTCCCAGTTACCAGGCCAGAAGGTTGTTGTTCCCCGAGTGGAGCGGGTTTCAATGAAATATATCTCCAGCAGTGTTCATCCTACCAGTGGATTGGACTAGTTTCCGTAGCAGACTGATATCTGCATCCCCAGCTGAGCGTATCCTACGTGTGGATTGCATGGGTTGTCCCCAGCGGAGTAGCATTCGTTTTCCCTAGCAGGGTTTGGATGGTTATCCCCAGCAGGTGTCAGATCGATGCTTCCCCAGTCGCCAGGCCTGGAGGTTGCTGTTTCCCCAGCGGAGTATCTGTGAGCATTTCCCTAGTGAAGTCGTCAGGTATCTGTGAGGGTTCCCAAAGCAGAGTTGGGATTGATATCCCCAGCAAGTCAAAGACTGTTGTATCCCCACAGAGTGGTGGTGGTGCTTATCCCCAGCAGTTTCTCGAGCGGATTGGGTGCAAAGGAAGTTCCTCAGCAAGGGTTGCCTTTTCCCAGCAGCAGTGTTATTCCCCAGCAGGGTGGAATCGGAGTATTGACGAGTTCCTCAGCAGAGTGTCTCGTGCTCCTCAGAAGAGTCCCTTGAGGGGGATGCTTTTTATGCATTCATCATGTAGAGTAAGCATAGCATGTTGCATAGAAAAAATAAATCGCGTAGCATTTCCATAATTATGGAGCATTACGCAGAAAAAGATCATGCATCATTGTTGCAAGCATAGAGCTAGTCTCAAGCCGTGGTTACCGTTTGAGAGGTGGTTGTGCCAGAAAGCGAAGATGTTACTCTGTGGAGTTTAGCATCATGACGTCAGATCAGCAATGTTCCCCAGTAGTGCGATATTGGAGGAAATGTTTCTGTCGGACAGAGATGGAAATAAAATCAGAGGACGTTACGCGATCAGCGCGATTCAAGCCGTGGTTACCGCTTGAGGATTGGTTTTATCAGACAGTGAAGGTGTTACTCCGAGGAGTCTAGCATCATGGTTTTAATCAAGGATATTCCCCAGTAGTACGATACTGGAGGGTAAGTTTCTGTCGAGCAGAAATGGGAATGTTAATCAAGAAAGTTTCGGGGTTCAAGAAAAACAAGAAAGAAGATAATCCCCAGCTAAACGCGAAGTGTTTGTCTGCCAGGGTTGAATAGAGAGCAGTCGGCTCAGGGCTTGTCATTCTCAGCATGGGTCGTTGTGGTACTCCGGCCAGTTTCCGATTTCCAGATCGAAGAGGTTCTCAATAGTCAGGACGAAGAACTTGTGGCATTCCGGCCCGTTTCCGATTTCCAGATCGAAGAGGTTCTCAATAGTCAGGACGAAGAACTTGTGGCATTCCGGCCCGTTTCCGATTTCCAGATCGAAGAGGTTCTCAACAGTCAGGACGAATAACTTGTGGCATTCCGGCCAGTTTCCGATTTCCAGATCGAAGAGGTTCTCAACAGTCAGGACGAAGAACTTGTGGCATTCCGGCCAGTTTCCGATTTCCAGATCGAAGAGGTTCTCAACAGTCAGGACGAAGAACTTGTGGCACTCCGGCCAGTTTCCGATTTCAAGATCGAAGAGGTTCTCAACAGTCAGGACGAAGAACTTGTGGCACTCCGGCCAGTTCCGATTTCCAGATCGAAGAAGCTCACGATGATTAGATCGATGCAGCTTGCGGCAATCCGGCCAGTTTCCCGGTATCCAGACCGAAGTGGTATCCAGACCGAAGTGGTATCCAGACCGAAGAGGTGTTCAGACCAAAGTGGTGTTCAGGCCAAGAAAATGAAAAAAGAAGAGAAAATTCCGGGGTTCAAGAAAATGAAAAAGGAGAAAGAATAATAATCCCGAGCGGATGTGGCGTTCAGGACGTGGTTGTCCCTGTGTTACCATTTATTTTGGTATCCAGGTCGACGTTGCTGTTTCGGTATTCAGGTCGACTTTCTCCGTACCAGACGGATTTTTCCTTCAAGACTGCTTCTTCGCCGATTCTGACAGGTGTTGTTAATTATTATCCCATCAGAGTGCAAATTGTTCGTCTGTTCTTGGTATTCAATCACTCTTCATCCTGATCATCTGAAAGCCGAGGCTATTCATATCGACAGGTTCACAGTGGATTGAATAGGGGCAGTTGTAACACCTCAAAATTTGCCCTCCTCTCTTGGGACTAGCATAACATATTGCATATCATTGTTAGGTCATTAGGCATTGCATATTGCATATCATGTGATTACATTGTGCAAGTCATTTTCACAAGTCTTGATCAGAAGATGAGGAAGTCAAAGTGCAAGCTAGGGTTTTATTGGACTGGTCATTAATCATCTGAGGATGTGGAAGCTCAAATTAGGGTTTCGTGATTCTCAAAGGATATTGGTCTTCATCTTGATTGAAGTGATTCATCATCATCATGGTTGGATTTCATCAAGTGTTGAAGCAGATTCCTTGAGATTAGGGTTTTGACCACTGGTCAACCCTAATCAGTTGCATTGGGCCAATCAGGGCATGGCAAGGAGATGGGGTCTATGATGGATATGGGGATCATCCCATGGTTTTATTGAGATTATTGAGGCTAGGGTTTCATCATTGGGCCATTTCATCAGAAGATTGGAGCTCAGTTTGATCTATGCATTGCCAAATTCATCTATCAGTTGAAAAGTCAACTGTGGTCAACTGTGCATGATTTAATGGATTTGGAGGTAGGAGAGAGTTGGGTACACTTCATTCATGTTGAAACAAGTGTTATTTGACATGTCAAAGCTTAAGAATGAAGAAAATCAAGTCAGGACAAAAATTGCCAAAAATAGAAAGTGACTTATAATGGAAGTTTCCAAAAATGGAAAGTTTTGACCTCAAGACCACGTGTCCAAGGAAGCTTCAAATGAAAATTTGTTCAACATGAAAGTTGTAGATCTTGTTATCACCTTTCCAAAAAGTCCAAGAACTTGAAAATCCCATGTATGGTTGGCAAGTTATGGTCCATTCAATTTCAAAAATGACCCATAATCAGAGGGGCATAACTTCCACATGGAGTGTCCAAATTGAATGATCTTTTTATGTGCAAACTCCATTTGACATGTACTTTCATGGTGCATAATTGGAATTCATCAAAAGTGGTCAATGCAAAAAGTCAAATTTCAAGTGTACAGTTAAAAATCCAGGGGCAAAATGGTCCAACTTGAGAAATAATGGGAATTTTTGAATGGGGATTTTTGTAACACCTCACAAATGCTATTTGGAAATGGTTTGAATCATCATAACAGGTCAAGGTGCAATGGTTGAAGAATTCACTTTTGAAATGAACTTGAAAAGTGTACAAATTGCCATGGCATAGTGAAATTCCAAAATACACATCCAATGGCCATGGGACAAGTGGCAACAGCTCACACATGTCATTTTGAGAGTGTGTGAGCTGTCAATGAGCTGTCACAGAGCTCATATGAAAAGACCATTTTGCCCTTGCTTAAGTAAATTTCATTTTTGCTAATCACTTGCACTTTTGCTAATTGGATGATTAAAGCTTGATTAGTGGGAAGTATAAATTCTTAATCATAACAAACTTCTGATTACAATCACAAATCACAAGATCTCAACCTCTTTTCCCTCCAAATTCTCAAAATCTCTCAAGAACACATCAAGCAAATTGAAGCATAACTCTTCCAATTCTCCATCAAATCGTGTGGTTTTTCTTGCTGCTTCTTCCAATCATCATCTTCTTCAACTGTTTTGGAAGATCAACATCAAAGGCTTCACCAATTTCCACTGTCCAAGTGAGGTTCAACTATGGTGTTTGAGGATTTCTTCCATTAGAGGCAGATTCGAGCTAGGCTAACGCTTCCATTCATCTTCCCTAACATCTTGCTTCATCTGTTTTGGATCAAGGAGCTTCAAAAGCACACGAATCATCACTGCAATCTCAAGGTACTTCAAAATCGAATCTCATGAATTGATGGATTGCTATATGCCTTTTGTAGACTGTTTAACGTAGAATGCAATGCTAGTTGTGGTTTGTGGAATGGTGGAACATAGATCGAGTTATCTTGAATTTTAGTTATGGTATGGAAACCTAAAATGCTCGATCCAGAAAATTTAGGAACAATTATGATGATTCATGTACATATTTGAGATCTACGTACTCAGACCTTTCCAACGCATATTCATTTGTGAATTTTCATTGAGATTTGTTGTTCTTGCGTTCATACAATTTCTGGAAAAAACTGGTGAAGTTCATGAAGAATTCTGGAAAATCCTTGCGTTTGATCCGTTTGATCTCCTTGCCGCGTTTGAATTGTGTTTAGCGCGAAGATTGGACCAATCAGGAGAAGCCACCGAGAAAATGAAACGCAGCGTTTTGGCTCCTGCGCGCTTAATTACCAAACTGCCATTAAATCATTTAATTAATTAAAACAATTCAATAAAAATTTAAAAAATCACCAAACATTAAAAAATTCATAGAAAATTATTGGAAGGTCAAAAAAATATGAGGATTTTTTCTATAGTTTCCAAATTCCCTCTAGAATTTTATGGATATGATTTTCAAGGTTGTGCATGGTGGAAAATTGGTTTGACCTAGGGATGTTTGACTTAGGTCATTTTTGTGTGCATTTTGCCATTTCCATTGTAAAATACTCATGCCTTAAAAGAAATTCTTGAAATGTTTTGAGCATATTGTGGACATGTTTATGGTGATTTACATGTAAAGTTTGTGATTTTTGGATATCTGTAGAGTGAGATATGATTTTTTGAACTTAGGTGTGACAATTTGTGTCACACCTAACTAGGGCAACTTCATGAAATTATTTTCCTAGCCTATGCTTGTTGAAATGAATTGAAATTTTGCATGGATGTTTATGGATATGTTGAGATGCTATGTGAATTTTTCTGGATTTTTATATGGCATTTTCAATTTGATTGATATTTTTCTTCACTGTGTGTTCATTGTGCAAGCTTGTATGACACATGTTTGTAAATCTCTTGTGAAATTCTCATATGGTTCTGGATGAATGTGAAATTTGGTGTGCTGATTGTAGACACATTGTAGGATATCCCTGTTTTGGTCCCATTCATTTCTTAATTGTTCTCACTCTGTTATGATTTTTTGAAGTGAATGTATGTGTTGATACCTTGAATTGGCTTACATAAGTGTGTCTGTATTTCTTGATTTTCATTGCCCTAGTTCCTTTTGTCCAATTGATCTGAAAACTGACATGCTATACCTTGAATATGTCCTGTTTAGGTGTGAATTATTTGAGGATTTTTGGAATTGTTTTGGTATGCTTTTGATGGAAGTTATTCTGTTTGGACATTGGATGTTGCATTTGACCTAGTTTGACTTGTTTTGGTCATGAAATGAATATGATGAATGATATGAGTATGGGATCAATTGCATTTGCTTTCTATTTGTGTTAATTTGGTTTTGGTTGAGAATTACTTGCTGTTTAGATTTTTTTTCTCACTTTTGGACCCTAGGCTTGGCCTAGTGGTCTAGTTTCTCACATTTGGTGTGGATTTTCAGGTTGAAATGCAAAAGGCTTAAGGAGAGAAATGGAAATCAATTAAATTGAGATTGTTTGTTGTTGAGAACTAATTTGACGTTGTTTTGTAGGTTGTGAAGCTTGAGCTTGAGCTTATAGCTTGCCTTTGTGTTGCTTGATTGTATAGTCTGACTGATTAACATTTGCTGTTTATTGTTGTCTGGCTGAGTACTGATGATACTTGATTGATTTCAGGTACATTTAGTCGCTTACAGTTCTTTAAGAACTTGCTTGCTGCTGCTTGGTTTTTTAACCACTTGAGGTAGGACTTCTATTCTTCATGTAGTCTGGGAGACCCGGCCTGTTACTTGGCCGGGCAAAATGTCTGAAGTCCTCCTTAAGAGGCGATGTTTGTGATTGTTTAATATTGTGCCAAGCAGGTAAAGACCTCTATGAGGAAATTGGTGGATCAAAGGGATATGCAATCTATCCCCCACTACTCTGTGAGTCGTCCCTCTGCTCACACGGCTGTGTGTTGATGCATTGGGACACAAACCCAAGATCTAGTGCTGTTGCACAATCGAGTCAAAGTCTTTGAGCGTAGAAGGATCCCTCCATTCTGGACCCACGCTCCTTCGTCTAAAAGCTCTCCCTGGTCAGGGATAAGAGCTGTGAGGTCTCATCCTCACTTCACCTTTCATCTGCTTCACCTTAGCCTCGTAATGGCAAGGTTAAGAGCGACTAATACCCATGTACAGATGACTTGCGTCGGCAGTCAAACCCATTGTTTGAGCCTCACTTGATTGGCTATAGTGTGTGCTTTGTGAATATTTGTTTGACATGTTTGCTTGAAATGCTTGTTTTGATCTGTATACTTGTATGCTTGCTTTCTTCCTGGATAGGATTAGCTTGCAGTTGTGCAAGTAGGTAGAAACCTCAACATAGGGTAATGATGCATGACAACACTAGGCTCGAGTCCAGCTCCCTGGTAGTGTGTCTTCCCTTGGTTTCTGGCTAGTTTTTCTTTCCCTTTAGGGGGAACTACATCGCCCTGATCCTTGTTCCAGACGAGGTATGTAGGCAGGTGGTCGTGCGAGACCACTCCGGGCAACCTTTTCCTTTTTTGCGTGTGTTTACTTGTTATCTGATTGTGTGTTTGGTTCGGATGCCGACGTAAGCCCAGTGATTGGCGGTCGGGCTCCACGTTTGCCGTATTGAGTGTGTTTTGGTTCGGATGCTGACGTAATTCCATCAAGTGGTTGTCGGGCTCCATGTTTGCCATCTGTTTGTGCGTTTTGTGTTGTTTGGCGTGCGTAAGCCGAACTACAGTGGCTCTGATTCTCGTTCCAAACGAGATATGTAGGCATAGGATGCGATGTCCTATCGAGCTCCCTTCTCTTAACCCCACCTGCGTTCCCCTGTGTGTGTGTGTGATGTTTAGCAACCTTTTCTTTTCGTAGAACGTGGATCCCGTCGAGTACGACGGACGTGAGGGGTGCTAATACCTTCCCCTTGCGTAACCGACTCCCTTACCCTTTCTCTTTGGTCGCGAGACCATTTCCTTTCCAGGTTTCTCTGAGCGTTTCCTTTCCCTATCTTGGGATAATTAACGCGCAGTGGCGGCTCTGTGTTGTGTTTTTATTTGAGCCTCGCCGGTTGTTTTTTTGCAGGATGCGACAATCACCAAGCACAACAAGCAGATTATATCACACAAACAAGTATACAAACATCAAATATACAATTATATACACATAAAAAAGTAGGATAAACCCACTGAGGACTACTCCCCAGCAGAGTCACCACTTAATTTCTGTAACGGTAAATTCATGACCATTAAGCTATGGATAAACTTAACGTTAATAAAACAAGAGTTGTCACCGCGCTTTTATTGTTTCCAAAGGAAAAGGGAAAAAGTATGAACAAAACCCAAAGATAAGAAGTTTTCAAATCAAAACTAATAAAATGCCATAGATTACAGGTAAGGGGGTTGGTTACACAGAGGGAAGGTGTTATCACCCAAAGTGTCCTAGGTACTCCTAGGGAACCCTTTTTTATGTGTGTATGTGTTTTGGTATAAGAGATGTTTGCAATAAATAGAGTGTGGGGATGAGAAAATAATTCATTAATTATATTTTTGTGTTTGACAAGACATTCAGACTTGTACCTACGTACCAACATAAAAATGAGGGATCAAAACCTCGTAATTCATGGTAAAAATCCAGTTTTTATATAGAGGACGGAGGCGGGGATATTAATATTCGCTCGCATCCACCCCTCCCCACCTTGGTCTAATAGATTTATTTTAATGCTAGTTATTTTATCTTTTATAAATATATTTATTAAAAATTACTTAAATGAAAGAGAAAAAAGTGTTTGGTTAAAAACATGTTTATTAGAGTTATCTTCCTCTTTAAAATTTATTATTAAAATGATCAAATATTTAATTAAAATATTAATTTGTATTGCTATTAAAAAAAATTTAAAATATACTTTTTACGGGTGGGGCGGGGCAGAGAAACCCGATCCTCATTGGGGACGTGGGTGGTAAATTTTTACCTCCGATTGGATTTGAGGACGGGGCGGGTCTGCTACATAGAGGTGAGGCAGGGGCAGGGGTGTGGCTGGTGAAACGTATCCCGCCCTATTGTCATGCCTATTATAAACTCAATCAGCATTTTTATGGGATCCTAGTTGCTAATGAAATTGTGGATGTGGGTAAGAAAAAGAAGAAACAAGTCATATTGTTTAAGGTGGACTTCGAAAAGTCATATAATATGGTGGGTTGGAATTTTTTAGATGTTGTGATGACAAATACGGAGTCTCACGATAAAATGAAGGAGTTCGACATCATAATGCTTAAGATCTTCGGTCGTGTCAGTGTTGGTAAACGGCAGCCCCGCTAAGAAATTTAGGATGAGGCGTGACTTAAGACAGGGATACTCATTGTCAACGTTCTTGTTTCTTATAGTAGCAAAAGGATTTAATATGTTGATGAAAAGAGAAGTGGACTTGGGGAAATTTAATGGATTTAAATTTGACAATGGCGAAGACTGATTCATTCATCTTCAGAATGCTGGTGACACCCTCATCATTGTTGCAAAAGGGTGGTCCAATATCAAGATAATCAAAGCAAACTTGTTATTGTTTGAATTAATGTCTAGTTTAAACGTTAACTTCACCAAGAGCCTATTAGAAAGGGTCGACATATCTTAAAGATGGCTTGAAGAAGCGGAAAATGTTTTACACGTAAGTTAGGAAACGACCCATTCAAGTACCTTGGATTACCAATTGGTGTGAATCCAAACATAATCAAAACTTGGTATCTAGTAGTTGAGTTAGTGAGATCAAGGTTGGCAAGATTGAAGAATAAACATTTGTCAATTGGCGATCTAGTGTTGATAATAATCAGTTTTGCAAGTTCTTATAATTTACTTCCTCTTCTTTTTCAAGGCTCCAACACTTATAATATCAAAACTCGGATCTCTTGATAAACAATTTTTTTGGGGAGGGAGTGAGAGGAAGAGAAAAATAAATTGGGTTTAGTGAGATAAGTTGTGTATGCCTCTTGAAAAATTATTCCTGAACAAAGATATTAAGGTTAAAAATTTGATAGATAATGTGAAAATGTATGTATCAAATTGGATGAAATTTAAAGCAAATAGCATGGAGTATAATGCAACTTTATGGTGTTTGAATCCAAGGGCATGCCTCGGTGTCATATAGACTTAAATCGACAGCTGTTATGGTGTTTATATATGTCTTTTTTGTGTATCGGGTATTTGCTTTATTTTGTTGTCTTAGGTAGGGCTTCATTCATGGATAAAAAGAAATTTTTAAAGCATAAAGGAGCAAAAAAAATCGAGCCTATTTCATTATCTATGTGTTTATATCTTGATTGGGTGGTATAGTGTTGTCGAGGTTTAATTAGTGCAATACAGTTGTTTGGATCGGTCAGATTATGGCTTCGAAATTTCTAGTAGGTTTGGCAGTCGTGTTAATTGATATTTATGATAGTTTCCGACAAGAATTTGTATGTGTAACTTTGTGATTAGTGTCTCAGATGTTAGAGTATTAGAGTATTGTTGAATTGGAGATGTAATTAGGTGGCTTTTGCATTATTTTAGAGACAATTGCACCTAGCATATGTGCTTTGAGGGATGGGGCAATAATGGTGTTTATTTCTAGGTTGGCATATTTTTGTTGTTATTAACTCCAATTTCGACGCCTGATATGGATTAAGGGAATTAAATAAGGAAATAAGTTCCTGTGAAGAAATTGAATGTTTTGACAAAATTATACAGTTTGAAATTCTAGTCGAAGATACCTTGATATAAGGGTAAACGTGTTTTGTGGACTTAGAAATGTTTCCAGTAGCGGGGAAATAGAAGCATCACTAACGGCAGTTCAACAAAGGATTTGAATTCAAATAAGGGAGAGAATTCTTTGTTTTTATCTAAATTTTTGAGCATACATGAGGCATGGTGGACAGTCGCGCATATGCAGAGTGCCACTTGCCTCAATCTGGTGACTAGACTGTTAGAAGAGGTTATTTCGATTGGTATAAATAGGAAGTCTTAGTGTTAGGATGGGTGTGTGTGTTCAAGATTGTACAAATTCATAAAATTACCCAGAGTATCTGTGTGTAGAGAAAGTGTAAATTAAGAAAATGTATGTTTGTTGTCGCACCATATTTTTATTCAAAGCAATTTACTAAATCTTTTCTTTTCTTTTCAGAAATTTATCTTCTTCGCCATTTACTTTCTAGTACTTCCCTTGCTTTCCTTGAGTTATTTTTCCTTTATATTGTCTAACAAGTTATTTGAGTATGAACCTTGTCGAAGTGTTTATCATCCCTCAGACTTCATCCTAAAAACAATTAGCACATGTCCTAGGATCAATTTGATCGATCCTGTAAGTAACCAAAATATTTTCGATTTGGAAGATCAATGATTGTTTACCAATTTTCACTATAAACAAATTGGCATGCCCAGTGGGATAGTACTAACTGTTTTGGAAACGAAAAAGTAATTTTTTCTTCATTTTTATTAGTTCCTGTCATTCAACCATCTCTCTCCTTTTGAAAAGTTCGTTGTATGTTATTAAAAGTGGTAAAATAACCACCACCAACGAAGATATCCAGAGAGGAAGATACACGAGGGGAATGGTAAATTCAAACCATCCAGATAGTGCGAACCCTCAGAATATGTCAACTAATAATGGATAACCACCCCTAGTTTCTTCGACGGGGGGACCAACGGTTCTAATAACCGTTTCTGAACCTATAGCGTCAATGGCAAGTTCGATGCCTACGCATTTGATTGCCCACACATGGCCTATACTGAATTTTATTGGGCCGATGGGCCCTTCACAAACTCCTCCACCTATAGGGACTTCTGTGTTTAGACCTTTTACGCCTCCAAGGTTTTCGATGTCGTTAAATGGTCAAGATCAACCCTATGGAATGCCAACTTCGATGATGGCAAACTTACAAAGCACCCCTCTAGTATTTTTAGAACCTGTGATGGCTTCGCCGTTACAGGAAGCAGGTTCTAGGGGGAACATGAGTCGAAATAGCCAGTCTTTAGGAATGAGATATTCTACCCATATGCCAAATTTGATGAATAATTCTACTGCAGTTATTAGACAGTAAACAGATGAAAGTAACCATGGCATGGTTCAGATGTTGGCCCAAACTATGGGGACAATCCTTAATCCTATGATCCAGGATACTACCCATACCAACCGACAAATGGCAGCGTAGATGATGCGCTTGGCGAACTTCTTTGGTGTGCCTCAGCCTCCCAGTCGTCCCCAGAGAGAGTATAGGGTAGAAAACCAGGGGGTAGCCTTCAAGGAGGATCCTACCATTAACCAAGTTCAACAAAACCAAAGAGACACACCTGGAGCGAACGTGGCAAACATGGGAGGAGCGTTCGAGCAAAATAGGGTCGAACTCCCTAGAAACCACCCATGAGTGGAGGAAGAACCAAGGATAGAATTGGTAAATAGGTATCATAATGTTGATAACCTCATACAACAAATGGGACACGATGATATGGCAGTAGATAATAATCTGGCAGCCATGGTTGAAAGAATCATGGATCGAAACGGGGTAGACTTTTGCTTTCGAAGGCAAACCTATATGCCACCACTCTCAGAAAATATCCTCCAGTCAGACTTACCTCCTAGATGGAAGGTCCCTAAATTCACTAAGTTTTCTAGGGATACTATTGAATCTACTGTCGAACATGTGGCTAGGTATTTAAAAGATGCAAGAGAAATTTCGAACAACGAAAACCTTAGGATAAAGTACTTTCCAAGTTCTCTCACAAAGAATGCCTTCACGTGGTTTACGAACTTGCCACAGAGTTTGATTCACACTTGGACTCAATTGGAAAGAATGTTCCATGATCAGTTTTACATGGGATAGACGAAGATTAGTCTAAAAGAGTTGGCCAGCATCAAGCGAAAGTTTACTGAGCCAATTGATGACTATTTGAATATATTCCGCTTATTAAAATCCAGGTGTTTTACGCAATTGCCCGAACATGAGTTGGTAGAAATGGCCGTTGAAGGCCTTGATTATTCCATTAGGAAGAAATTGGACACCCAATACTTTAGGGATATGGCCCAACTGGAATAAGAGAGTGGCCTACGTCGAATTAAATGAAGATAACGAAGGACCATATGATGAGCCTTCAAACTTCGAAGAAAGAAAAAGCTAGAGCCAATAGGAATAAGAGAGTGGCCTACATCGAATTAAATGAAGATAACGAAGGACCATATGATGAGCCTTCAAACTTAGAAGAAAGTGAGATTGACCTTGCTGAACTAAATTAAGGCTCTCCCTATTCCTGTAAGGTCTTAGCTCCTTCGAATGGAAAAAATCCTATCGAACCGGAAAAGAATGATAAATTTCCTAAGAAAACTTATACGTTCGACGTTACAAAATGTGACAAAATCTTCGACTTGTTAGTTAAGGATGGCCAAATGATAGTGCCTCCTGGTGCTAAAATGCCTCCTTTAGAACAAAGAAAGAAAAGAGGTTTTTGTAAGTACCATAATTTCCTGGGTCATAAAATGTCTCAATATTTTTTTTTCAGGGGTCTTGTTCAGAATGCTATTCAGGAGGGAAGACTCAAATTCGGAGAGAAACCCCGGAGCCATATGAAGATTGACTTTGACCCTCTACAAGTAGCTAACACTCACTACACATAGCCAGATGATGTAAACATGGTCGAAGTTACTGATGACTTCAACGACACCATCAACATGGCCAAAGTTACTGAAGATTTTGTTCACAGGGTTGTCATGGTCAGGGTTTTTGAGTACCTTGACCAGGAGTTCCTCAAGAATTTTGTCCAAGAGGCTGCTGAAAGCTTCATCAAAGGAACCACTGATACTTTTAACCCAGGAATCATTGAAGATTCCAATTTGATGATGGTGACCAAAGAGACTACTGATAGTTTCATACAAATGGATAAGGTTGTTGAGAGCCTTCAAACGAAATTCTATAATCTGGGCATTACTGATGATGCCAACATGGAAGTCAACATGGTCGAAATCTCCCAGGAAACTTCCATGGAAGTCGACGACGAGCGTCGACAAGAAGAATACAACAAATTGGCCTTCCCAAAAGAAGAAAAGACACTTATGGATTTCCTTCATAGGTGCCAAGAGAAGAAATCAGAGGTCATGTTATGCCCTTGATGCATTGTCATGTTCGACAAAAAAGCGGCGCGCAATCTTGAGGGAATTAGGAAGGCAAAAGACATATGGGATCAGGGAGCCCCTCAAGCCCAACGGCAATGCGGGTCTAGAAGCACATTCGATCCAAGGAGGTATTTTGACTCAAACAGAAATTTGGTGAAGCTTGATGAGGCGAGACAAAAGGATTTTTCTACTAGCCCTATCTCCTTCAAACCCACTGCAGAGGCTTCTAATGGAAAATGGATGAGGCTAACTTACGGCAGAAAGCATGGTCAGGGAAAATGGCACAACTTCGAAATAGACAGAGGTTCGTCGCTGGCCTACCGTAAAGAATTTCAGGCATCCCGAAAAGCAGCCCACATCTATGAGAACTACAAGGGGAATAATCCCATGACGAGATCCCAATGGAGAAGGGAACAGATAAGGAAAAAGGCGCAAAGGGAAATTAGAGCAATCGAAAACGTTGAATCCAACACCAACGTGAAGGTGAGAAAAACAAGAAAGGGGGGTTTGAATTGTTTTGGAAAATAAGCGCTTTTGCAAAATAAAATCACACAGGATTTTATACTGGTTCGCTTATAACACAAAGCTACTCCAATCCACCCGGCCAAGGTGATTTCGCCTTCAACAAGGACTTAATCCACTAATCTTGAAAGATTATTACAACCAACGTCTAAGAGAAAGATCTCTTAGTCCTCCCAAGTATACAGACTGCGCAGAGTCACTTGAGGAATAAAAAATCAATTTAGGTAAAGACAGAATTTGTAATCTAGAGTGCTTCTAGGATAAAGCAAATATTACAGAAATTTGAGCAAGTAAGAAGTTTCACGTTATGAGCAAAAGCTCGTGAAAGATTAAGAGAGAGAGTAGAGTATTTCTGTGCATTCAGGTGCGTCTCTCAATGAGGTTCGCCGTCCTTTATATAGAGGTGAAACGACCGTTATAGTGATGGCAGATATTTTGTCTTGATGAGAGTTTAATGCCATAATTTCTGTTGTTTCTTGCCATAGCAAGTTTGTCTCCCTGAATAACTTCTTTCCAAATATAATTTCTTTCTATTTGAAGTTGTAGTTGTCGTTACTCTTTCTGGATATGGAAGTTCTTTTTCAGAGTCTGCGTTACTCTGAGATCTTTGAGATGTGACTTCAGAGCTTCTGATAGTCCTGTTCTTTTAGATCCTCAGCGTTGGTTCAAGAGGAACTTTAGAGCTTCTGATATTCTGCTATGCTGTTTTGCTCAAAGTCAGAACTTCTAGAGCGTGTTTTCCTCTTTCATATGTTTCTGATCTTCTGGTACTCTGCGTCTGATTTGATTCTGTATCTGATAAAGCGATCAGATTCCTTTGTTCTTGTTCAGAGTCCTGCACAGTTAGACACTTTTCGTTAGAGTGCCATTTTTGGTTTCATCCTTTGTTATCATCAAAATCCTGGAATCTGTTGTAGAACTATTTTTGTTCTTACAATCTCCCCCTTTTTGATGATGACAAAACAAACTCAAATGTCAGATGAAACATTCAGATATAAGAGTTTATCAGATCAGATAGAAGTGAGTTCCCCCTGAGATAGGCTAGGGAGTTCAGAAGTTCTTACCAGAGCTTCCAAGCAATGAAGTTTCTAGATACCTTTCTGCAATTTTCTAAGTCAAGTAGTGTTAGATAGATTTTTATTGAATAGTATGTTTGTAGAGTACTTAAGGATTTAGACAATTTTTCATCAGAGCTGTTTGATTTCTCCCCTTTTTTGTCAGAATCAAAAAGACTTAAAAAAAATAAACAGGAAGAAAATATATATATATATATATATATATATATATATATATATATATATATATATATATCCAGATAAGAGAAAAACATCAGAGACAAAACATAAAGCAACAAGAAAAAAGTCTTAGGTGCCTAAGGGTTGGGAGGAGGAGACATCCTCTGAAGCAGTTGGGTCAGCAGATTCTGGATGTTGGCGTTGACTGTGTCCTGTTGATCCAATCTGGCTCGGACTTCCTTCTGCTCTTTCTGAAGCTCCTCAAGGGTCTTGAGAACCAGAGGGGCAAAAGTAGAGGACTCCCCCTGAGTCAGAGCATGTTGTTCTTTGGCACAAAGAGCTTCAGCTTCAGCGGCGACTTTAGCTTCAGCTTCAGCAGCAGCAGCATCAGCTAGAGCTTTGGCTTCAGCTTCCTTTACCCTTTGAAGTTCTTCTTGTCTTGCTCTTTCTTCCGCTTCCCTTCTGGCTTCTTCCTCAGCTTCTCTGGCTAAGCGCTCCTGTAGTCTTGCCTCAGCGTCTCTGATAAAGTCGTTTCTGACTTGCTCAGAGAGGTTCTTCAGCTTAAAGGCCTCAGAGGTCATCCAGCAAATGACTTTGTTCCAGTGTGTCCTAACAGAGGAAGGATCATCACTGATGCCAGAGTTTGTGGACAGGGACTTAACCTTTTCCACTGATGCTTCTGCGAACAACATAATTGCCTCTTCTAGGGTTGGCAGGGAGTGGTCAGGTTCAGATGGTAGAGGTGAGGAAGTGGGAGGGCTTAGGTTGAGAGTTTGAGGTTCAACGGAAGTGTTTGGAGGGGTAAGGTCAGAGGCGTTGGGGTCAGAGGGTTGAACGTCAGATGGAGTGACGGTTGGTTGTTCTGTGGGTGAGGTTACTTCAGGTTCAGGTGGAGGTGGTTGTGGTTGTTGGGAGGCAAGGTTTTGTGTCTGAAGTTGGGCTAGAGTGGGAGAAGCGGGGTCAGAGAATTCTATATCAGATGAGATGATACAGTAAGGGGGTGATTCTGGGGCTGAGGATGAGGAGGTGGTTTCATTCATTTGTTCAGCTTCAGATATGGGTAATGAGGTAGTGGTGAGATTGAATTTTGGGAGTGGTTGAGATGTTCTAGTCGTTGAAGGTGGGGTTTCAGATGTGGTGTATAGAGGTGTTGGTAGAGGAATAGAAGAAGCAAGTTGCTGTACAGAAGGAGCAGGAGAGGCAGACTTACCAGAAGACTCATGCAGAGGTGCTGGAGGTCTTGATTCAGAGGATTCTCTTAGCTTCGCTTTCTTCGCATGTGATGTCTTCTCAGATGGACCTCTTTTATGTCTTACGAAGTTGGGAGATTTATCTGGCAGTTCGCTCAGCCTGAAATCTGAGATATCCACTCCTTCATCCTTCAGACGTTAGAGATAGTGCAGGATTGCCTCTTTGGGTTCTTCCTTGGAGAACAGATATAGACCATGGGGAATTTTCCTCTGATCTTTTAAGGCTTCCCAAGAGGTGTCCAGAGTAGGTCTAACGTTGACCTTCTCCAGAATCCCCATGCTCTTCAGATTCCTGGAGTTCAGAGGCCTTCCAGTGTCGATTGCCATGTCTTCCATAAGCCTGAGCTTTACCAGATGGTCCACGAGACCATTCTCTATCAGTACATCTGAGAGGAGTCTTCCCAAGGGAATGTAAGTTCTGGGCTTCATGTGATTTCTGGTTTCTCGTACAGAGTCTCTGAGGTATTTGAAAAGAAGTGCAGGGAGGCATAGCTTCAGACCTTTATGAATGCAGTACAGAATACATTTCTGATCTGTATTGATGTAATCTGATGAATTCGACGTTGGGCGATGATGGATTGTTCCCAGAATGATTTTGAGCCAGACCCGGAGGTTCTGATGCAGTTCCTTGTTCTTTGAGGGGTTGCCTTCTGCGTTTAGTTTGAAGATCGTTGGGTTGATTTCTTGAGATATGTATTTCGCCCTGGGATTGATGTTGTAAATCCTTCTTCCTCCATCTTTCTGCATGTTCAGCAAAGCAGCGATGGACTTTTCAGTTATCACAGTCTTTACTCCCAGAACGTATGAGACGATGAAATGATCGTCAGCATCAGCAAATCTCCAGAATTCCTTAATGAGATTTGGGTAAACTGGACCGTAGAGGCGTTGAAAGTAGTTTCCCCAACCTTGTTGATGAAGTTCTTCAGTGAGGTCTACGCCATTTCTTCTCATGTTATCAAAATCCACCAGGGATTCACACAGCACGTCCAGTTTTTCAAAATGTGTGGCAAGGTTAATATGGGGTTCACGGTCAAGAATGTGAGGCTCCTTGTAAACTGGTGTTGTAACTACGCCTGTAACCGTTGGAGTAGGGTTGCTGGTGCTTTGAGCTGGGTTGCTGGAATCCATTTGCTGAGAGTAGTTGAACACAGATTGTTGTTGAGTATCCATGGTGTTGATGAAGAACAGAGATGAAGATGAACTGTTTGCAGAAATGCCTGAGAGAACTGGGGTTAAACGAGTGAGTGAGAGTGAAGTGTGTGCAAAGTGTGAAAAGAGTGTTTAAATACCCAAAAGGGCGCATGCAAAACGACACATAAATCAGAGTTTTAGCACACAAACCAAGTTAGCACGTTTAGAGGGAGAAATGATTATGGCTCATAAATGATGTCTAATCCCAACAGTTCGCACACTGCTCGAGGAGATCTCAAGAGTTTGTTCCTTGATTACTGTTGGACAGCTGTCTAGAAGTTTCAAGGTTAGACGCAAGTCACTCCACATGTTTTGATTTATCTAATCTTCAGGAATACCAAACGATTGGTTCCTGGAGATTTCTAACTCAGATGATTTCTAACTAGGTAGAAGCATCAGAGTCAGAGGAAGATTCTATTTGTTTATGTCAGAGTCTCATTTGACAACTTCAGAGGCACATTTTATTCAGGGCAGTTTTGAATGTTCGGATTTTCTAAGATAAAGCGGAATCTATCTTCAGCTAAGGGTTTAGTAAAGATATTTGCCCATTGATGATCTGTATCAATGAACTTCAACATTACTATTCCTTTCTGAACATAGTCTCTAATAAAATGATGTTTTATTTCAATGTGCTTGGCTCTGGAGTGTAAAATGGGATTCTTACTTAGACAAATAGCAGCAGTGTTGTCACAAAAGATAGGAATGTTACTCTCGAAGATTTGCAGATCTTCTAACTGATTCTTCATCCAGAGCATCTGAGTCGTGCACAGTGATGCTGAGATGTATTCTGCTTCTGCAGTGGACAGAGCGATAGTTGATTGCCTTTTGCTTGCCCAAGATATCAGATTGTTTCCCAGGAGCTGGCAATTTCCAAATGTGCTTTTTCGTTCCAATCTATCTCCTGCGTAATCTGCATCACAGTAACCAGAAAGTCTATACTCTGATGTTTTCTCATACATCAGGCTCAGGTTAGGAGTTCCTTTCAGATATTTGAGAATTCTCTTAACTGCAGTTAAGTGAGTTTCTCTAAGATCTGATTAGAATCTGGCACAGAGACAGACACTAAAGAGAATATCAGGTCGAGTAGCAGTCAGATAGAGAAGGGAGCCTATCATACCACGATAGAGCTTCTGACAAACCTTTTTACTGACTTCTTCCTTTTCAAGAATGCATGTTGGATGCATGGGAGTCTTTGCATAGTTGCATTCAGCCATGTCAAATTTCTTCAGAACATCTTTTATGTATTTGCTTTGATGAACGTACGTGACTTCTGAAGTTTGGTTAATTTGAATTCCCAGAAAGAACTTTAGTTCTTGCATTAAGCTCATTTCAAATTATGCCTGCATTAACTCAGAGAATTCTTGACAAACAGAGGTGTTAGCTGAACCAAAAATAATATCATCAACGTATATCTGGCATATCATGAGATCATTGTTAAGGATTTTACAGAAGAGTGTGGAGTCAACTTTTCCTCTGATGAAATTATGTTCCAGAAGAAAGTTACTTAATCGTTCATACCAAGCTCTGGGAGCTTGTTTAAGTCCATATAAAGATTTTTTAAGTTTAAAAACATGTTCTGGATAATTTGGATTTTCAAAACCTGGAGGTTGGTTGACATACACTTATTCTGATATATAACCATTAAGGAATGCGCTCTTGACATCCATTTGATACAGTTTGATAGAATGATTTATAGCGAAGGATACAAGAAGACGAATAGATTCTAACCTGGCGACTGGAGCGAAGGTTTCATTGTAGTCAATACCTTCTTTTTGACTGTAACCTTGAGCTACCAGTCGAGCTTTGTTTCTGACGACTTCTCCTTTCTCATTCAGCTTTCTGAATACCCATCTGGTTCCGATAACGTGAGTGCCTCTGGGCTTGGGAACAAGATCCCAGACATCATTCTTTGTGAATTGATCTAACTCTTCTTGCATGGCTAGAACCCAGTCGTTATCTTGAAGTACCTCATCACAGGACGTAGGCTCGATCAGAGACACTAGTCCCAGAGGAGTCTCTTCAGAGGTCTTGAAGGTAGATCTGGTTCTGACAGGTTCGTCCTTGTTACCCAGAATCAATTCTTCAGATATGTTGAGGTGACTTATATCTTTATTTGGGATTAATGGAAGATTAATTTCCTCAGGATTTTGAATGGCAGTTACTTCTGGAGCTTTGTCAGATCCTGCAAGAGTGATTTCTAAATCTGCAAAATTTTCAACTAGCTTTGACTTTTCAGGGTCAAGCTTATCGTCAAATCTGACATGAATTGATTCTTCCACAATTTTGGTTTCTGTATTGTATACTCTGTAGTCTTTAGAGTGTTCTGAGTATCCTAACATAATACCTTTTTGTGCTTTGGAATCAAACTTGTTCAGATGTTCTTTAGTGTTTAAAATAAAACAGGAGCATCCAAAAGGATGAAAATATGAAATGTTTGGTTTTCTTCCTTTACACAGTTCATAGGGAGTCTTTTCCAGAATGGGTCTTATGGAGATTCAATTCTGAATATAACACGCTGTATTTACAGCTTCGGCCCAAAAGTGCTTAGCCACGTTTGTTTCATTGATCATAGTTCTTGCCATCTCTTGGAGTGTCCTATTCTTCCTCTCTACAACTCCATTTTTTTGTGGAGTTCTAGGGCAGGAGAAATCATGGGATATTCCATTAGAGTCAAATAATTCCTCAAAAAATTTGTTTTCAAATTCCCCACCATGATCACTTCTGACTCTTACAATTTTAGAGTCAAATTCTTTTTGCACTTTGGAACAAAAGCTAGTGAATACAGAGTGAGACTCGCTCTTGTGCTTTAGGAATTTTACCCATATCCAGCGACTGAAATCATCAACAATGACTAGTCCATATTTCTTTCCATTGACTGATGCTGTTTTCACAGGACCAAATAAGTCAATGTGAAGAAGTTCCAGAGGCTTAGAGGTAGTAACAATAGTTTTCTTTTTGAAAGATGTTTTTGAAAATTTTCCCTTCTGACATGCTTCACACAGAGCATCTGAAGAGAACTTCAGTTTAGGCAGGCCTCTGACTAACTCGAGTTTATTTAGCTGAGATAAATTCCTCATGCTAATGTGGCCCAAGCGTCTATACCATACCCATTGCTCTTCGTGAACGGACATCAGACACTTCACATTTTGTTCTTTTAAATCAGACAGATTAATTTTATAAATATTGTTTTTCCTCTTGCCTGTGAATAGGACAGAACCATTGTTTTGATTTATGGCTTTACATGTTTTTTGATTAAAGATTACATCATAACCGTTATCACTTAGTTGACTTATGGATAACAGGTTATGCATTAATCCTTCTACGTAAAGAACATCAGATATAGAGGGAAGAGTACCATTACCAATAGTTCCGGAGCCTCTGATCCTTCCTTTCTGATCTCCTCCGAAACCTACGAATCCAGCGTCTTTAAGTTCCAGGCTTTGGAACATTGACTTTCTTCCCGTCATGTGTCGCGAGCATCCAGAGTCCAGGTACCATGACTGGTGTTTGAACTTTGTTGCATAAGATATCTGCAACATAAACAATCTTATCTTTTGGTACCCAGAGTCTCTTGGGTCCTTTATGATTAGTTTTCCCAGAGTTTCTGATTACCTTGGGTTTTCTAGCATTATCAAACTTTTGTTCTTGTGTGTGTGTATAGTGATATGAAAATGGGGATTTAGGTTGGTCATTAGTAGAAGTTTTATCTTCCTTAGGATCATACCCAATTCCTCTTCTATTATTCTGACTGACTCCATAAATCATGGATGCCATTACACTCATTCCTATCCCATTTTTCAGAAACTTTTGAAAGGCTTTTTCGTATTTATAAATTATCGTGTTTGAAGTTTATGGAGCTTGAGATAACGCTTCTTCTAGTTTTAAACAATTTTTCTTTGCTGCATCTCTTAGTGATGTTAAAACTTTGTTTTCATCTTTTAGTTCTAGAATTGTCATCTCAAGTTTGCCACATTCTTCAAATTTTTCTTCAAGACAGCCTTTTATTGCTTTAAATTTTTGTTTTAGTTTCTGATATGAGCTAAGAGTTTCAGACAAGCATGATTCTAGGTCAGATCGAGAGAGTTCAGAAAATACCTCTTCTGATTCAGATTTTTCATCTGAAGTGCTTCTGGATGTGGTAGCCATGAATGCCACATTTGTCTGTTCATCAGAGTCAGATTTTGATGAGTCAGATTCTCTATCATCCCAGGTGGCCATTAATCCCTTCTTGGTTCTGAGGGAGTTTTTCTTGAAGCTATCTTTTCTGGAGCTGTCTTTCTTTAACTTTGGGCATTCGTTCCTGTAGTGACATGTTTCTTTACATTCATAACAAGTAACATCTTTGTTAGTTTTACCTTTTGAGGTTGATTCTGATCGATCCCCTCTGGGTCTTGGTCTCCTGAAGTTATTGTTCCTCTTTTTCCAGAGTTGTTTAACTCTTCTAGTTAGGAGGAACAATTCTTCTTCATCATCAGAATCTTCCTGTTCAGAGTCATCAGCATCTTCTGTTTCAGCCTGGAAGGCTTTGTTCCTGTCAGGCTTGCGTCTTTCAGATCTGGACTTTAATGCTACAGATTTGTTCTTCTTCTGAG
This sequence comes from Lathyrus oleraceus, assembly GCF_024323335.1. NCBI lineage: Eukaryota > Viridiplantae > Streptophyta > Magnoliopsida > Fabales > Fabaceae > Lathyrus > Lathyrus oleraceus. The sequence goes on from NC_066583.1 coordinate 295,336,372, forward strand.
GCTCATCTTCCTCCAGTTCTATCTCATGACTTCTGAGTGAACTGACAAGCTCTTCGAGAGTGATGTTGTTCAGATCCTTTGAAAGTTTTAATGCAGTGACCATGGGTCTCCACTTCTTTGGCAAGCTTCTGATTATCTTTTTGACGTGGTCTGCAGTTGTGTATCCTTTGTCTAGTACTTTGAGACCTGCAATAAGATTTTGGAATCTAGAGAACATTAACTCTACAGCTTCATCATCCTCCATTTTGAAGGCTTCATATTTCTGGATTAGAGCCAGAGCCTTTGTTTCTTTGACCTGAGAGTTTCCTTCATGAGTCATCTTCAGGGAGTCAAGTATATCTTTAGTTGTTTCCCTGTTGGTGATTTTTTCATACTCATTATAGGATATGGCATTGAGAAGTATCGTTCTGGCTTTGTGATGATTCTTGAATTCGCGCTTCTGATCATCTGTCATCTTGCTTCTGGGAACTTCAACTCCAGCATTAGTTACATGAGGTTTGTATCCATCTGTGACAATGTCCCAGAGATCAGCGTCATAGCCTAGAAAGAAACTTTCAATTCTATCCTTCCAGTAATCGAATTTCTCTCCATCAAAAATAGGAGGCTTAGCATTGTAACTGTCTCTTTCATTTGTCTGAGCCATAGTTTTTCTCGTTCTGGATCTCTCTACACGGTTAAGTGTTTGATTGGAAAATCAATAACAGAGCCGAAGCTCTGATACCAATTGAAGGTGAGAAAAACAAGAAAGGGGGGTTTGAATTGTTTTGGAAAATAAGCGCTTTTGCAAAATAAAATCACACATGATTTTATACTGGTTCGCTTATAACACAAAGCTACTCCAGTCCACCTGGCCAAGGTGATTTCGCCTTCAACAAGGACTTAATCCACTAATCTTGAAAGATTATTACAACCAACATCTAAGAGAAAGATCTCTTAGTCCTCCCAAGTATACAGACTGCGCAGAGTCACTTGAGGAATAAAAAATCAATTTAGGTAAAGACAGAATTTGTAATCTAGAGTGCTTCTAGGATAAAGCAAATATTACAGAAATTTGAGCAAGTAAGAAGTTTCACGTTATGAGCAAAAGCTCGTGAAAGATTAAGAGAGAGAGTAGAGTATTTCTGTACGTTCAGGTGCGTCTCTCAATGAGGTTCGTCGTCCTTTATATAGAGGTGAAACGACCGTTGTAGTGATGGCAGATATTTTGTCTTGATGAGAGTTTAATGCCATAATTTCTGTTGTTTCTTGCCATAGCAAGTTTGTCTCCCTGAATAACTTCTTTCCAAATATAATTTCTTTCTATTTGAAGTGGTAGTTGTCGTTACTCTTTCTGGATATGGAAGTTCTTTGTCAGAGTCTGCGTTACTCTGAGATCTTTGAGATGTGACTTCAGAGCTTCTGATAGTCCTGTTCTTTTAGATCCTCAGCGTTGGTTCAAGAGGAACTTTAGAGCTTCTGATATTCTGCTATGCTGTTTTGCTCAGAGTCAGAACTTCTAGAGCGCGTTTTCCTCTTTCATATGTTTCTGATCTTCTGGTACTCTGCGTCTGATTTGATTTTGTATCTGATAAAGCGATCAGATTCCTTTGTTCTTGTTCAGAGTCCTGCACAGTTAGACACTTTTCGTTAGAGTGCCATTTTTGGTTTCATCCTTTGTTATCATCAAAATCCTGGAATCTGTTGTAGAACTATTTTTGTTCTTACACAACGTGCCTGCCAGAAAGAAGGAGAAATAGGATTTAAAGTTGGTCGAGAGGATGCTTACCACTCGAGAAAAGGCAGACAAAGAAATATATGATCGAGCGGTAGCAGAAGACGAAATTCTCACAGATGATTTCGACTCTGGGTCAAAGCCTTCGCTGGATATCAGAGTTAATGTGGTCTTAGTGCTCCCTAAAGAATTCGACCAGTTAACTGAGGTCGAAGATACTGAGAATATCACAGATATGGAAATGGCCGCTCATAAACCAGTGTGTTATTACGTAATGAATAATGATTGCATGGAGGAACGAAATTCTTTCTTTGAGCGACCAGATGAGGTTATGAAGAGTCATCTTAAGCCTCTTGTAGCGGTAAATTCATAACCATTAAGCTATGGATAAACTTAACATCAATAAAACCAAAGTCGCCACCGCGCTTTTATTGTTTCCAAAGGAAAAAGGAAAAAGTACGAACAAAACCCAAAGATAAGAAGTTTTCAAATCAAAACTAATAAAATGCCATAGAGTACAGGTAAGGGGGTTGGTTACACAGAGGGAAGGTGTTAGCACCTAATGTGTCCTAGGTACTCCTAGGGAACCCTTTTTTATGTGTGTATGTGTTTTGGTATAAAAGATGTTTGTAATAAATAGAGTGTGAGGATGATAAAATAATTCATTAATTATATTTTTGTGTTTTACAAGATCTTCGAACTTGTGCCTACGTACCAACATAAAAATGAGGGATCAAAAACTCATAGTTCGTGGTAACAATTTCAAAATGAGTGAGTTGCTTTTAATAAAATTTTAAATTTAAAAGAGGAACAAAGGCCCCAAAAGAGTTTGAATGTGTGTTAGTTCTTTTAGTCTTTTGAAATTTTAAGTCAATATGGTTAAGTTCATTTACAAATTTGATTAAGAAAAGAATTTAAAAATGCAATGGCATAAGGCCAAAGTTTCTAATTTGCAAAAGAGTCTAAGTTTGAAATCACAAACAAAGAAAGTTTTTGAAAGGGGGGAAAGATTTTGAAGTTTAAGAAATGGGAGGAGATTAAGGGACTAATCCTAAGCATGAAATTAAAAGTTGAGAGTTGAAAAGATCTGACCAATGGGATGCAATACAACAGACAAGAATGTCATATAGAAAACCCATTTTCCCTTTGGACTTTGAATCAAGCAAAATCAACAAGTAAATAGCAATATGAAGAGAAAGGCATCAAATAAAGATAGCGATATCCAAGCAAGCAATTTCGTAACTAACATTCTTCTTTATCTTCTCAAGTATTAGGTGACATACTCCTTGATTAGCTCATAATAATGCATTAGACATAGGTTCAAAGTAACACTTGCATCAAGGCCATGTAGCAGATGAATTCATGAGGATCCCAATACTTTGCATCAAATGAAAGCTCAAATCATAATAAATTGGTTTCAGAAATGTTGGCATTGGCCAAGTACTTTTGCATATGGAATGTTGCCTAATTGTAAGTCCAAAAGCTCATATCAAATCCAGCAGTCCACACAAACATTTTTTAGGATTTTTATTGTTTATTAAGTATTTTAAGGTCCTAAGACCACAAACACAAACAAAATATACAAACAAATATATACAATCACAATATATGGCTCAACAGAGCAATGTGAAAATGACATAAACATAAACAAGTTAAATGATATGTAAATGATACGTGAAGTGGTAAATGACTTGAATTTAAATTGCATAAAGTAAATGACTTGGAAATAAAAGCAAGAATAATAAAAGTTAGTCAAATTTTAGTTGATTAGGAGTTAGTGGAGTTTGCTTTTCAATTGATTAAGTCATTCTTTGGAGAACACTCAACCCTATATTCACAAGCATAGATCCTTGAACCAATACATCTTCCAAAGGAAGGAAAAAAGGTCAAGTTTCCATATAATACCATGAAAGGGGGGAGACTTACAATCTCACTTACTAGAATGTTATGCCTTTAGGGTTAAAATTTAGCTCTATGTTAAGCAATCGTAATTGGACTTATGTAGAAGTCACAACTATCTGAGGTTGGGCAATAAAAATCTAGGTGCTAATGCATGTTAGAGATATGATATAATGAACCATACTCCTAAAACATACCACACACAAAAAGAAAAAGATTAGAGGATGAACCTATCTCATCCATACTTGTATTGGTTCATCTAACACAAAGTTATTGATAAACCAATTAGCCTTAGGATATTGAGAATTCATTGGTCAATGGAGAGGATGGGAGAGAATGGGATTGAAGATGAAGAGGGGGGGGGGAAATGAGAGAAATACAAATTGGTCATGGGAGGAATTTTATGGAATAAAAATCATTCATTCATTTTGGGAGATGACATGTACATTTCATCAATCCCCTAAATCCAATGATTTCAACTCAACAAAAGTCAAATCAACCTTGACTAAGGCCCAAACACATAGTCAAACTTCACAAATCAATAAAAATGGCTCAACATTATTTCTACACAATTAATCAATTTTAAAATCAAATTAAAAATGCATTTAAATTAAATTATGTTTGGTCAAAAACCTAAAAACTCCTCAAAACACCAAATAAGTGGCCAAGAGATTTGTCCTAGGTCAAACTAGGTCAAAGGACCTTAGACAACAAATTTCATAATTTTTGAAAAGTCGAAAGTATTTTTAAACAATTAAAAATATGCACAAAAACAATTAAATCATGAAAAATATCAAAATTAATCCATAAAATTAATTTTAATTCAGAAAATGAAAGAGGATAATATATGAAAAAATTTGGTGAAAGTCCCATATTTTTGGATTAAAAATGAAATTAATATGAATTAATCAAAATAAATGGATTAAATGAAAAATCAGAAAATAAAATATAAATAAAAAAACAAGGACCATCAGATCTCCCTCATTAATTGAGGTGGCAGATCTGATGGTCACACGTGCACGTTCCACCATGCACTAAAGTCAACTTAATGTACGCATGGTATGGAAAACCAATGGCTGAAATTATAACGTGAGATCATTATCCAATGGTTTTGGATACGCTAACAAATCACCGGAGTCCTAGCTCCGGTCTTCTTCTCCGGTGAGAGCCACCAGACTGGTCCAATCAAAACCTCATGAAAAATGGAAAATGAATACACTAATTTGATGAAAAAAATGCTCAGGAGCACGAATCCGGCCTCAACTTTTTTCAATTTCAAGTATATAAAAAGATACAGGGATTTGAATTTTGAGGATCATGAATTGAGTTGCTTCGATTTGACCTCAAATCAACTCAATCTTCTTGCCTACATTGATAAGACTTAAGACAACCAAAAATCACAAAGATTGATGAAGAATTGAGGCAGAATCAAAGAGAAGAAAATTCTGAAAATTCACCTTCAATGGAGCTTCAAATTGGCACGATCTTGATTCCAATTGTGCTTGGCCTTGCTTCAGATGCTTGTTGGAAGTGATTACGATCAAGATTATCCTTCAATGGTGAGGGTTTGGGATTGCAGGTTCAAAGCTTGGGCATGAGGTCCTTAATTCTGAGCAATGAGAGTCTTATTTATAGGTCATGAGATTCATTTCCACACACTTCCAAATTTGGCAAAATTATGAAATTCTCTTTGCATGCTTGCATGGGCATGTGATAGGCCCATCAAGTGATGTAATCAGGTCCAAAAATGAGTGAGGATCATGCTGAAATCATGTTACAAAGCCATGCAATCGTGTATGAAAAATGGAAGTGGAAATCATCCAAATGGTTCTCCATGTTGCACCCATGCGCAAGTCCTTCATCCTTTGGCCAAATGAGATGATCTTACACTTTTTGAAAAGGTGAGATCAAGGGGAACAACTTTAATGTCCAACACTGTTTCATTTGAAGCTTGTATCATGATGAATTTTGAGATGGAAGTTTGGAAAATCAAACATATTTGAAACTTTTCTAAGTCCCAAGTCAAATGTTCACGTCTTCCACCTTGAATAACTTTTTCTATGGACTTCAAATGAGAAAAGTTCCTTGATCAAATTTATAGCTCTTTCAAACATATTCAATTTTGTCACAAATTTGACCTCATTTGGATTTGGCGAGTCATGCATTTTAGAAGTTGAGGAAAATCACTTGTTCAATGGTATTGGCCCAAAATGACCTATAATGTTTCCTCTTGGCACATGCATTTTCAATTTAAATTTGAACTTCCTCCAAACATCAAAGTTGAATTATACATATTGCATATGATCATGCAATTTTAATGGATTTCATATCATAACAATTGAGCAAGTTATGGTCTTGGGAAGTTGACCTCCAAACTAGGGTTCAGACAAAATGACCTATAATCGTTCACCATAAAAAATTACTTTACAGCAAAACTAGCTCTTGACTTCAACATGAAAGTTGTTTTGAATGTCATTTTGAGTAACATTGATCTTGGAATAATTTTCATATGACAAAATTGTAGGAGATAGGGTCTAGAGAACCCCAGTTTTGACCAATTGACTTTCTCTAGTCAACCACCATGAACCATCTTGCTAGCTTGACATTCTCTTGACTTTTGGGACTCATGGAGGATCATATATGTGTAGGATGATGTAATATGAAGTATCCCTTGAAATATTTGATCAAATGTTGAAGAAACTTGTTGAAGAAGTCACACAAGATACCCAGATGAATTAGGGTTTCCAAGGCAAACAAACTCCAAACTCTTGATGAGCTCTTGATAAAAATAACATGCTTAGAACCAATGTAAACCCATTCTTGATTGTGCTCCTTGCACTAAGGGTCTTAAACCCTAGATATAAGCTTGATGGAGCATAGGTGAGCATGTACACTACCTACAAAAGCAACAAACTATACATTGACATATTTTTGGTATTTTGGTTAGTAAATAATGAAAACAAAGTATGATATAATCCTAAATGTTCTTGGTGATCTCTCCCAATGCAAACCCAATGAATGAAGGGTAAGGAGGATGCCAAGGTGTGATCCCAATGCTAATGTATATGATGAGATGGCATGAGGGATCTTAGGGTCAAAATTAGGGTCTTACACCTTTTTTTATTAATGGGAAGATCGAAGACGTCCCAATTAACAAGATTTTGGTAGATTACGGTGCAATAGTGAACCTGATGCAACATCACCTTTTTAGGAAAATAGGTAAGTATGACATCGATGCCAAGCCTCATAACATGATACTTTCCAATTATGAAGGAATTGTAGGTACTACCCTTGGGGTAATCCAAGTCAAGCTAACGGTTGGAACTGACACTCGATCAACGATGTTCATAATTGTAGAGACAAAGGCCAACTATAACTTGCTACTTGGACGCGAATGGATACATGGAGTTGGAGCTGTACCATCCTCCATGCACCAGAGAATCACCATATGGAGCCTAAACGGTATTGTAGAGAATGTAGAAGCAGATCAGGGCTACTTCAAAAATCCAATCAATCATGTCGACAGATGGCAGTTTGACAAACATTTGTCTAATATTGCTCCATGCGATCCGGCCAGCTTTGCATTCACTCTAGACGATAATGCCTATTGTTCTTTGTATCTACACCCCACCAATGGTTTTTAATGGGATCGTGAAGTAGTGGAAGAAGATGATTTTGGGTACATAGGAACTTCAGAAGTCGACCCAACAGGTTGGGGAAACGAATTATGTTATGATGACTGAGTTCGAAGCACTAAAAAGATTTTTGGCTTACATAGCCGAAAACAAGTAGCAAGTGGCCTTAGAGGCTGAAGACAAGCATTTAGCTGTCGAAGCCAACAATGAGCTTCACCAAAAAGGTCTTGGGAAGGACTTTGATCCAGAACCACCTGATAAGGTTCAGGATGAAGATGAAGGTCAGAGGCTCGACGCCATTTATGATGACGAGCCTTTGGGTTTCGAGAAGGATCCGTTGGCAACAAACATCAAGATGCTGACTCAAGATCCACTTGAAGAAATCGACTTAGGAGAGGGATTGACAAAAAGGCCAACATACATCAGTGCTAATATCAACCATTAACTCAAAGTCGAAGTGATCCAATTGCTGAAAGAGTTCAAGGATTGTTTCGTGTGGGATTATGATGAGATGCATGGTTTAAACAGAGGCATGGTCGAAATGAGGTTGCCAATCAAGCCTGGGAAGAGGCCCATCAAGAAGAATCTGAGGCGATTTGCACCTGAAATTCTCTCAAAGATTAAAGAGGAGGTCAAAAGGCTTCTTTGTTGTAAATTCATTCGTACGGCCAGGTACGTCGAATGGTTGGCAAATATTGTACTTGTCATTAAGAAAAATGGTACTTTGAGGTTTTGCATAGATTTTAGAGACTTAAATAATGCGACCCCAAAGGATGAATATTCAATGCCTGTGGCGGAGATGTTAGTCAATTCTGCCACGGGCCATGAGTATCTTAGCATGCTTGATGGATATTCTGGATATTATCAGATATTCATTCCTAAGGAGCATGTCCCAAAAGCAGCGTTTCGATGCCTTGGAGCCTTAGGCACCTATGAATGGGTAGTCATGGCTTTTGGTCTAAAGAATGCTAAGGCAACATACCAAAGAGCAATAAATTCGATCTTCCATGATTTCATAGAGACTTTTATGCAAATTTACATTGATGATATTATTGTTAAGTTTGTTTCAGGGAATAGCCATTTTGACCATCTTCGATTGTCTTTTGAAAGGATGATGATACATGGTCTGAAAATGAACCCTCTCAAATGTGCGTTTTGTGTGTAGGCGAGATATTTCTTAGGCTTTGTCGTCCACAAAAAAGGAATCGAAATAAACCAAAACAAGACCAAGGCCATAATGAAGGCGAAAGCGCCATCAACTAAGAAGGAATTGCAGTTGCTGCTAGGCAAGATCAATTTCTTGAGGAGATTCATCTCGAACCTTAGTGGAAGAACGCATGCCTTCTTACCTCTTCTTCGAATCAACAAGGAAGAATTTGAATGGGGGCAAGCTCAACAAGAGGCTTTCAATAGGATCAAAGAATACCTGAGTCATCCACCGATTCTGATACCTCCTTGCAGGAATAAGAGTATGAGGTTGTACATATCTGCATCTGACAAGACTTTAGGGAGCATGTTGGATCAGGAGGATGGTAATGGTGTCGAAAGAGCCATTTACTACCTCAGTAGAGTCTTAAATGATGCAGAGACTAGGTATAGCATAGTTGAAAATTTGTGTTTATGCTTATATTTTTCTTGTACAAAGTTGAAGCATTATATAAATTTTGTTGACGTTTATGTTTCATCGCATTTCGATGTTATTAAACATATGTTGTCTAAACCAATTTTGCACAGTCCAATTGGAAAATGGGCACTAGCTTTAACTGAATATTCCCTAACTTACAAGCCTTAAAAGTTGTTAAGGGACAAGTGGTAGCAGACTTTATAGTCGACCACTCTATAATTGACAACACAGTGACTTATCTCGAGTTAGAGTCCTGGAAGTTATACTTCGATAGGTCTAGTCACAAAGACGGAACATGCATAGGGGTTCTAATTATTTATCCTAATAAAATTTCAACAAAATTCCAGTATAAAGTGGAAGGCCTTTGCTCAAACAATGAGGCTGAATATGAAGCTTTGATAACCAGACTTGAGATATTATTGGAATTGGGGGCAACTCGATTCGAAATAATGGGTGACTCAGAGTTAGTTATAAAATAGATCACAAAAGAGTACAAATGTGTTGAAGAGAATCTCATCATGTACTTCATAATAGTCAGTCGATTGTTGAGAAGATTCGAGATGGCTAATATTCGACACATACCTCGATTTGAAAATCAAGTGGCTAATGACTTGGCTCAAATTGTATTTGGGTATAAAATTTCAAAAGAGAAATTGCAAAAAGTCATCAAAGTCAGAGGAAGAGTTGTGTCGACCAGATTAGTCCCATCAGACTTGGAAATGACAAAGTTAGGATACGCCGACAAAGAGAGCTTCAAAATATTGGCAGTAGATAGCCTGAGAGACGAGGATTTGAGAAAACCAATAGTGGAGTATTTGCAGAATCTGATGGTGTTTACCAAACAGAAAACCAGGTATCGAGCTTTAAGTTATGTTCTTTTGGGTAATGAATTATTCAAAAGGACTCATGAGGTAATTTTACTCAAATGTCTTAGTGAATTATAGGCATATATAGCCCTTTCGACTGTCCATGGGTGAGCATGTGGGGCACACTAGGTTGGCCATAAGATGAAGTGGTTATTATTTCGCCAAGGGTTGTATTGACCTACCATGTTAAAAGATTGCATCGGATTCGCCAAAGGATGCCAAGAGTGTCAAGTACATGCAGGCATACAACATGTCCCTGCAAGCGAACTGCATTCTATAGTCAAACTGTGGCCTTTTAGAGGTTGGGCTTTAGATTTGGTTAGAGAAATTCGACCACCGTCATCTAAAAGTCAGAGGTATATTTTGGTTGGTATTGATTACTTTACAAAATGGATCGAAGTTATACATTTTCCAAATGTAGACGAAGAAGATGTGATTTAATTTATCCAAAAACACATTATTTATAGATTTGGAATCACAGGGACCATTACAACAGATCAGGGATCAGTATTTACTGGTCGAAAAATGCAAGAATTTGCTAAGGAAATGGGTTTCAAATTATTAACTTCTACGCCATATTATGCTCAGGATAATGGTTAGGTTGAAGTAGTGAACAAGGTGGTAATTACTTTGATTAAGAAACATGTGGGGAAGAGGCCCAAAAATTGGCACAAGACTTTAGATCAGGTTTTGTGGGAGTGTCGAACCTCTCCCAAAGAAGCCACTAATTCAACTCCATTTCGAATGACTTTTGGTCATGATGCAGTTTTACCAGTCAAGATTTACCTACAATCAACAAGAATTCAGAGGCATCATGAAATTCCATCAGAATCATATTGGAACATGATGCTTGATGAGTTATTTGATGTAGATGAAGAGAAACTCAATGCCTTGGAATTATTGAAAAGGCAGAAGAAGAGAGTAGAGAAATCTTACAATAAGAAGGTTAAAGTTAGGATGTTTCTGCCTGAAGACTTGGTTTGGAAAGTGATCCTTCCAATGGATTGAAAAGATAGGGCCTTAGGAAATGGTCCCCCAAACGGGAAGGTACTTTTCAAATTTTGCAAGTATTCTCTAACGGTGCTTATGAGATCGAGGAGCTTAACAAAGATAAAAGAATCTTAAGGGTGAATGGAAAATATTTAAAGAAATATAAGCCAACACTCCAAGAGATAAAAATAATAAACAAATAATTGCATGTGAATTGGTCGAAGCTAACATGGTAATAAAAATGTTGCCAACATGGCTTAAGTTCATTACAACGGCCCAAGGGGTCAATAACTAGTACAATTGAAATTGTAGATTCATGAAGAGATAAATGGAAAAGAGACTAAATCTAAAAGGGGAGATAAGCCTTCAGATGGAGATATTTTTCTTTGTGAAGCTCCAGATGTTTCTCACGTAGTGATGTTTTCAACCAAAGAGTTGTCAGCTCTGCTTCTAATGTTCGTGCCTTTTCAACAAACTCCAGACCAAAATCTAGCTCCTTAGCCATGGAAGTGTCATCAAACTTCAAAAGCTCATCTTTGCGTTATTTGGCTCCAGAGATCTTGGCCTGCAGTTCCTTTATTTGAGCTTCCCAAGAGGCAATGTCACGGTCATGGCTTTCGATCTCTGCCTTGTTTTTCGCTTTAGTTTGCTCCAACTCCATTACTTTATTAGTTGATTCAGTAGCCGCATCCTAAGCAGCTATTTCAGCACCATCCTTTTTCTCAATTTCCTTAGTGATCTAGGGTAACAACTTATGATCAATAATAATTTGTTCGATCATAATTCTCAATTACAAGATGACGTTGGCAACCTCAGGAGAAGCTTCCAGTAAATTTACTTGGTTAAGGAGAGTCCTCAAAGATAAGGGGGCAGGAGGATCAGCCAGTAGGAGTAGGAATATATCACCCTTAAAGATTTTTTCTGTGATTTTCGAGAGAGCCTCATCCACAGGTTTGCTCGAAGGTTGATCCTCAAATCTTGTAGAAGTGCTAAGACTTTTTTAGACAAACTTTCCCTTCTACTCAGCATAGCTTTCAGATACTCGAGAGGTTGATTTTGCTTCAGAGCCACTAGTTCTTCTGAAGAAAGACCCCCAGTTGTTCCTGTCGAAGGTTTGATCTCTTCATGAATGACATCAGCTTCTGGAGTAGCAGTAGTTGGGCTTTGAGGTTGTCCTTCATTTTTCTCGACATTATCATCATTGGTATCATCTTCTTTGAGGTCTTCCTCTTCCTCGCCAACAGGGCCATCATGGAATAATGGTTAGTATTCTTCTTCATCTTCTCTCAGCTCCTCATCTTGGGCATCATCACCTCCCAAAGCAGCAATGTTTGTACCTTCGACACTAGGCGAGCTACCTTCAGAGTCGTGGACTTCTTCATCGACCGCCATAGAATCATTGTTGACTTCAGTTTGGGCTTCCCTTCTTAAGTCACTCTCATGACCAAAACCACTGGTATGGGAATGTTGGGTGGTGATTTTTGATGGAGAAGTCTCATGCTCCTTAGCAATCGGTTTGTTAATTTTGCTTATTGAGCTTTTCTCCGAACCTCTTACAGATGTTGGATGGTAGGTGGGTTCACCAGCATTATTAAGAAGGATTGGTATAGAGGGAGATTTGGCCACCGTTGGTGTGGTAGCACCCTGAAAGCCAAAATCGAAAGATAAGTTAGTCAAAGTATTAGAGGAGAATAAATCAAAAGAAACAAAGTCATGTATGCTTTTACCTTATCCCCTTTGACTCCAGGGCTGGAGTTATCACTTTCAACTTGTGTTGCTACTATCTTTGATAGTTCTTCAGGAGTAGACTCCAGAATGGAAAGGGCAGCATGTCGTTTTATAACTCTGGCAATTTTTGCCTGAGGGTGACTGAAGGCTTCGACAACCTTTGGTTGTTTCTTCCTTTTCCTAAGAGATAGATCTAGGACAGGAGATAGATCCTCTTCGTCTGGCTCTATCACCACAGGGAGTCCAGCTGCTTTCGTTTTGATTTTTTGAGGAGTATGAGGGTTTTCGAGCATCCTGAATGAACAAATTGAAGTGTTAGTATTATCATTATGAATAACAAAAGTAATGGGCAAAGTAAAGGTGTACCTTTCTGTAGCGGGAAATTCATGATCATCAAGCTATTGACAAGCTAGAGATCAAATAACAAGAGTCGCCACCACGCTTTTATTGTTTCCAAGGGAAAAGGGAAAAAGTACGAACAAAATCCAAATAGTAAGAAGTTTTCAAATAAAAACTAATAAAAGTTAGAGATCATAGGTAAGGGGGTTGGTTACACAGAGGGAAGGTGTTAGCACCCAAAGTGTCCTAGGTACTCCTAGGGAGCCCTTTTTGTGTGCATATGTATTTTGTACAAAGTGATGTTTACAAACAAATAGAATGGGGGGATGAGAAAAGAATTCACTAATTATATTTTTGTGTTTGACAAGACCTTCGGTCGCGTGCCTACGTACCAACATAAAAATGAGGGATTAAAACCTCGTAGTTCGTGATACAAATTTCAAAATGAATGCATTGATTTTAACAAAATTTAAGTTTGAAAGGCACAAAGGCCTAAAATGATTTGAATGAGTTAGTTCTTTTTGGCTTTTTGAAAGTTTAAGTCAAGTATGGTTAAGTTTATTTACAAGTTTGATTTAAGAAAGGAAGTTTGAAAAGGCAATGGCATAAGGCCAAAGTTTCTATCTTTTGCAAAAGTGATCCAAGTTTATAAAAAAAAATAGTTCACACAAAGAAGATTTTGAAAATAGAGGGAGAGATTTTGAAATTAAAGAAATGGGGAGAAGATGAAGAGACTACCCTATGCGCAAAATTTAAAAATTTAGAGTTGAAAAGATCTTACTAAATGGGTAGCAATCCAATAGACAAAAATGTCAATAGAAACCCATAATTCCCTTGGACTTTTAGAATCAAGCAACACACAAATGCACAATTATATTATCTTGAAGAGCAAGGCATCAAATAAAGATAGCCTCATCCAAGCTTATCCATTCCATGATCTTCAGAAATAGCCCATGCAACAGATGAATTCCACAAGTCACAGGTTCAAAATAACAGCTTCACAATGATCATGTTGCAGATGAATCCTAGAGAGGTCTTCAAGGATGTATCAGATGAATTTCAAATTGCAAGCACTTGGTTCTTCAACAAGTTGGAATTGGCCAAGTCCTTTAGCATGGGAAGGTTGCCTAGATTCTAAGTCCATTTTCTCAAGATCAAGCCAACAGTCCACTCAAAAGTGTTTTAGGGCTTTTATGATTATTATGTACATTAATGGTCAAAGACCACACAAACAAGCAAAGTATATACAAACAAAATATATCACACAATATGGTCCAAATGGACAAAGTGAAAATTACATTAACATAAACAATTAGAATGATATGACCAATGACAAATGAAATAAAGTGTTAAAAGTAAATTGCATTGAAGTAAGAGCTTGAAATTAAAAGTTAGCAGTTAGTAGGTTAGAAGTTAGTTTTGTTTTGCTTTTGCTTTTCAAGACATTCTTTGGAGAACACTCAACCCACTTATCACAAGCATGGATCCTTGAACCAAAACATCTTCCAAAGGAAGGAAAGAAGGTCAAGTTTCCACACAATACCATGAAAGAGGGGAGACTTACAATCTCACTAACTAGAATGCTTATGCCTTTTATGTCATAAATTTAGCGCTATATTAAGCAATCGTAATTGGACTTATGTAGAAGTCACAACTATTTGAGGTCGGGCAATAGAATTTTGGTGTTAATGCATATTAGAGACATAGTATAATGGACTATGTTCATGAAACATACCACACACACAAAAGAATATGCAAAAGGTGTGGCCTAATCTCATCCATACTCATGTCAATTTTTCAATCAACTAGCATTAGGACTTTGAGATGTCATAGGCCAAATGAAATGAATGAATTAAGAAGAGGAATGAGATAAAGTGGGAAGGGGATGAATGAGATCACAAATTGGTCAAAGGAGGACTTTTACCAAATTAATATCATTCATTCATTTTGGGAGATGGAATGTGCATTCCATCAAACCCCTAAATCCAATGATATTAATTTGTCAAAGTCAAATCAACCTTGACCAAGGCCCAACAACAATAAGCAAACTTCAAACAAGTCAATACAAGTGGTCAACAAAAATAATTGGCATTTATTCAATTAAAAATAACAAAATAGTGCATTTAAATCAAATATATTTTGTCCAATTCCTAAAATCTCATCAAAACACCAAAGGAATGGCCATGAGATTTATCATAGGTCAAACAAGGTCAAAGGACCTTGGAGAAAAAAATTCATAATTTTTGGACATTTAAAAGTATTTTTAAACAATTAAAAACAAATGCAAAATCAATGAATTCATGAAAAATATTAATAATGATCCAAAAAGTAATTTTAATTCAGAATATGAAAGAGAAAAATATTTGAAATTTTTTAGTGAAAGTCCGATTTTTTTGGATCAATATTGAATTTAATATGAATTATTGAAGAAAATGCAATTAAAATAAAAATTCAGAAAATCTAAATTACATGGACCATCTGATCTCCCTCATTAATTGAGGTGGAAGATCATATGGTCCCTAGCGCGCGTTCCACATGGACTTGAGTCAACAGCGCTGCAACTTGGGTAATCAATACCAACGATCAAGATTAAAACGTGAGGGACGGATCATGTGGTTAAAAGCTTTGCCAAGTCATTGTCGGAGCCAGAGCTCCGGTCATCTTCTCCGGTGGACCTCACCGGACTGGTCCACCATGAACCATCACCAAAGTGAACAACAAGGACATGATCTTAAAGAAAAAATGGCACTGAGCTCGAATCTGACCTCCATTCACTCCAATTCCAAGTATATTGAGAGATACATGAAATTGAAATTGTAGGTACATGAACTGAGTTGCTTCGATTTAGCCTCAAAGCAACTCAAACTTCTTGCCTACATTGGTAGGACTTCAGACAACCAAAGAATCAATAGAATTGAGCAAGAATTTAAGAGAATCGAAGAGTTTAAAATTTCTGGAAAATACCTTCAATGAAGGTCTGAATTCAATTGATCTTGATCTTGCGTGTGCTTGATCTCACTCCACTTGTTTGTAGGAGAAGGATTGAATGGTTAAGAAGCTATGGATTCCTGGAGAATTGAATTCCAAAACAGTGGAGATTCGAGCTCAAATTCAAGAGAATTTTTCAGGCTTATCACTTGCAAAGTGAGGGTTTGGAATGAGGGATCAAAGCTGGCGCGAAGGTCTCTCTATTTCTGAGCAATTGAAGCTCTATTTATAGCTGGAATGGTTGATAATTGCACACTCTAATTCACTTTCTAATTTTGGCAAATGGTGATGTAATGGTGCATGGTCGTGCATAGGCCCATGAAATGATTGCTAGAGGTCCACAAGTGAAGATCAGATGCTCTGAAGTAAGCTTGGATTGCAAGGCAAATGCACATTGATGTTTGAAGTTTGATCCATGCCAAGTGATGTCACCTTGTTTAAGCCATGTGCAGCCTATGCATTTCTTGTCCAAAATGAATGAATTTGAGCTCTTTGGAAAGGTGAGATTAAGAGGAACAACTTTCATGTTCAACACTTTTTCAGTTGGAGCTTGTAACTTGGAGAAATTTGAGGTGGAAGTTTGGAAATTTTTGACATATCAATTTTTTTCTAAGTGTCAAGCCATATGTCTCAATATTCCACCTTACTTAACTTTTTGTATGAGCTTCAAATGAGAAAAGTGTCTTCATAAAAGTTGTATCTATCTCAAATACCTTCAAAATGGTCACCAATTTCATGTCATTTGGATTTGAAATGATAGAGTTATGAATTTTTGAAATTTGGAAAAATCACTTGATCAATGGTATAGGTCAAAAGTGACCTATAATGTAGCCTCATATCACATGCTCAAAAAAGTTGAATTAGCTCCCACTCCAAACATAAAAGTTGAAGTAGACACATTGAATTTGATTATGCAACTTGGAAATCTTTCATATCATACAAATTGAGCAAGTTATGGCCTTGGGAAGTTGACTTTCAAATTAGGGTTTAGACAAAATGACCTATAATGTTTCAACATAGAAAATAATTTTCCAAGCAAAACTAGCTCTAGGTCTCAACATGAAAGTTGTTTGGAATGTCATTTAGAGTAAGTTTTATCTTGGAATCATTTTCCTATGGTGAAAATTGTAGGAGATAGGATCTAGGGAGACCCAATTTTGATCAGATGAATTCATCTGGCCAACCACCATCAACCAACTTGCTAATTTCCAATTCTCTTGACTGTCTTGGCTCATGGTAGATCATATATGCATAATATGATGAATTTTGGAGTGTCCCTTGAGAAATTTGATCAATTGGTGGGATAGCTTGTTGGAGAAGCTACTTAAGATACCTAGTCAAACTAGGGTTTCCAAGGCAAATCACCCTCAAACTCTTGAAGAAAACTTGATCAAAATAACATGTAGAGATCATTGGGACTCATATATGATGTTCATAACCATTCTTGAATCAATTCTTGGTTGTGCTCTTTGTTCATGAGGGTCTCAAACCCTAGATATGATCTTGATGAATCAATGGAATCATGCCCTTCCTACAAAAAAAAGTTAGGTAAATGCAAAAGACATATTTTTGGTATTTTGGTTAGTGAAATGATAAAATACAAGTATGATATAATCACAAGGTACTCGGTGATCTCTCCCAAAATAAACCCAATGAAATAAGGGTAAGGAGGATGCCAAGGTATGATCCCAATGCTAATGTTTATGATGGAATTGCATGAGGGATCTTAGGGTCAAAATTGGGGTCTTACACTTTATAGTCATGTTGCTTCCCTCAGCCTTTGCTTCGACTGACTTCTTGACCGTTGGTTATCTGGGTGGAACTCTTGTAGCTAAAAGAAAATAAAATAAAACTTATTAAGAGTCAAGAGCAAATATCTTAATAAAGAGATGTGGTTCAAAAAGTCTCCCACTTCACACCTTCATATATATCTTATTTGATGCAAACATCTTCGATCCCTATATGAAGATAACCTTTGAAACTGTCTAAAGTGTGCTTAGTCGCAACCACCCGCTGGGCTTTTTTCTGTGATTGTTGTCAAATAATTGTTATAGAATCCCACAGATAAACCAGTCTGGGAATGAAGGGGCGAGGGCCACTCCAAAATAAGCATTTGGCAGTCGAGAAAATTAAAGAGGAAACATTTTGAAAGCCATTTTGTATCGTTTCTCAGGAGGAACGGACGAAGGGATTTTTAAATTCTCCATTTTCTTTGAAAAAAAAATCTTTAGCGTGACAACTGCCTCAAGGATGGTTCGACTAAGATCATCGGGCCTATAGGAAATTTCAAAGTAGTTTTAGAATGCCTGGATTTCTTTGATGTGTGTGTAAGTACCTTTCTTGATTTTTTCCTGCACATAGAGGAAAGCTTTATTAAAATTCTGAATTAATGAAGGAGCATCATAAAATTCTTCAGCATAGTATTGTGACCACCATTTCCCAAATTCTGGAGTACAAAGGAAACTTGGCTCGAGGCTAATTGGAGCAAGGTGTGTCCAGCCAGTATATCGAGCTATTTGTTTGAGAGTGGTGGTTTCATTGTGATTTGCGTTATAGAGAAGGAGTGTATTTTTTTATGTCATAGAGGCATTTTGGGAGAACCTGAATCAATCCAAATTATCGAGCCACGAGGTTGGGTTGATAAGCAATCAAGGTAACCTGACTCTTCGACGGATTTAACCTAAGGGTTATTAGTTTTGGAGTTAGAAAATCTTCCCAGATTAAAAGAGACTTTGTTTCCTGGTTTTTGATGGGAGATGGGAAAGGTCTTGTGAACCATTATAGACCATATTTTCTAGTGGCGAAAGGGGTCATGTTTGACGTAAACGCATGATGTTTTGAAAACATCATGACATAGCTCATGAATGTTGGTCGAAGGGTTTTTCCTTCGTCACTTGGGGTTAACTGAGCCAAACGGATTCCTTCGACCCTCCTATTTCTGACTTCCTCAGCTTCTTCGTCGACGAGGCTTTTGTTAGGAAGACTTGCCTCGAAGGTGGCATTTAGCCAGAGTTGCAGCAACTAGAAAGGACCAGAAAGAAGGATATTTCCTTTCTCTCCCAGATTCTTGAGTTGAGTAACGCCATCATTCAACGATACGTAAAGGCTGGCCAGGATCATTTCGCTCAGACAGACATTGTGACCAGAATGAAGTTGGTTCGCCATAGTGAGATACTTCTTAGCACCTAGAGTGACTTCGAGCAGAAGATGCAGTGGGATGACCATAAAGCTAAGAAGGCGATATGTTTTACGTCGGAGACGGTATCGGTATATTTGTCATGATAGTGTGTTATATGGGTCGAGTAGGCAGCCCTAGAGGTGGAGAAGTCTATGGAGTCATCAGATTCTACATTTGGGTCATAAGTATTCCCAATTGGTTTTATCCCTGTGATAGCAGTTATGTCGAAAAGAGTGGGTGTTACCATCCCACAAGGGAGGTGGAAGGTATAATGAGTGTTGTCCTAGAAGTATAATGAGGAAACTAGTAAGGTCGGACTGTAATCCAGTTCTACCTTCGACATCATAATTAAGTCATAAATTCCCATGTCCTTCCAGGTTTGAGATTTAGTTTTTTCTATCTTATTTAACCAGTTTAGATAGTCAGTTGGATCTTTAAATGAGGGGGTCGCTAGAAAGACTCTAAAGATTGAGATTCCTCAGCAGTAGTAGTTCTTTCACCCCTAAGTCTTTTTGCTTGGCCTATTGGTTTGCATTTATGATAAGTGGGGAAAAAATCCCTAAGTCTACCAGGTTCAATATTCAGATTAGGTAAAGGTCCAAACAAAGCATGATTTTTTCCAGAAACAGTTATGGGAATGAGTACCTGAGATTCGTAGATTATTCATTGTTCTTTAGTCCTAGGTTCAGGAGTGTATTGTTGGTTACCCACCATCACTGGACCAGGAAGTATGGCAAAAGAAGGGAGGTCCGAGATCTTTTTGGGGGCCCTCGTGTGTTTGATAAAAACCTTGACAACTTTGGTTGTTTCTTTGGGGTTTTTGCTTGAAGTAGTCATTTTTGTTAAAGGTCTGAAGAGAGAAAATCTGGGTTTTTTAGGTTGTTTTGAAGAAGATAAAGAGTTGGAGGACTTGAGAGTTTCAGAAAGCGTAAAAAAGTGGAATTAGTGAGAAATGCGCCTTTTGTAGGGTTTTGTGGGAGAAAAAACGGTTCAAATCAGCATTAATGGTTGACAAACAAGTGGGACACATGTCTCTCCAGGATTGCATAGTGGGACAGTGGTAATTAAGGCTTAATTTCCACAATCTCCTAGGGTCTAGGAACGTGATGATTAAAAATATTCACGCATGGCTTGAAAAGACATGTTGGAAAAGGGTAATGATGATTATGACGTCATATGCCAAGTGGGAAAAGATGAATAGCTTTTGAAACGCTAGAGCATTAGTGGCATCAAAGCTATGCAAGAATTGTTCAAGGGCGTCGAACCATAGTCTCAAAAAATGCCTTTTTCTTCGAGGTATCGAAAATGATATTTTTTGGGGGCAATTTGTTAGCTCCAACTTCGACGCCTGATATGGATTAAGGGAATTAAATAAGGAAATAAGTTCCTGTGAATAAATTGAGTGTTTCGACAAAATTATACAGTTTAAAATTCCAGTCGAAGATACCTTGATACTAGGGTAAAGGTGTTTTGTGGACTTAGAAAGGTTTCCAACAACGGGGAAACAGAAGCATCACTAACGACAGTTCAGCAAAGGATTTGAATTCAAATAAGGGAGGGAATTCATTGTTCTTATCTAAACTGTTGAGCATGCATGGGGCATGGTAGGCAGTCACGCACATGCAGAGTGCCACTTGTCTCAATCTGGTGAGTAGGTCGTTAGAAGCGGTTATTTTGGTTGGTATAAATAGGAAGTCTTAGTGTTAGGATGGGGGTGTGTGTTCAAGATTGTACAAATTCATCAAATTACCCAGAGTATCTGTGTGTAGAGAAAGTTTAAATTAAGAAAATGTATGTTTGTTGTCCCACCATGTTTTTATTCAAAGCGATTTAATCAATCTTTTCTTTTCTTTTTAGAAATTTATCTTCTTCGCCATTTACTTTCTAGTACTTCCCTTGCTTTCCTTGAGTTATTTTTCCTTTATATTGTCTAACAAGTTATTTGAGTATGAACCTTGTCGAAGTGTTTATCATCCCTCAGACTTCATCCTAAAAACAATTAGCACATGTCCTAGGATCAATTTGATCGATCCTGTAAGTAACCAAAATATTTTCGATTTGGAAGATCAATGATTGTTTACCAATTTTCACTATAAACAAATTGTGTTCTATGGATTACAAGATATCCAATACAATATTGGATATCTTAAATTCTCCTTTTGAATCATCTATGAAATTATGTTCTATGGATTACAAGATATCCAATACAATATTGTAATAATGTGTATGATAAATGCGTAACTGACATAATAAATGCAATAAATAAAAAAGAAACAAATAAATTAGTAACTTAATTCGGTGCAAAGTCACCTATGTCTGGAGGGAATTAATCCGATGAAAGGAAATTCACTCTTAATAGTCGGAAGTACAAATTGGTCTAACTTGAACTCTCCTAGTTCAATGTCTTTTTCTTAATACTATTAGTGAACTTCTATTCAGAACTCCCCTGAATATGAGACCTCTCTCATTTTCACTAAAACATTTTCCTTAGTGTTTTGACAATTACAAGAGATTATGAATGAAGGAATGGAATTACAACTCAAATACTTCATTCCTAACATAGGAATAAGATTCAAGAATAGAGTTTTACACAAACACGAACACACGACTAAAAATAAATAAACATGACAAACTTTATCATGTAAAGATTGGGTCTTCACAATGAAGAATGCCTCATTAAGTAATAACAAAGTTGAGCGAAGGTTACCTTTGGACGACAAGGCATTCATGAGTGGAACTGGGAAGTTTCTGTTTGGTATATCTGTATTCCAAGCTGAGCGAATGTTGTCTTTGAACGATAAGGAAAATGACAGGCTATTGCGCCCTGCTGACAGTAATTTTCATAGCTACTAATAATTTTAATTTCACTTTTTTTATACTTGTTACTAATATTTTTTTCTTATTCATTTTCAGGGATGAATCATAACCCACTTTCACTGCATACACGGGTTTGAGCGTGTGGAAGAGTATACTGAGGATGGCCACATGCTTGCATGTATTCCTCGCTCAGAGGGAATAATGTTATGTGGTCGTTCCATGTGTATATTAACCAGATTACACATGATGACATCAATTGGACACTGTACACCGCTCACCGGGACACTGTTGCTTTCAACCCCATTTTATTATACTCCAGATGGCTGGCATGTAGGAGAAATATGATGCGCAAGTATCTTCTAAAGTGATGTATGCACCAGTTTGGATATGTGAAGATCATTCTGAGATCCCCCTTCGAGTCTGCTCCTGACAGCATCGTCTGCGGACATTTAGATGGTATACTAGGAGATTACGATAGTCATCTAGTACCAGAGGAGTATCGGAGGATGTCAGCCACAAGTAAGTGCTCTTATGTGGACGGTTACATGACTTGGTTCTATAGTGTGTCACACTCTGTCATAACACCAGACGCTCTTGGACGTCCAACTAGGCCAACTCCTTAGGAGATCTTGGAGAATGAGCAGGCTAGGGATGACGATGTCATTGATGTGTTGTCAATCTGTCAAAATATTATGCGGCTTACGTATGAGGGCATAGAGTCTGGTAGGTTTGAGAAAGGTAACGATGATATGGTTGCCCTCGCTTGTGTCATTCTTACCTAATCACTGAATGTCTTGGGTTACCAACGATAGAGAGGAATCAGGGGTTAGGATTAGGCAATGCGCATTATATTATGTTTTTCTTTTGTATTTTGGGATGTTTTAGTATTATTTTCCATACTTTGAGAACAATGTTTGTAATATTATAAAATGTTTTTTTAATTAACGCATTACTTTGTTCTATAATATGCGTATTTACAAATGTTTGAATCAAATTATGACACTATGACACTGTTAGCCAGATTAAAATGATTTTGATTTCAAAAAATACATACTTAGGACAATGTTTTTGTCCAAGATGCATGCAAGAAGTTTTTGGAGATGCATTTCTGAAATAATGATGTTTAAATTGCTTAAAATGCACTAATTGGTGTTTTTGGAGATGCATCGTCGAATACACCCCATAAAAGTTTCGCAGATGCATCTCAAGACCAATTTTTGACAAAAATGGGGTGGCTGCATGATTTCCGAAAGATAATCTGATTTAATGTGTGTTCATATATGTATCTTCGAAGACAAAAAAAAAAACAATTTCAAATTTTCAAAGGTGTGAATCCCAATTAAGGATGGAAAAAAAAATTACCTAAACTCAACATGCATCTCACAAAAAACTGTCCCTCATATATCTACTTCCTTGCCCACTCTATGGTGGACTCCTTCGCCCCTTCCTTTAACAACTTTCAACCCTAATTTGTGGAAAAATGCGTCATCAAGTAAAACTCTTTGAATTTATCTTACAATATCATTAGTATTTATGGAAGTTATCTTGGAACACCTATGCGTGTTGGTTTGGCTGAATCATTCGCAACTCCTTTAAGACTTGAAAGAGTATTTTTTCTGAATTCATAGCAAGTCTTCATCCTAGAGTTAGGTCATCTAATGTGGTCTCTAGCTTCCCAAAAAATGTGTTTTAATGAGTCAATTTGCTACACGGATTCATTCCATTATATTAGACTCATTGATACTTCCACAAAAAGTATCATAAGCATGTTGAGTTGATTCAAAACATAAAAGATATGTCAAGTGAAAACAGACATTTTAGAGTTACTATCCTCTGTAAAAGACACTCAGTACTGATTTCATGGTCAAATTTAGTGTTTTTCTAACCTCAAATCTCATAATGCATCTTATAACTTAAAAAAAGTTGAAATGTAGAATTGGAGCGAGGTAGTGGCAAATGGCAATGCCATGAGATTTCGACTCTAGACTTGAGTTTTTAATACAAAAAGCTATATTCTTTTAATGTTCCACAGAAAAATTATACTATATTATAAATGAGTTTTTTTAACTGCAGAATGTTGATAACTTTTGTATATTTGTAACTTCATTTTAACATATTTCAACGAGTTTCAGTATAAGGAACAGAAGTTAAGATTGTAAAGCTCTACAATCAGTTCATATTTGTCTTCTTTTTTATGTATTTCATATGATTTTCCGGTAAAGGAAAATACACAAGCTCAAATCTTCCCAGTCACACAAACTTCTGTAAGCAATTATATAGATAATGTGATGGTTACTCGATAACAAAACTCCTTATCTTAACAAAATTGGTAAATATAGAAATTTAAGGGAACATCTCAAACAAAACAATGATTTTATACCTACAAAACAATCAAGAAGAATCATTTCCCTCTTTTCCTTTCATAGATTAACTAATGATCTTCTTTTTGTACTGATGACGGAGTTGGTGGAGTCATTGTTCCATCTTTACCTCCTTCAAGAGTAAAACTTGTACCAGATTTGGTTGATACTACTACATCTTCTCTGTCCAAAGTTGAAATTGAAACTTGATCACAAGTATCAATTTCTTTCAAACATAACTTGTCTTCCAAGATATCATAACTATTCCCAGTCCTAGTTTCTTGAGCAAGAGAGCACCAACAACAGAATAACCAAAGTGTACAATCAGAAACTGATGGTTTTCCAAAACAGAAATCGTATGCAGGCAAATTGAACCTCTTTCTCATTTGAATCCTCCAAAAGCCACCATAAAGTAAGCCACAAAAACAAAGGATGATTCCAGTAGCTATTAAAGCTATTCTAACATTATCATCATCAATGTTACCGGAAGCTAATACAAATACCCAAAAAGGAGCCATACATAACAGCATAAAAGTAGCTATATGAACATACATGTTCCCGAATCCAAGTCTCTCCATGTTCCAACCAAACACGCAAAAAATGCAGAAAAGTGAGAGAAATGATACAGATATATCATGCCATATCTCAAGTATTCCTCCACTCCAATTCGGTCTATTTTCTAATTCTATAACTTCTCCCTGTTGATCCTTAGATGCAAAGGCATACCTTTTCTCAAACGGTTTCGGAATTTGATCTCGTGATTCTTCATCCATCTCACAATCATAGTCCTTCCCTAGTGGACTAAGAATAATGTACAATCCAGCTATGGCCGGTGACGCAATTGCAACTGATATAGTAATTCCAACTCCAACCGCAGGTCGCTGAGACCTTGTGTATCCTAAATTTAGACAACAAAGTGCATATTGAGCAAAACAGTTAACATGAAGGAGAATAACCACTACCATCATATGTCTCCATTCATGTGGCTTACAAGTACCATTTTTGCAGTAAATCATTCGAAGCGTAGAAATGTCATTTGTTCTCCATCTACACAAAATAACAAGATGGTGGAGCCTCTTCGGATGTTGATACAAACACATAAGTGTAAAGAGTGCATTAAGTATCTGGTTATTTATCTCAAACCATGTGTTCCTCTCCGACTTAGTTTTTAGCACATTATTCAACATTCCTGTCATGACAAAGAACAGAATTGCACCCGAAACAGCGACGCAAACTATCCACGCGAAAAGGGCCATGTTCATCGGGTTCTTGATCCATTCCAAGCACATTTTCTTGACTGAACTCCATTCAAGTTTTTGAGCAAACATCAGACGTAAACGCGATTTTAGACCATTGGAATGCGGAGAAGGAGAAGGTAGAGACTGTGAAATAAGGTCTTTCTCATTAGGGGTTGAAATATCTAGAGAAGCAAACTCCTTCACTTGAGTCCCATTAGATTCTTCAATTTCATTTCGGGGACTTGTAATATTACCATTATCAACCGGAATCATTATGATATTGAACTTTGAGCCGAATCAGAACATACGGTATAGAAGGATTACTACAAAAGACATAACAGTATGATCGGTAGTAAGATTTCCTAGGTTCCAAGCCAATTACAAATCAAGAATAAGATATAGAATGAACAATAACATAAAAAAATTCAAGAACATTGAATAAGATAGCTGAGTTTGGGATATAGTAAAGTGAGTGAGAGATACGATCATACCTATGATGAAGGGTTTTCCGGATGGAAGTGATTCCATTTGAGTCAGAATGAATCGATTGTAAAGTGTTGAAAGTAGTGATTCAAAAACATGGCGTGCGAATGTTTGGTGAAACGAGAATGGATCTTCGTAGGCGTAGCAGGTAAGAAGAATGAGAGATGGATTCAAATATACGGTTGACATCTGCCAGAAAAAGAAAAAAAGTGAAACAAGGATTGAAATTTGGGATTGTGGGTGGAAAGGAATTTTCTCTTTTTGATTTGTTTCTTTGATTTGTTTCTTTTATTTCATTTCCATGCACGACCTTGTTGCCACGTACCTCTTCGTATAATTACTCTTTATTTCGAATTCAAACATTCAATCAACAATCATGATTCATTCGTTGGGTATCCATCCATACTTCAACTAATCAAACAGAGTAGTTCAATGACACATCACTTTTTATTTTATTTTATTTTTAAATTAAACTCAAAATGAATACATTAAAAGTACATGTATATTACTTAAACTTTATTTGGATACCAAAGAATATATTTATAACAATCAAAATCTTTATATTTATCAGGTTAGTATTCCAAAAGTAAAAGTCTAATAAGATAAAATATATATCTTTCATTTATGATTAAATATTATACTGTCATATTTTTTATTCTCAACACATAAATTCATTAGAATATTACTATCTTTGGTGGTTCTTAATATAAGAAAAATCTTATCTTTTAAGTTTATTGAAGAATTAATATATTTGGATCATTTGTACGTAGTTCAAATACAATAATTTTTCAATGAATTTTAAAAACAATTTTTTTTTATATTAGGATCCGATGGACTAATTTATTTATGCAATTTTGTATTGTTGAAATATTTGATGAATCAATTTATAAAGCTCTTTCAAAT
The DNA here is from genome assembly GCF_024323335.1 of Lathyrus oleraceus. NCBI lineage: Eukaryota > Viridiplantae > Streptophyta > Magnoliopsida > Fabales > Fabaceae > Lathyrus > Lathyrus oleraceus. Next base: position 295,363,131 of record NC_066583.1, read on the forward strand.
GAAATAAGTGTTTCTAAAATAAAAATTATGAATTAAATTATCTAACATATATAATATATAATCATCACACATAAGATTTAAAATATATTTTATTGATTTTCACTTTTATTATATTCATCTAGGACTCTGCAAACTTGGACGTTGGAGTTTTAACCTTGCATGTCCACCCTACACCATTGTATTTGAGATCAGCATCGCTGTTTCTAGAGTTCAACATCAGAAATCAACATTAATCATGGGAAACGACATCAAATTTCAGCAAAATTCTATGATCACTATTATAATCCTCAATAGTATGACAGAGACTATGTTTATGAAACAGTGCCCCACTAGGTGAAACACACTTAAAGTGCAGCTAATGCATCCATTTTAGGAAGTAACCATTCCACGAGGGTACGTGGTGAAGTCCTGGAGACGTCCACCCCGAACCAGAGAAAAACCTATGGGCAGGTACATGAACGTCTTTGGCTAGGGACGGTTCCTAGTGATGTGAAGACTTACACCAACTTTGATCATTCGGATGGGTAATAGTTGAGCTTGGTAGTTACTCAGAATCACATCGATTGGGACAACCAAATCTAGTTAATACGTTGAATCTCTCCAAAAGGACATACAACAACGAGCTTCAAAGATCCTATAGACTTGTCATCAAGAAGGGCCTGGTGGGGACAATACTAATGGAGCAAGTCCTCACTTACTGAAACAATCAAATATAATCATGACAAGAACAGGAACCACAAGTTGGTTCAAAGCTGAGAAACCTAGTCGAGGGCAACCTAGATGATAAAGCGGGAAGATCTTGAAGAGTATTAAATAAATTACAACATGCACAAAGGAAAAGTAAAACGAAAGAGGTAAATAAATAAGTATCGTTGTCCATATAGGTAGAAAGGAAACATAAGGTATCAACACCCTAATTACATTATAATTAAAAAGAAATCAAGCCTCTCCACATTGAGACGTGTCACTAACATCCTCCACCAAGGCTCTATCCCGAACAAACTTGAACAAGTCAAGTTGCGAGCAGGGAGTAGAGATATCCAAACGAAGTGCTTCCACTTGGTTTGTCACTTGGTCATAGGATCCATACAACCTCTTAAGAGTATGATGGAGGGACTTATCAACCTCCTTCCTTAGTCCAGTCACTCGCCCCTCATAGACCTCGAGGTCCTTAGCCTAAGATTCCTTCTCTTGTTGAAGAGATCATGCAACCTCATCAACACGGGACTCCATCTCCGTAACAGTGGTGGTAGCCTCCTTTTAAGATTTTTTCTCTGTTTCTAGAGAGGATTGAAGTTCAACAATTTTGGCAGCTAGAAAGGAGAGAAATCCATTAATTTTTTCCTCCTCCTAAAGAGAATCGGCGTGACTAGTTTTCTCCCGAATGGATAACACTAATTGTTAAAGCTTAGACCTATCTTGTTCAGACGCCTCACACTTTCCTTTCCATGTATTCCTTTCCTTGGAAGGATTTAGTATAACTAATACATCACCCCAGATAATAGCTAATGATAATAGAGAAGTCGTCTGGTAAGTATAGAAAGTGTCCTCTGAGAAAAGTTTCATCTTCTCTGCTTCAGAAAGATTATGAAGATAAGCAAGGTCCTCTTTAGATATTGCAGCAAGGACCTCCTAATAAGTGTGGAATCCAGGATGGTAAGATAGATGAAAGCTTGAAGAGAGGAGTGAATGAACTGGAAGCGACACCCCTATACAGTTTGGCCCATTTGGCTAAATCTTCCTCCCAGGGAAGGCCATGATCCCGGTCCCTGGCCCTTTTGTTATTGGTAGGAGGAAACCGAGATCGGTCCTCGGAAATTACAATAATGACCCAAGAAAAAGGTTATCTAGGACTGGGGAAAATAGTGGGAACCACGATAATAACAGGTACGTTGGAACCAACGGGAGGAGGAATGACTATTTGAGCCGAAGGAGTGACGGTGACACATTGATCTCTCTGCTCGTTATAAATGGCATACACCTTCTTCAAAGAAGCCATCTTATCTACAAATATAAGACACATGATTCAAAATAAATATTCTATGATAGGATAAATTTATTCTCACCAAAAATTTTCTTCCTCTCTAGAGTATTGATCGCGCCCATAATAGCGCTAGTATCAATGGATTGTTTCCTCTCTTCATAACCAAGGTTCTCATAAAAAGTGTTGAGATCTCTCTTCATTTAAATCTCATAATGAGTAAGAGAATCCAGACGGACAACATATGTATGAGATTCACTTTTGAAATGGATCTAAGTCTAATATTTTCAAAACCAAACCATGCATGGACAAAGGAGGCTAATAGAAACGAAACAGAATGAAAAGTGGACTTCAAGAGTATAGGGTTTCACCACCATGAAGCGACCTCGAAAATCATACTAACTCTCAAAAAAAGGACTAAACTAGGGAACTTCTTGACGTAGCACGATGAGCCTTTGATCTCAGACAATATTCCTTGAAGAACGTATCACGGTGAAAAGAAGGAAGAAAAGTCGGCATGAGGGTTTCTAAGACCGATAATCGACCCATAATTTAAATGCCTTTATATAAGGCTAGGAACTGGGATGAAGTTGTGAGGGAGAAACCTTCAAAAACCTCAACACCTCCACTTCAAACTCCGACAGAGGCAAGTGGATATTTATTCGGGTGAACAAACGTTCATAGAAAAAATAGAGCATTCCTTGATGCTACTACATATTCTTTAGTCAGATTCCATGAGGAGAACTAACCAGTTAGAAGGACTGTCGACTTTGATGTTAGTCGCACGCATAATCTCATGATCATTTAAAACAGATGAGTTCCTAATATCTCAGAGTTTGCCTAACTATACTTGTTTGCATCAATCAGTTCCACTAGCTTGATACACCTTAGAGGTATCTCGTCAGGGAGAAAGATCTCGAATGGTTTTGGCCAATCGACACCCTCAGGTTGAGTTCCACGCTTAAAATGATCCTTAATCACAGGATCACTTGGATCACGGATAAAATAGTGTGGTAAGTATTGATGAATTTTCGGGCCTCTTCCTTATTTAAAGAAACTAGTTCCATCTTTGAGGTAATCAAAATAGGGGAGGTTAAATCTCATATAATCACAAATGGAGAAGGTGTGGAACTGATAGCATGATCATATCTCGCATCCTCATCGGAATTAAGAACGTAAAAGGAAATTTCGTTAAAGGAAATCTCTTTATCCAAAGAAACACTAGAAACCCTCTCTGACTCAATATTATTGGACATAGTTATAATGATAAGGACTTGAACAATTGTTAATTGAGTGATGGTAATCTGAACTAGAAGTTGTTTATTTTCTATCTAAAGGAGAAGAATCACTACTTCCAGAATCGTTAGAAAGACTGATATGATGGTCATTTACATGGGTCATGGCCAAATAGATATTGGGTAAGATGAAGAAACAAAAACTTAGGGTAAGAATGGTACTTGAAGTAAGTATAGTCTAGTGAAGAATGTAGAGATTAAGTGTAGAATGGGGAAGCTCCGCTATGAAGAAAATAAACGCTTATAGAAACTCTTTTGAGAAGGTGGAGAATCACTCTCGCAAAAGGGAACTGACTCTTAGAAATGGAGAACATTCTCTTAAAAATTCAAGAGACCTATATATAGAGGAGAGGAAGCAACATAACAGATCAAGGGAAAATAGAAAGTTACAGTTCAACTGCCATATTTCAACTTGGGAACACAAGTAAACTCAAGTGCACTCAAATTCCTTAAAGGGAGGCGCAGTTCCCTAACCTGCGAGCCTAAAGTCACTCGCCCGATAAACTAGCAAAATGTTTTAAAGATGGAAAAAAGAATTTTATGTGTATGTTTCCCGTTAGTTGAGTAACCGCTCGATACCCTTCCCACTTCTTCTCATGGTCGAACATAGCAGCGAGATGTCGGTCATGACCTTGAAAGACTTTTCGGCTAGTGATCACCCAGCAATCCTTGGGGGAAACTATTCTGGGTCGGCCAAAGATTCAACGCAAAGGCCCAATTATCCATGCCTCGATTAAAATTATCCAACATATTAAATCAGCATACATGAGATTCAAGGTACACTTTTCTAATCCCGAATTTTACTATACTCATCTTGGAATCTATGACTAACTCATTGTTTTCATAGTTCAACATCAACAATCAAGATCAATTCTAGTTCCAGCTCTTAAAAAAAATTGCATGTAGTTGAATTTTTATGGAGTGAGTAAAATACAAAAATGCCCCCAGCTTCCGGAGATGCATCTCCGTACGCACCCTGAGTCAATAGAATTTTGACTTAACATTAAAATAACTACAGAGATGCATCTTCATAAATATTACGAAGATGCACCTCTGGACGGTATTTGTTCTAAAATGCGCCAGAAACCTTCTGCATCCGCACTTCTAAAAAAATAATCTAAATATTTCTCAAACTCTCTCAACTCACATTCTCTCAAAATCAACAACCTACTTCAAAGCTTCTTCCATCAATATCAAGTACATCAAATAGATCATTCAACACTTAAGTAAACTCACGATTTGTAAGTTTTTAATTTTTGTAAACATTTTTTTAGTTTTTATATAAATTAGTATAAATTAATGTTTAGGCTAAGAAATAGATAGTTTTTGCATGATTGATAGTTCATACATAATGAAAAATGTGTTTGATGGTTAAAAATAAATATCAATGCATTAGCTTTGGAGGTTTGGTGGTCTGCATTACCACCATTGACGTAGCTTAAAGTTTTAGGAAATTTTGGAGATGTATCTCCGGAATTTTTCAACATTTGGATTCCTAGGAACCGGAGATGCATCTCCATAATTTATCTATCTGCTTTTTTTACTTTTATTGCTTGTAGGGTTACTTGTAGTAATTATGTAACACTTGTCTGGTTTAATTACAAGTATTATGGCTAACAGAGACAACAAATTGAGGCACTTGAGGATTGCACAACATGTATATGTTCGGAGTAGAAAAAGTTAGGTTTCAGAGGCTCACGTTACTTCTAGCCCGGTTCATGCGGAGGCTTCAACTTTTGGAGCTCATATATCTCCATCTTTTTCTTCCCGTAGGAGACAGGTGTCACCTACTGACGCATCATTACCTCCATCTTCTTGTAGGCGACATGTTTCACATATTCAGGCGCCAGAGGCACCCGAGTCACCAGAGGTACCTGAGGCACCAGTTTCACCCCAAGCACCGGAGGGACCTCATACTGATGTGCCACTGTTACCTCAGGCTGATGATGTTAATGAGCCAGTTCCATCTCAAGTTGTTGAGGCTCATGAGCTAGTGCCACCTCATGTATTTAAAGGAGACCTTATAGACTTGTCACTGCTACCTTTTTACCCGGACCATACTACCTGACATATATGGGACGGAGAGGTAAAATTAGTTGGATTCATTCTTTTTAAATTATGTTTATTATTATATTACAAGTTTTTGACTTAGATTTATTTTTCTACAGGACCATGATCCACTGAAATTCATTAACCATGGCAGAATATTAGTGGCTTGCCTCATCCTAATAACGAGTTATTCCAAGCTTCTTTGTGCAAGATTGGTTATGTTATGGTCAACCACGGGATGCTTAATACATTCATGGAGAGATGGAACACTAAGACCTCATCATTTCATCTACCACTTGGTGACATGTCTATCACACTCGATGATGTGTCATGTTTGTTGCATCTTCTGATTAGGTGGAAACTTCTATATCATATGAGGATTAGCAAAGATGAGGCACTCGAGTTGATGACAGACTATCTGGGAGTTGACCCAAAGGATTCCTTGAGGGAGATGGAAAAAACCAGAGGGGCTCATGCTATGTTTGAATTTCTGAAAAATTTATATACATATGCGCTCCTTATGGCAGAGTGAGCTAGAGGCGATGACAATCAGGTGGGGCTGAATAGAGCGTATGCTTGTTCGCACGTGGTTTTCGCGCAAACAATCTCTTGCCTTCCTATCGTGATTTACTTGTAGGACCGGCTACAAAGTCCTAGACTAATATGTTGAGTATATGGTGTGTTTTTGGTGAAGTGTTTGGATTCAGAAGAACAATAGGTAAAAATGCTTGTAAGAAAGGGTGCAATGAAAATAAACAGACAAAAGCAAGATAAAGACGTAAATAAACAAAGCAAATGAAATGACTTGATAAGTTAAATTGTTGGAAAATAAATGTGGAAGCAAGTGTACATTTTTGCAGGAAGTTAACTCTTTTCTCTTAGACGTTTGATACTTCAAGTGTTCTCCTTTTGAAATGTTACAAATGCAACCCTTTAAAACTGTGTAGCACCTCAAATTTGCACCTACCATTATACATACATTTTCATATTAGGTCATAGCATATCATGATCCATTGCATAGCATTTGCATTGTTCCCAGTTGCCTCAAGAGCAAGCAGTCAAGAATTAGGTCAAACTAATCTCCTGATCAGTCAACCAAGCAAGCAAAGGAATTTCTCATTGAATCAAGGCCTTGGGGTTTGTCCAACAAGTTCACATGACTTGGAGGTCTATTTGAAGAGTTCATGTCAAGGGTTGAAGGCTCAGAGGTCATCAGTTCATGCACAGACAGTCAAAAAACCTGAAAAAAGTCAACTGCCAGTCAAGGCAATGGTTGGTGGTCATTCTTGTGGAATTTAGGCACCATGGTCAATAATCAAGAGTCCAAACAACTTGGGACATCATTTGAAGTCAAGTTCTCAAGGAATCAGGGTTTGGAATTCATCAGTCAATGCATAATCAGACAGAAACCCTAAAAGTCAACTGTTGGTCAACTGTCCATTTAATCAGTGATTTGATGATGGGATTTGGTTTGTGAGAGTTCATTCATGTCCAAATAGTCATCATATATCATGCCAAACACCATCATGGAGGAATTTGAAGCCAGATCAGAAATTTCCCAAAACGGAAACTGGGCCTGTAACTGAAACTTGCCATAAATGGAAAGTTTTGATCCTCAAACTTACATCATGATACAAGCCTCAAATGAATTTTTGCCCAACATGAAAGTTGAAGATCTTGTTCTCCCATTTCCAAAAAGTCCTAGAACTCTCAATTCCCATGTGTGGTTGGCAAGTTATGATCGAATCGATTTCAGAAAATCTTGAACTTCAGAAGGCCATATCTCCCAAACCGTTTGGCCAATTTTGGTGGGGTTTTTTCCTACAAGTCACATTTGATCCCCTCTTTCCAAAAATATAAGTTTCATGAGCCAAAACTTCACCAATCAAAATGGCATATTTTGACCTTTTTCATTTAAATGTAAGTTTGACCAAGAGTTGACTTTTTGACTCAAACATTTTTTCAACATTTGGCCAATTGGGACAGCTCATAAATGTCATGTAGGAGGTGTTTGCAAAGTCAAAATATGCAGCACATGTGAATATTGCTTGGTTGCTTGGATTGTAAGAAAAGTACCATTTAACCATACTTGCACCATACTTGTCCATGCCTTGCCTTGTACCTCAAAAGGACAGCAATTATGCAGCATTTCTTCTGTCCTTAGAGCCTCATTATGCAGCAAAATAAACAATTGTACAAGAAGCCATTCCTTGCTTGCTTAAATTTTGAAAAGGACACTTCCACTCCTTGCTTCCAACAATACCTTGTACTATCCAAGCAAAGCTTATGCAGGATTTTTTTCTGTCCTTTTGGACACAAATGCTGCAGCCAGCACAAATAGAAACCAATTCACTAATGCAAAAGGGCTGACCATCTCAATTGGCAAGAATAGCAAAATTCCATCAAAAGGGAAGCAACTTGGCCAAGGCAAAGGGACCTCATTTTTACTGTCATCAAAAAATAATAACAGCAGCATTTTTACCACAAAGAGCCTTCACTCATATTTTTCCAACCACAAACCCTTGGCAAATGCTAAAACCACACCATGCCATGTACTATGCAGCAGAATTGAGGCCATTCTTTCTGTCATGACAGTAGTAGCAAGGACAGTAGGACAAGACCTTTTTCTTTGGCCAAGGCAATTGGTGGAGACATGCTGATTTCAAGGAATCTTGCCTTGCCTTCACAATCCTGCCACCATACTGCAGCAGAAGGAAAAAGCATGGCCTTTTTGATAACACATCCATATTCATCATTGTGGAACAACATAGCAAAACCAACTATTCTCACATTTTCATTCAGCATTTTTGAATCAACAACAGTAGCCTAACAACCTTCATCTGAAAAAGCATTGTCAAACCCTGCTGTGCAATTAAAAAAGGGACCATACCATGCCATGTACCAAGCAGCAGAACTCATGCTATTTTTCTGTCATGGGAGAGTAGCAGTTGCTGCAGGACAAAACCACTTGGCCTTGGCATTCTTAAAACTGGCTGTCAACAAAAGCTTGGCTAGGACCTAACATGAGGCCATGCCTAGTACTGCACATAGCAGCCATGCCCTCTTCCTGTCATGAGTAACAGCCAAGCCAACAGGACCAACACACACACCCTTAGCCATCCCTCAAGGAAAAAACCTGCTAACTGCCCTTGCACTCCCCTTTTCCTGTCAAAACATAACAAAACCTTACAGCAGCAGACCAAGAAAAAATCCCACCCGCTTGCAAGACTCACCATGAACCAAACATGACTTGGCCTTGGCATCTCATTTCTTCTGCAACCAACCAGCACCTAACACTGCAGCAGCAATTGGCATCACACAAAAACGGTTTGGCCAAAGCAAATCAAAAGGAGGGATTCTCATTTTTTAAGACAGGAAACACTGGTGGTAGCAGTAACAGCAAGGGGGCATCACAAGATTGTTGGCCAAGATAGAAAGAAGCTCATCCAAAAAAACCAACTCACTCACTTTGGCATGATCAAAATGGATTCTGCTCAGATCCATTCAAAAGGAACCTTGCTATTTTGCCTTTGAGATCTTCTGTCCAAAACAAAAGCTCCAAACCAAACCCAACCTTGCCTTGCACATTATTCTTCACCATTTCCCTGCCATGACAAACCAGTAGCATAGCCAACCCTGACCTTGCTATTTTACATCTCCTTCACTCTGTCCAAACTCAAGCATCTCAAAAAACCTGTCTGCAGCAGGAAAATCCACAGCAGCCACAGACCAAAACATCCATTCTCCTCTCATCTTGCACTTTTGCACAAAGGGAGTTCTGAGCAAAACATCAAAAAACCCTTGAACCACCTTCATTATTTCTTCATCTGGACTCCATTTGGAAGTGATTTGCTGCATCAAACATCCTCTGCATAGCCATCTTCATGTCCTGTTTTCTCAAAGCTCAACAAATGGCAAATCGAGCTGTGAGATTTTCCAAGCATTCTTGAGCTTGTCTACACCAAGTATCCTTCATTGCCAAGCACAAGGAAGGACTGTTCGAGCACAACAACTTCAAAACACCACTGCATCACCATTGTGCTTCAAATTTGGTAATATTTCGAACTTCATCATTCATTAAGCCATGCCATGTTTCATGTAGGTCTTACTTAGTAGGATGATTTAAGCTTTGAATCACATTAAATGGATGACTATGCTGTGAGATATCTTGATTTTCATTTTGGTGAACAAATGCATTTTTCATCGATTTAGCTTGGTTATAATGATTTGGTGAAAAGTGGTGCCATGTCTGTGATACTGAATGTTTGATGATGCTATTGGTGCAATTAATTTTGGGATCTGAGCATTTTGATTTTTCTGCTTACATGAAGTTGATGATCCTGCTGTGATGCTTGAACCCTATTTCTGTCCAGAAATTCCTCATGCTTGAGTGGTCTTGCTGTTAGCTAGGGCTGCTTGTTGATAAATGCTCATGACCATGTTTTATTGTGGGTGTTGGTTCATGATTTGGTGATTGATGCTTGAATAATGAAGATGAATGCTGTTAGGTTTTAGAATCCTAAGTTCATTTCCAGAAATTTAAGGTTCTTGTGTTTTGTTTGTTTGAATGGTGATTGCCTGAGTATCATTTGTTTCACTGTATGCTATTTGGAGCTGGTGCTGTTTGAATGATGAACTTGATGCATATGCCCTGTTGTTAATTCCTGTCCAGAAGATCTTCATGATTATGCTTGTGTTTATTAGTTGCTGGATGATATTACCTAAACCAATACCATGTTGATTGTGTGCTGATTGAATTTTGTTTGGATGTTGGTGACAACATGAGCTGCCATGCTAATTGAACCCTGTTGCTGCTACAGCCAAGCACATAAACCTTAGCCATTTCCAAGATTCCTGTTGGCTGCTGTTGTCTGTTATTTGCATGAACCATTACCACTTGCTTTGCTTTTGTTTGGTGGTCGAATTTTGTGATGTTAATGATGAACATAAGCTGCCATACTGATTATGCCCTGCTGTTTGAAGCCTTCTGAACATGCCTAGAGAATCCATGAGAATCATGTTTGAATGCTGTTTGATTGGTTGCTTGTTTGTTGGAATTTCAATTGATAATGATTGATGAATACATGATGCCATGCTAAGACCTTGCTGCAGTTTTGAAACTCTTTGATCATTTGTCCTAAAAATCCATGAGACCATGTGGTATGCTGTTGATTGCTCGATGAGTGAACATTGCCCAACTGCCATGCTTTTGTGTGGTTGATGATTGAACTTGTTTGGATGTTGATTTAAATGTGCATGAAGCTTGCCATGGCTGTTGTAAACCCTAAGGGTTCATGTGAAACTCAGAATTTTCAACTTGTTGGCCGTGTTACTGTTCCATTGGCTGGGAGCCAATAGGAACACTTTATTTGCCTTGCCAAAACGCAGTAGTTTTGATTAATGAGCCCAGAATTACACTTCTGCCATTCGTTGACTCATTGTTGACCATTTGCCATGCTATGTGTTTCATACTTTGTTCAATTATCCATCCAACTTCAACAATTCATTTTAAATTCATTTTAACTCCAAAATTGTGGGACTTTTTGCATTAAACTCATGAATGTGTCCTTCATTTTATTGTGAATTTTAATTAATTTTTCAGTGGCTGGATTTTAAATGATAAATGATTTCCCAACATGTATGCTAAAATGATACATGGAGCCATTCCTTTTGTGAAATTGTCATGTTGTATCCAATGAGCTTGAAATTTTTTGTGGTGAAACTAGACACATTGACCTTCATTTCCATATAAAGTTTGTGCATTTATCATTTGTGGATTGAGAGTTATGATTTTTTGAAGCCATGTGTTACATTTGTTGCTACATGGATAACATACACTTTCACAATTTTTGTTCACATACTTCCTTACATCCAAATGACCCCAAATTTTGCATGAGCCTACTCTTGTATGTCTAGTTTACTTGTGATTTTTCTTGGATTTAATTGAACTATTTTCCATTTGTTTGAGATTTTCCCTCTCTGCCTAGTCAAATGTTGCCCTTGTGTGACACATGCTCCCATTTCATTTGTGAAATTCTCATACTTCATTAGATGGACATGAAATTTTACATGAGATAACTAGACATCCTCATCTTCACCATGGTTTTGATCCCATTCATTTATCATACACCATTCTTGACTTATGATTTTTCTAAGTTGATGCATGTTTGGTTGACTTCTTTGAGCATGTTCAAATTGGCTTTGACTTTCTGATTTTCATTGACTGCCTTCCACTTGTCTAAATGGGATGAAATTTGACATGCTCACCATGCTATGTGTTGGGTTTGATCATGATTTATTTGGTGATTTTTGGAAAATGTTTAGATTGCTTTTGAGTTAAGTCTTGCTGTTGACTTCTATGAGCTTCTGTTTGCCCTACTTTGACCCAATTGGTTCATGAAATGATGATAGTGATTGATATGGATGTGAGCCCAATTGGTTTTGTTTCCTAATTGTTTGAACATGATTTTGGATACTTACCCCTTTGCTGTCTTGACTTTCTCATTCACTTTTGACCCTAGGCTAGCCCTAGTGGTCCTGTTACTCACCTTTGAGTTTGTGATTTCAGGTTGACCATCAAATGGCCATTAAGACCAATTCTTTTGATTGAGCTTACCCAAGTATCATTGCCTAACCTCTTTGTTTTGTAGGTGACTTGGCCCACATGCCATAAGCCTTGTGCCTTGCACATCCATGTGCCTCCAATTGACTGTTGGTTTCTGTTTCTGTTTGTTTTGTTTGAAGTTGCATACTAACATCTGCTTGACTGTTTCAGGTGCTTTAGTTGCTTAGTTCCTTGTGAACTTTTTGCTTTGCTTTGCTTGTATAAGCAATTTGCATTGAGGTATGTCTCTTTTACTTCATGTAGTCTGGAAGACCTGGCCTGTTACTTGGCCAGGCAACTGTCTGAAGTCCTCCTTAAGAGGCAATGTTTGTGATTGTTTACTTTTGTCCTTGCATAGAGTCAAAGACCTCCTAAGTGAAGAGGCAATTGGTGGAAGGTAGGGATATGCAATCTATCCCCCACTATTCAGTGTGTCATCTGCTTTGCTCACACCACTGTGTTGATGCATTACAGATAAAAACCCAAGATCTTGTACAATTGTACAGTTGAGTCAGTTTTAAATGTGTAGAAGGGTTCCCACTTTCTGAACCCACACATTCTTGTCTCGAGCTCTCCCAGGCCAGGGATGTGAGCTGTGAGGTCTCATCCTCACTTCATCCTTTCATCTGCTTCACCTTAGCCCCTCAATGGCAAGGTTAAGAGCACATTCACCCCATTCCAGAGGTTTGTTTGTCGAGGTTGATATGACCCCTTGACTAAAACCTAACCCTTGTTTGAGCCACTTGTTTGTGTATAGCGTGTGCTTCCTGTGCAAGATAGGATTGTTTGACTTGCTTCCTGTGCAAGATAGGATTGTTTGACTTGCTTCCTGTGCAAGATAGGATTGTTTGACTTGCTTCCTGTGCAAGTTAGGATTAGTTTAGACTTGCTTCCTGTGCAAGTTAGGTTTTTGCTTGGCTTGCTTCCTGTGCAAGTTAAGTGCGTGTGGCTTGCTCCCTGTGTGAGCCATACTTAGGATAGGTTGGCCCTTGTGCCATTTAGCTAGAAACCTTAACTTAGGGATGATTTGCATGATAACATCTAGGCTCGAGTCGTAGTCTCCCTAGTTGTGTCTCCCTCTGTTATCTGGTTAGGCTAATCCTTTATCCCTGCGTAGGGGAACTACATCGCCCTGATCTTCATACCAGATGAAGTATGTAGGCAGGAGATTGAGCTGATCTCTCCGGGCGCCTTTTCTTTTCTTTGTGTTTGTTTAACAGTTATAGGCTGAGTCCCCGACTCCCTATCAACCTGTTGCGTTGTTGTGTGCTTGGAAGCCGATGTGAGTCCATCGAGTGGCATTTGGGTTCCAGTGTGCGTATGTTTTGGTTCGGATGCTGATGTAAGTCCAGTGATTGGCATTCAGGCTCCATGTTTGCCTTCTTGTGTGTGTTTTGGTTCGGATGCTGACATAAGTCCAGTGATTGGCAGTCGGGCTCCACGTTCGCCTTTGCCTGTGTTTGTTTGTGTGCGTGTCAGCCGAGCTACGAATGCTCTGATTCTTCTCTCGTCCGAGAAGATACGTATGCATAGGATGCGACATCCTAGCGAGCATGTGTCGTTTCCCCAGTCCGAACTACTTCGACTCTGATGTCTATGCCTGATAGACTAAGTAGGCCCAGGATGCGACATCCTGCCGAGTCAGTTTCAGTCAGTCTCTTGCGTTTCTTTCAGCCAGTATGTGTGAGTATTTGAGCAGTGTTTAGCAACCAATTTATCTTTCCTTTTGTGCGTGGATCCCGTAGAGTACTACGGATGCGTAGGGGTGCTAATACCTTCCCTTCGCATAACCGACTCCCGAACCCATTCTCTTTGGTCGCGAGACCATGTTCTTTCCTAGGTTTACTCTGAGCGTTTCCTTTCCCTCTTTTGGGATAAATAACGCACGGTGGCGGCTCTGTTGTTCTTCTTTTCCCGCCGGTTTTTTGCGTGATGCGACAGCTGGCGACTCTGCTGGGGACTATAGAGAAGTTGACCTGTGCTGGTCCATCTTCCCTGAGCGAGTCTCTCCTAGCGCTCTCTAGGTTAGGGTTTTGGTTGCTTTGTGCTGTGTTTATTTATTGCATTCATTATTTACTGTTTGCATTCATTGTCTATTGTTCGCATTTATGTTTGCATTAATGTTTGCATTTATTCATCTGTTCACCTGGCTGGTTGTTTGTTTCTCTCCGTGTGGGGGGGAAGAGTCAGTTGAGGTAAAAGGTCCAATACCCAGACCATGAGTGAAAATCTAGGATACCTAGGAATAGAGTGATTCATGGGAAGCGGGTGGTATGGCGCCACTTAGCGGAACATTGATATCACGAGCAGTTCAGACCCTGGTGGGATGCTGTCGTTACATACTTCGGGTGTGTATATGACAGTATTCTGCGAAAGGTTATTTATGCTGCGTTTCTCTCAAGCTTTACCCTGGCCTAGACTACACCCGTGAGTGGGGAAGGGTTATTCATTATTACAGGTACCGTTGGTGACTCGGTTCTGTTGGTGACTTGATTCTGATGGTGACTTTGTGTTCAGACAGTGTTCAGTTAACCTTAAGTGGGATTTATGTTCCGATTTTGACTGAAGCTTCGACCTAGTATCAGAGTTTGCACAACCAGCCAGTCCAGTCTGCATCATGTGCATCATAGCATATTTATTTTTCAAAAGAAACGCAAAAAAAAAAATCCAAAAAAAAAAAGGAAAAAAAAAGAAGAAAAAAAGAAAAAACTAATCTCTGCATGCATATCATTTCTCAGGTACATTCCCGAGCTTGTCTACTGATAGAGATGGCAACGGTCCCCGAGCCGAAGCGGAAGACCTGTTCCTACAGCTTTCATCGTGAGTCGTTGACTTCACTGATTGAGTTGGGTAGCTTTGTGACAGATGATCGTCTGAAGAATTTCGTTGGACAGTATGGAGATATCTTGACAGTGTTGAAGACAGTAGTTGACCCGGTGCCGTTGCAGACACTTCTTCAGTTCTATGACCCGGAGCTTAGATGTTTCACGTTCCAAGATTACCAGTTAGCACCTACTCTCGAGGAGTATTCTATATTGTTGAGCATCCCGATTCAGCATCAGGTTCCTTTCTTGGACGTACCAAAGGAGGTTGACTTTAAGGTTGTTGCCAGAGCTCTCCGGTTGAGTGTTAAGGAAGTTTGTGATAATTGGAAGCCCAGTGGGGGAGTTGTGGGTCTGCCGTTGAAGTTTCTTCTGAGAATAGCCAGAGTTGAAGCAGAAAAGGGGAATTGGGAAGTTTTTCACGCACAGCTAGCTGCCATGATCTATGGGATCATCCTATTTCCCAGTATGCCAAATTTCATTGACTTCACTGCTATCAGCATTTTCATCAGAGGGAATCCAATCCCTACTCTTCTAGCAGATACTTACTATGCCATTCACAGCAGGCATGGTAAGGGAGGAGCCATCAGGTGTTGCCTACCTCTTCTGTTCAAATGGTTCATGTCTCTTCTGCCAGCCAGTGGACCATTTGTGGATACCCAGAGCACTCTTAAGTGGACTCAGAGGGTCATGTCGCTTACTTCCTACGACATCAGGTGGCAGTCGTACCGGATGGATGTGAAGAATGTTATTATGAGTTGTGGAGAATTCCGGAATGTGCCACTCGTAGGGACCAAGGGTTGCATCAATTACAACCCAGTTCTTTCTCTTCGCCAGCTAGGATTTGTCATGAGTAGAAGGCCACTTGAAGCTGAGGTAGTTGAGAGTGTGTATTTTGAGAAACAGAGTGACCCTGTTAGATTGGAGCAGGTAGGGAGAGCTTGGAAGTCTATGGGTGTGAAGGATGGATCTGTCTTAGGGAAGAAGTTTGCCGTTGCTATGCCCGATTACACCGACTGGGTAAAGAAGAGAGTGGAAACTTTGCTGCTACCCTACGATAGGATGGAGCCGTTGCAAGAGCAACCACCCTTGATCCTTGCTGATAGTGTACCTGCTGAGCACTATAAGCAAGCCCTGATGGAGAATCGTCGTTTGAGAGAGAAGGAGCAAGACACCCATATGGAGCTGTACAAAGCCAAAGCTGATAAGCTGCACTTGGCCCATCAACTCAAGGAAGTGCAAGGAGAAGATGCTAGCAGACTGAGAAGTAAGAAGAGATCCTACGAGGAGATGGAGAGTATGTTAGATGCAGAACACCGGGAGCGCTTGAGGCTGGAGAGGGCTGAGGCCAGTTATCAGAAGAAGATCAGAGACTTGGAGAAGCAACTCAGAGACAAAGATGCTCAGATGAAGAAAGAGATGGAGTTGAGACAGAAATCAGAGGACCACCTTGGAGGAGAAGTCTTGGAGCTCAGAAGACAGTTGAAAGAGAAGATCACTCCTTTACCAGATTGTTCAGAATGCTCACTGTTGATCGACCAGTGCCATTACCTGAAGACCCTCATTCCGGAAGACCGTCTGTCTTAGTTTGTATCTCTGATTGTATTTTGTTGGGAATCACCTCCAGGCTTGTTGGATGGGATTCATTTGCGTGTAGCCATCTCTTGGATCTTTTTGTTGAGAATCACCTCCAGGCTTGTTGGATGGGATTCTTTTTCTTTGTACGTTGTTTATTCAGATATTCTGTTGACATTGGTTGTATGCCTTTTACCCTTATGTATGTATAAGGATGTCAGCATTTCCTTGTATCTGTTTTGCTCTCTTGTTGCTGCAGGTTGCCATCTTTTCAGGATGGGTCAGGCTCTTTGAATGCCTGAGAAATGAGCATATCATGTGCATCATGCATATCATTAGCATCATACTCATATCATTTTGCATAACAGGTGTTCTTGATCGTGACTTCTCACTCTTGGTTCCTGTTCAGGCAGGATAGCTGATCAACGTCCGCACCGCTACTCAACAAGACTGAATCAACAGAGAAGTATGGATCAATTTCAAGCTGAGTTGGCTGAGATGAAGGCAAGCATGGCCCAGTTTATGAATATGATGCAAGGGGTTGCGCAAGGTCAAGAAGAACTTCGAGCTATGGTTCAGAGACAAGAGGCTGCAAATCCACCGATCAACCATGCTCCGCCAGAGGGAGGCCCGGTCAATGATAACAATGTTGCTGCTGCTGTACCCGTCAACAACTATGCTGTAGGTGATGAGTTGGGGGGTATTCGAATCAACGGTCAACCTATTGTTCCAGATGCCGCTAATGCCAGAGTAGTCCGTGCTCCGGCCCGTAATCCTGTTCCGATTGTTGACAGACAAGAGGATTTGTTCTCTCTGCTCAGTGAAGACGAAGACGTTCTGGGAAGGGTTAATGAGAGAGACCGCAAAGTTGAGGCTCTTGCTGAAAAGATCCGTGCTATGGAAAGTCAGAATTCTCTTGGTTTTGATGTTACTAATATGGGGTTGGTTGAAGGTTTGAGAATCCCTCACAAGTTCAAAGCACCGTCCTTCGACAAATACAACGGTACTTCTTGCCCTCGCACCCATGTGCAGGCTTATTATCGAAAGATCTCTGCGTATACCGATGATGAAAAGATGTGGATGTATTTCTTCCAAGATATTCTATCTGGGGCTTCTTTGGACTGGTACATGGAATTGAAGAGAGATTCGATCCGATGCTGGAGGGATCTGGGTGAGGCCTTCTTGAGGCAGTATAAACACAACATGGACATGGCACCGAGCCGGACTCAGCTGCAGAGTCTATGTCAGAAATCCAATGAAAGCTTCAAGGAGTACGCTCAGAGGTGGCGTGAACTGGCTGCTAGAGTTCAACCCCCTATGCTGGAGAGGGAGTTGACAGACATGTTTATTGGTACTCTTCAAGGTGTGTTTATGGACCGGATGGGGAGCTGCCCATTCGGTAGTTTTTCTGATGTTGTCATTTGTGGAGAGAGGACTGAGAGTCTAATCAAAGCTGGTAGGATCCATGATGCTGGTTCCTCGTCTTCATTAAAGAAACCCTTCTCTGGGGCACCTCGCCGTAGAGAAGGAGAGACCAATGCTGTACAGCACAGAGGGGGTGTGTACAGAACAAATGCTAACAGAGATCAATATCGTCCAGTAGCTGCAGTGACTATTCCGGCACCTCAACCTCGTCAACAACAACAACCAAGAGTTCAACAACCACAGCAACAACAACAACAGCAACGTCCTTATCAGCCCAGACAGAAATTGCAGGCTGATAGAAGATTTGATCCTCTGCCCATGTCTTACACCGAGTTATTACCCGAACTACTCAAGTTGGAGATGATTGAGTTGCGTACAATGGCTCCGCCTACAGTGCTGCCTCCTGGCTATGATGCTAATGTTAGATGTGACTTTCATTCTGGGGCACCAGGCCACCATACTGAGAAGTGTCGAGCTCTCCAGCACAAGGTTCAAGATTTGATCGATGCCAAGGCAATCAACTTCGCTCCAGTGCCTAACGTCGTAAACAACCCTATGCCTCAGCATGGTGGGCATAGAGTGAACAATATTGAAGGGAAAGAAGCTGAAGATCTGGTTGTTAATGTTGATGATGTTCAGACTTCTCTGCTAGTTGTGAAGGGTCGTCTGCTGAATGGGGGTGTCTACCCGGGCTGTGATGAAAATTGTTTGGGCTGTGCAGAATCTGAGAATGGTTGCGACCAGTTGAGAACCGGTATCCAGGGTATGATGGATGAGGGTTGTTTGCAATTCAGTAGGGCTGTAAAAGATCGTGGAACAGCGTCAACTATCACCATTTACTTTAAACCGTCTGAAGAACGTGGACGAAGGGTCGTCAGTGCACCTGCAGCAAATGGTACCCCAGTTACCATTCCCGTGCCTGTAACCATCAGTGTTCCAACTACTATCGTGGCGTCTGAAAGAAGGACTGTTGAGAATAGTAAAGCCGTGCCGTGGAAGTATGATAATGCTCACCGCAATTACAGAAGGGCTGAAAGTCAGACAAGACCAGTGAATCAAGCTCCAGTGACAATTGGTTTACCGAATAGAGTTCCTGCAACTGTTGGTCCGGCTGTGGATAATGTAGGGGGTCCAGGAGGTTTTACCAGAAGCGGTCGTCTGTTCGCACCGCAGCCTTTGAGGGACAATAATGCTGAAGCTCTCGCCAGAGCAAAGGGTAAGCAAGCTGTGGTTGAGGAAGAACCTGTCCAGAAGGAAGCACCCGAGGGGTCATTTGAAAAGGATGTGGAGGAGTTTATGAAGATAATCAAGAAAAGTGACTACAAGATTGTAGACCAGTTGAATCAAACTTCGTCCAAGATTCCTATACTTTCACTGTTGATGTGCTCGGAGGCACACCGTAATGCCTTGCTGAAGATGTTGAATCTGGCTTACGTGCCTCAGGAGATTTCTGTCAATCAACTGGAGGGTGTGATGGCCAATGTGAGCACCAGACATGGTGTAGGTTTCACCAACCTGGACTTACCACCTGAAGGGCGAAACCATAACAAAGCCTTGCACATCACCATGGAGTGCAAGGGGGCAGTGTTGTCTCACGTATTGGTAGACACCGGGTCGTCGCTGAATGTGTTGCCTAAGCAGATTCTGAGGAAGATTGATGCGGAAGGGTTTGTGCTTAATCCCAGTGACCTGATCGTTCGTGCTTTCGACGGATCCAAACGTTCTGTGTGTGGGGAAGTTACCTTGCCTGTGAAGATAGGTCCTGAGGTATTCGATATCATCTTCTATGTTATGGACATCCAGCCCGCCTATAGTTGTTTGTTGGGGCGTCCATGGATTCATGCAGCAGGGGCAGTCTCGTCGACTCTCCATCAAAAGCTCAAGTATGTCTGGAACGGTCAGATTGTGACTGTGTGCGGTGAAGAAGAGATTCTGGTGAGTCATCTATCCTCGTTCAAATATGTTGAGGTGGATGGCGAGATCCACGAAACCTTATGCCAGGCGTTTGAGACTGTGGCTCTTGAGAAAGTGGCGTACGCTGAGCAGAGGAAGCCAGGTGCTTCAATTACTTCTTACAAGCAGGCTAAGGAGGTTGTTGATTCTGGCAAAACTGAAGGCTGGGGCAAGATGGTGGATTTGCCTGTTAAAGAAGACAAATTTGGTGTTGGTTATGAGCCTCTCCGAGCAGAGCAGAATGGTCAAGCGGGTCCGAGTACCTTTACCAGCGCTGGGCTGATGAATCATGGTGACGTCTCCGCAACCGGTATTGAAGACTGTGACAGCAATTGTGATTTGGACAAATGGGTTCGCCCGTGTGCACCAGGGGGGTCTGTCAACAACTGGACGGCTGAAGAAGTGGTTCAAGTTACTCTTCTGACAGAGTAATTTTCTGTTGTTTTGTCATTTTGCATGAAAATCCTACGTTCTGCCCAAGGCGTAGTGATTCATTTTTGTAGGGCCTCATCATGTTTTAATGATTATCATTAATGAAGGACATTTTTTGAAATCGAACTTTGTGATCCTTGTCTTTCTATTTTTTGTTTTCATTTCTTTTTTAAAAAAAAAAAAAAAAAAAAAACAATAAAAATGGCAATGTTTTTTGTTTTTGTGACTTTTTTTGAACTCTTTTTCTAAAACAAAGCATTAAACATGCAGAAGCGATCTTATGGCATTCACTATGAACAGTTCTGTTATGGCTCAGTATGATTTCGACAATCCCATCTACCAAGCTGAAGAGGAGAGTGAGGAAGACTGTGAACTCCCTGCAGAATTGGCCAGATTACTGAAGCAGGAGGAAAGGGTCATCCAACCTCATCAGGAGGAGTTGGAAACTATTAATTTGGGTACTGAGGACGACAAAAGGAAATCAAGATTGGGGCTGCTTTAGAGGACTCTGTCAAGAGGAGGCTGATTGAGATGCTGAGAGAATATGTGGAGATATTCGCCTGGTCATATCAAGATATGCCTGGTTTAGATACAGATATTGTGGTGCATCGATTACCTCTTAGAGAAGGATGTCCTTCGGTCAAGCAGAAGCTTCGTAGAACGAGTCCTGACATGGCAACTAAGATCAAGGAAGAGGTTCAGAAGCAGTGGGATGCAGGTTTTTGGCTGTTACCAGTTATCCACCGTGGGTGGCCAACATCGTTCCTGTGCCGAAGAAGGATGGTAAAGTCAGAATGTGTGTCGATTACCGGGATTTGAATAGAGCGAGTCCGAAAGATGATTTCCCATTACCTCACATTGATGTATTGGTTGATAATACGGCTCAATCCTCGGTATTCTCTTTCATGGATGGTTTCTCCGGATACAATCAGATCAAGATGGCGCCGGAGGACATGGAAAAGACGACATTCATCACACCTTGGGGCACGTTCTGCTATAAGGTGATGCCATTTGGGCTGAAGAATGCTGGTGCTACCTATCAGAGGGCAATGACGACTCTTTTTCATGACATGATGCACAAAGAGATTGAAGTGTACGTAGACGATATGATTGCGAAGTCGCAGACAGAAGAGGAGCACCTGGTTAATTTGCAGAAGCTGTTTGATCGGTTGAGAAAGTTCAAGCTGAGGTTGAATCCGAACAAGTGTACGTTTGGGGTGAGATCAGGGAAGCTTTTAGGCTTCATTGTCAGTGAGAAAGGGATTGAGGTTGATCCAGCAAAAGTCAAAGCTATTCAAGAGATGCCTGAACCGAAAACGGAAAAGCAAGTCCGTGGGTTTTTAGGGAGATTGAATTACATTGCAAGGTTCATATCTCACCTAACTGCTACATGTGAACCAATTTTCAAACTGCTCAGAAAGAATCAAGCGATCAAGTGGAACGATGATTGTCAGAAAGCTTTTGACAAGATTAAGGAGTACTTACAGAAACCTCCAATCCTTATACCTCCAGTTCCAGGGAGACCTCTGATAATGTACCTGTCAGTGACTGAGAACTCGATGGGGTGTGTATTGGGACAGCATGACGAGTCTGGTCGAAAAGAGCATGCCATATACTACCTTAGCAAAAAGTTTACCGACTGTGAAACAAGATATTCACTGCTCGAGAAAACTTGCTGTGCTTTGGCCTGGGCTGCTCGCCGACTAAGACAGTATATGTTGAACCATACTACCTTATTGATTTCTAAGATGGATCCAGTGAAATACATCTTTGAGAAACCAGCTCTCACCGGACGCGTTGCTCGTTGGCAGATGATCCTAACAGAATATGACATTCAATACACGTCACAGAAGGCCATCAAAGGTAGTATTCTGTCAGATTATCTCGCCGAACAACCAATTGAAGATTATCAGCCTATGATGTTTGAATTCCCTGATGAAGACATCATGTATCTGAAAATGAAAGACTGTGAAGAGCCGCTTGTCGAGGAAGGACCAGATCCTGATGACAAATGGACACTGATGTTTGATGGGGCTGTGAATATGAACGGTAATGGTGTTGGGGCAGTTTTGATCAATCCTAAAGGTGCTCATATACCTTTTTCTGCCAGATTGACGTTTGACGTCACCAACAATGAAGCTGAGTATGAGGCTTGTATCATGGGGATAGAAGAAGCCATTGATCTGAGGATCAAAACACTTGACATATTTGGAGATTCAGCTCTAGTAATCAACCAAGTCAATGGAGATTGGAATACGAATCAGCCGCATTTGATTCCGTATAGAGATTACACCAGAAGAATACTGACGTTCTTCAAGAAAGTGAAGTTATATCATGTCCCCCGGGATGAGAATCAGATGGCTGATGCCCTTGCTACTTTGTCATCTATGATCAAAGTTCATTGGTGGAATCATGTGCCACATGTTGCGGTGAATCGACTTGAGAGGCCCGCGTATGTGTTTGCAGCCGAGTCTGTTGTGATCGATGAGAAGCCGTGGTATTATGACATCAAGAATTTCCTCAAGACTCAGGAGTATCCTGAAGGTGCGTCGAAGAACGACAAGAAAACCCTGAGGAGGCTAGCTGGAAGCTTCTATTTGAATCAGGATGATGTGCTGTATAAGAGAAACTTTGACATGGTCTTGCTCAGATGCGTGGACAGGCCCGAGGCGGACATGTTAATGCAGGAAGTTCACGAGGGTTCGTTTGGTACCCATGCTGGTGGTCATGCAATGTCGAAGAAATTGCTGAGAGCAGGTTATTACTGGATGACTATGGAATCCGATTGTTTCAAGTATGCTCGGAAGTGCCATAAGTGTCAAATCTATGCTGATAAGGTGCACGTACCACCAAGCCCTCTGAATATCATGAATTCGCCTTGGCCGTTTGCTATGTGGGGCATTGATATGATCGGGAAGATTGAGCCTACTGCTTCAAATGGACATCGCTTCATTTTGGTTGCGATTGACTATTTCACCAAATGGGTGGAAGCAGCTTCCTATGCTAACGTTACCAAACAAGTGGTTACCCGGTTCATCAAGAAAGAAATCATCTATCGTTATGGAGTTCCTGAGAGAATCATCACTGACAATGGTTCGAATCTCAATAACAAGATGATGAAAGAGCTTTGTAAAGATTTCAAGATTGAACATCACAATTCTTCTCCTTACAGACCAAAGATGAATGGTGCTGTAGAAGCGGCAAACAAGAATATCAAGAAGATTGTGCAGAAGATGGTCGTTACGTACAAGGATTGGCATGAGATGCTGCCTTTCGCTTTGCATGGGTACCGTACCTCAGTACGTACGTCGACCGGGGCAACCCCTTACTCCCTTGTGTATGGTATGGAAGCTGTCCTACCTGTTGAAGTGGAGATTCCTTCTCTGAGAGTTTTATTGGATGTCAAGCTGGACGAAGCCGAGTGGATTCGAACAAGGTTTAACGAGTTGAGCCTTATTGAGGAGAGACGGTTAGCAGCTGTATGTCATGGACAGTTGTATCAGCGAAGGATGAAGCGAGCCTTTGATCAGAAAGTGCGTCCTCGAAGCTATCAGATCGGTGATCTAGTGTTGAAGAGGATCCTCCCTCCCGGTACAGATAACAGGGGCAAGTGGACTCCCAATTATGAAGGTCCGTATGTGGTAAAGAAAGTCTTCTCCGGTGGAGCCTTAATGCTTACAACTATGGATGGTGAAGACTTTCCATCTCCTGTCAACTCAGATGTAGTCAAAAAATACTTCGCATAAATTGACCCGCTGGACAAAAAGAAAAAAGAGTCCAGGCAAAAAAGGGGCATCCCGGCGAACCAAAAAACAGAAAGAAAGGTTCGGGCAAAAATTAGGGATAGAATGAAAAGAATTTGTACACCCGGTAAGTCGAAAACCCGCAAGGGCGGCTTAGGCAAAAATGGGTATCCTGGTGGATTGAAAACCCGAAAGGGCGATCCAGGCAAAAGTTAGGGATTAAAGCGAAGACTACAGTCTGAGTTATCTGTACTTCATCAAGCTTTGTCGTCTGCCGTCTCGAAAGATGTGATCTGTCCAGTCATTCTTCTCAGAAAGCAAGGAGTTGGGAGGAAAACTGATGATCTGTGAGTTATCACAGAATTGGGAAATAGTGGATGCCGTGTTCACATTGCCATTAGGATAGATTTTTCCTTTTATGCGCAATTACCTCTTTCTAGGAATTGCTTCCCAATGTATTTTGCCTCTTCAGGCACATTTTCAATCAATAAAAATTGTTATTCAGATAAATAGCTCTTGTTTTTATTTTTACTGTTTTGTTTGCAAAAATGTCCGAATTCTTGATAAGCATTGCATATAAGAACATGGAGGCTATACAATAACGTGCAGAAAGATAAAACATTTGAAAATCATTTTGAATGTTGAGGACACTTGAGCGTATCTTGTCCATGTACCTCCTGGGGACATTTTGTTGTGCTGTTTTTTCAGATTGGCATCTGTGAGGACGTTTCCTCAGCAGATATTCTCCCCAAGCGAGTTTGGAAGCTATCAGAGCTATGTTCCCCTGCGAAGACGTCTGTGGATAGTGCCTTCTGTTCCCCAACAGATCTGAGGATTGCCTATCCCCAGCAGGCCTGTATTTGCCATTTCCTCCCCGAGTGAGGCAGGTTCATCAAAATTTATCTCCAACACTTATTCTAGCTGTGGACTGAAGGATATCCCCAGCGAAGTTTACCTTGTCCCAGCAGCAAGTGCTATTCTTCAACATGAGTGTGAAGTCACTTTACCATTCCTCAAGCAGAGTTCCCCGCAGAGTATTTCCCCAAGAGAAGTCTCCCCACAGAGTCAGAGTATCTGATCATTTCGGCTCCCTAGGCGGAGTTCATTTTTATCATTTCGCATGTAGTAATCATTGCATCCTCAAAACTGCGTAGCATTTCCATTCAATATGGAGCATTACGCCATAGAAAAATTCAAACATATGCATTCATGTGTTAACTTCACCAGACCGTATCCCCGGCAGAGGCGGATCATTTCATTCGACATCAGCACAGCAAGACTGCTACAGTTGCTCTTGACAGCATTCAGAATTGTTTATTCCCCACAGAGGTTTACTTCCTCACCCGATGGTGACAGAAAGTTTGTTTCTCCCCAGTGAGACCCCCAGCAAGTGATCAGCCTTGCCTCAGCATATCCCAGATATTGTACTTTGTGATACTAGTCAGTGTCGTGTCAGCACCCACGTGTGTTTTCTTTGTTTGGTGTCGGTAAACACCATTGTTTCGGTGTCTGTAAACATCGAGTTTCCTCTCCAGTCATCAGTAAATGTCTGGTCGTCATTGTTTGGTGTCGGTAAACACCATTGTTTCGGTGTCTGTAAACATCGAGTATTTTCTCCAGTCATCAGTAAATGTCTGGTCATCATTGTTTGGTGTCGGTAAACACCATCGTTTCGGTGTCTGTAAACATCGAGTATTCGCTCCAGTCATCAGTAAATGTCTGGTTGTCATCATTTTTGGTGTCTGTAAACACCATTGCTTCGGTGTCCGTAAACATCGAGTCTCACCCCAGTCATCGGAAAATGTCTGGTCATTTTTTGATGTCGGTAAACATCATCTTTCGATGTCGGTAAACATCGAGTCTTTTCCTCAGTCATCGGTAAATGTCTGATAATTCCCAGCTAGAAATCCCCAGTAGAGTCATCTGTAAATGTCCTATCTGGTTTCCGGTTGCAAATATTTGTATCTCCCCACTAAATTTCTCATTCCCAGTCATCGGTAAATGTCTGGTCATTTCTTTGGATGTCGGTAAACATCATCTTTCGATGTCGGTAAACGTCGAGTCCCATCCCAGTTATCGGTAAATGTCTGGTCAACAAAATCAAAATCCCCAGAAGTCGTCGGTAAACGTCTTGTCTGGTATCACCACAAAGAGTTTGTTCCTCCCCAAGTGGAGATACCATCGGTAAATGGCCCAGTTTTCTTCGATATCAGTAAATATCGGATCTCCATTTGCAGCAGCCATCGGTAAATGGTCTTGCTAAGTTGACATCGGTAAATGTCCAGTTTCTTTGAAGTAGCCATCGGTAAATGGTCTTGCTTCCTTTCAACATCAAATCTGTTTTCCCAGCAGCCATCGGTAAATGGTTGTGCTGAAGTTGATATCGGTAAATATCAAAGTTTCCAGTTTTAACCATCGGTAAATGGTTTTGCTTTTCAGAAGTTTGTTTTCCCCAGCCGCCATCGGTAAATGTTCGTGCTGAAGCTGATATCTGTAAATGTCAAGTTTCCAGTTCTCCAACCATCGGTAAATGGTTTTTGCTTTTGCTGAAGCTGTCAATTGCAGTCGTCATCGGTAAATGACGTGGTTCTTCTTGTATCATATCCAGCTAGTGCAAATTCTACGGTTCTTTGGTATTCAATCCCTGTTTACCCTGAAAGTCTGACAGCCGCTGCTATCATCCGTTCGGGTTCCCAGCTGATTGAATAGGGGCAGCTGTAGCACCTCAAATTTGCACCTACCATTATACATACATTTTCATATTAGGTCATAGCATATCATGATCCATTGCATAGCATTTGCATTGTTCCCAGTTGCCTCAAGAGCAAGCAGTCAAGAATTAGGTCAAACTAATCTCCTGATCAGTCAACCAAGCAAGCAAAGGAATTTCTCATTGAATCAAGGCCTTGGGGTTTGTCCAACAAGTTCACATGACTTGGAGGTCTATTTGAAGAGTTCATGTCAAGGGTTGAAGGCTCAGAGGTCATCAGTTCATGCACAGACAGTCAAAAAACCTGAAAAAAGTCAACTGCCAGTCAAGGCAATGGTTGGTGGTCATTCTTGTGGAATTTAGGCACCATGGTCAATAATCAAGAGTCCAAACAACTTGGGACATCATTTTAAGTCAAGTTCTCAAGGAATCAGGGTTTGGAATTCATCAGTCAATGCATAATCAGACAGAAACCCTAAAAGTCAACTGTTGGTCAACTGTCCATTTAATCAGTGATTTGATGATGGGATTTGGTTTGTGAGAGTTCATTCATGTCCAAATAGTCATCATATATCATGCCAAACACCATCATGGAGGAATTTGAAGCCAGATCAGAAATTTCCCAAAACGGAAACTGGGCCTGTAACTGAAACTTGCCATAAATGGAAAGTTTTGATCCTCAAACTTACATCATGATACAAGCCTCAAATGAATTTTTGCCCAACATGAAAGTTGAAGATCTTGTTCTCCCATTTCCAAAAAGTCCTAGAACTCTCAATTCCCATGTGTGGTTGGCAAGTTATGATCGAATCGATTTCAGAAAATCTTGAACTTCAGAAGGCCATATCTCCCAAACCGTTTGGCCAATTTTGGTGGGGTTTTTTCCTACAAGTCACATTTGATCCCCTCTTTCCAAAAATATAAGTTTCATGAGCCAAAACTTCACCAATCAAAATGGCATATTTTGACCTTTTTCATTTAAATGTAAGTTTGACCAAGAGTTGACTTTTTGACTCAAACATTTTTTCAACATTTGGCCAATTGGGACAGCTCATAAATGTCATGTAGGAGGTGTTTGCAAAGTCAAAATATGCAGCACATGTGAATATTGCTTGGTTGCTTGGATTGTAAGAAAAGTACCATTTAACCATACTTGCACCATACTTGTCCATGCCTTGCCTTGTACCTCAAAAGGACAGCAATTATGCAGCATTTCTTCTGTCCTTAGAGCCTCATTATGCAGCAAAATAAACAATTGTACAAGAAGCCATTCCTTGCTTGCTTAAATTTTGAAAAGGACACTTCCACTCCTTGCTTCCAACAATACCTTGTACTATCCAAGCAAAGCTTATGCAGGATTTTTTTCTGTCCTTTTGGACACAAATGCTGCAGCCAGCACAAATAGAAACCAATTCACTAATGCAAAAGGGCTGACCATCTCAATTGGCAAGAATAGCAAAATTCCATCAAAAGGGAAGCAACTTGGCCAAGGCAAAGGGACCTCATTTTTACTGTCATCAAAAAATAATAACAGCAGCATTTTTACCACAAAGAGCCTTCACTCATATTTTCCAACCACAAACCCTTGGCAAATGCTAAAACCACACCATGCCATGTACTATGCAGCAGAATTGAGGCCATTCTTTCTGTCATGACAGTAGTAGCAAGGACAGTAGGACAAGACCTTTTTCTTTGGCCAAGGCAATTGGTGGAGACATGCTGATTTCAAGGAATCTTGCCTTGCCTTCACAATCCTGCCACCATACTGCAGCAGAAGGAAAAAGCATGGCCTTTTTGATAACACATCCATATTCATCATTGTGGAACAACATAGCAAAACCAACTATTCTCACATTTTCATTCAGCATTTTTGAATCAACAACAGTAGCCTAACAACCTTCATCTGAAAAAGCATTGTCAAACCCTGCTGTGCAATTAAAAAAGGGACCATACCATGCCATGTACCAAGCAGCAGAACTCATGCTATTTTTCTGTCATGGGAGAGTAGCAGTTGCTGCAGGACAAAACCACTTGGCCTTGGCATTCTTAAAACTGGCTGTCAACAAAAGCTTGGCTAGGACCTAACATGAGGCCATGCCTAGTACTGCACATAGCAGCCATGCCCTCTTCCTGTCATGAGTAACAGCCAAGCCAACAGGACCAACACACACACCCTTAGCCATCCCTCAAGGAAAAAACCTGCTAACTGCCCTTGCACTCCCCTTTCCTGTCAAAACATAACAAAACCTTACAGCAGCAGACCAAGAAAAAATCCCACCCGCTTGCAAGACTCACCATGAACCAAACATGACTTGGCCTTGGCATCTCATTTCTTCTGCAACCAACCAGCACCTAACACTGCAGCAGCAATTGGCATCACACAAAAACGGTTTGGCCAAAGCAAATCAAAAGGAGGGATTCTCATTTTTTAAGACAGGAAACACTGGTGGTAGCAGTAACAGCAAGGGGGCATCACAAGATTGTTGGCCAAGATAGAAAGAAGCTCATCCAAAAAAACCAACTCACTCACTTTGGCATGATCAAAATGGATTCTGCTCAGATCCATTCAAAAGGAACCTTGCTATTTTGCCTTTGAGATCTTCTGTCCAAAACAAAAGCTCCAAACCAAACCCAACCTTGCCTTGCACATTATTCTTCACCATTTCCCTGCCATGACAAACCAGTAGCATAGCCAACCCTGACCTTGCTATTTTACATCTCCTTCACTCTGTCCAAACTCAAGCATCTCAAAAAAACCTGTCTGCAGCAGGAAAATCCACAGCAGCCACAGACCAAAACATCCATTCTCCTCTCATCTTGCACTTTTGCACAAAGGGAGTTCTGAGCAAAACATCAAAAAACCCTTGAACCACCTTCATTATTTCTTCATCTGGACTCCATTTGGAAGTGATTTGCTGCATCAAACATCCTCTGCATAGCCATCTTCATGTCCTGTTTTCTCAAAGCTCAACAAATGGCAAATCGAGCTGTGAGATTTTCCAAGCATTCTTGAGCTTGTCTACACCAAGTATCCTTCATTGCCAAGCACAAGGAAGGACTGTTCGAGCACAACAACTTCAAAACACCACTGCATCACCATTGTGCTTCAAATTTGGTAATATTTCGAACTTCATCATTCATTAAGCCATGCCATGTTTCATGTAGGTCTTACTTAGTAGGATGATTTAAGCTTTGAATCACATTAAATGGATGACTATGCTGTGAGATATCTTGATTTTCATTTTGGTGAACAAATGCATTTTTCATCGATTTAGCTTGGTTATAATGATTTGGTGAAAAGTGGTGCCATGTCTGTGATACTGAATGTTTGATGATGCTATTGGTGCAATTAATTTTGGGATCTGAGCATTTTGATTTTTCTGCTTACATGAAGTTGATGATCCTGCTGTGATGCTTGAACCCTATTTCTGTCCAGAAATTCCTCATGCTTGAGTGGTCTTGCTGTTAGCTAGGGCTGCTTGTTGATAAATGCTCATGACCATGTTTTATTGTGGGTGTTGGTTCATGATTTGGTGATTGATGCTTGAATAATGAAGATGAATGCTGTTAGGTTTTAGAATCCTAAGTTCATTTCCAGAAATTTAAGGTTCTTGTGTTTTGTTTGTTTGAATGGTGATTGCCTGAGTATCATTTGTTTCACTGTATGCTATTTGGAGCTGGTGCTGTTTGAATGATGAACTTGATGCATATGCCCTGTTGTTAATTCCTGTCCAGAAGATCTTCATGATTATGCTTGTGTTATTAGTTGTTGGATGATATTACCTAAACCAATACCATGTTGATTGTGTGCTGATTGAATTTGTTTGGATGTTGGTGACAACATGAGCTGCCATGCTAATTGAACCCTGTTGCTGCTACAGCCAAGCACATAAACCTTAGCCATTTCCAAGATTCCTGTTGGCTGCTGTTGTCTGTTATTTGCATGAACCATTACCACTTGCTTTGCTTTTGTTTGGTGGTCGAATTTTGTGATGTTAATGATGAACATAAGCTGCCATACTGATTATGCCCTGCTGTTTGAAGCCTTCTGAACATGCCTAGAGAATCCATGAGAATCATGTTTGAATGCTGTTTGATTGGTTGCTTGTTTGTTGGAATTTCAATTGATAATGATTGATGAATACATGATGCCATGCTAAGACCTTGCTGCAGTTTTGAAACTCTTTGATCATTTGTCCTAAAAATCCATGAGACCATGTGGTATGCTGTTGATTGCTCGATGAGTGAACATTGCCCAACTGCCATGCTTTTGTGTGGTTGATGATTGAACTTGTTTGGATGTTGATTTAAATGTGCATGAAGCTTGCCATGGCTGTTGTAAACCCTAAGGGTTCATGTGAAACTCAGAATTTTCAACTTGTTGGCCGTGTTACTGTTCCATTGGCTGGGAGCCAATAGGAACATTTTATTTGCCTTGCCAAAACGCAGTAGTTTTGATTAATGAGCCCAGAATTACACTTCTGCCATTCGTTGACTCATTGTTGACCATTTGCCATGCTATGTGTTTCATACTTTGTTCAATTATCCATCCAACTTCAACAATTCATTTTAAATTCATTTTAACTCCAAAAATTGTGGGACTTTTTGCATTAAACTCATGAATGTGTCCTTCATTTTATTGTGAATTTTAATTAATTTTTCAGTGGCTGGATTTTAAATGATAAATGATTTCCCAACATGTATGCTAAAATGATACATGGAGCCATTCCTTTTGTGAAATTGTCATGTTGTATCCAATGAGCTTGAAATTTTTTGTGGTGAAACTAGACACATTGACCTTCATTTCCATATAAAGTTTGTGCATTTATCATTTGTGGATTGAGAGTTATGATTTTTTGAAGCCATGTGTTACATTTGTTGCTACATGGATAACATACACTTTCACAATTTTTGTTCACATACTTCCTTACATCCAAATGACCCCAAATTTTGCATGAGCCTACTCTTGTATGTCTAGTTTACTTGTGATTTTTCTTGGATTTAATTGAACTATTTTCCATTTGTTTGAGATTTTCCCTCTCTGCCTAGTCAAATGTTGCCCTTGTGTGACACATGCTCCCATTTCATTTGTGAAATTCTCATACTTCATTAGATGGACATGAAATTTTACATGAGATAACTAGACATCCTCATCTTCACCATGGTTTTGATCCCATTCATTTATCATACACCATTCTTGACTTATGATTTTTCTAAGTTGATGCATGTTTGGTTGACTTCTTTGAGCATGTTCAAATTGGCTTTGACTTTCTGATTTTCATTGACTGCCTTCCACTTGTCTAAATGGGATGAAATTTGACATGCTCACCATGCTATGTGTTGGGTTTGATCATGATTTATTTGGTGATTTTTGGAAAATGTTTAGATTGCTTTTGAGTTAAGTCTTGCTGTTGACTTCTATGAGCTTCTGTTTGCCCTACTTTGACCCAATTGGTTCATGAAATGATGATAGTGATTGATATGGATGTGAGCCCAATTGGTTTTGTTTCCTAATTGTTTGAACATGATTTTGGATACTTACCCCTTTGCTGTCTTGACTTTCTCATTCACTTTTGACCCTAGGCTAGCCCTAGTGGTCCTGTTACTCACCTTTGAGTTTGTGATTTCAGGTTGACCATCAAATGGCCATTAAGACCAATTCTTTTGATTGAGCTTACCCAAGTATCATTGCCTAACCTCTTTGTTTTGTAGGTGACTTGGCCCACATGCCATAAGCCTTGTGCCTTGCACATCCATGTGCCTCCAATTGACTGTTGGTTTCTGTTTCTGTTTGTTTTGTTTGAAGTTGCATACTAACATCTGCTTGACTGTTTCAGGTGCTTTAGTTGCTTAGTTCCTTGTGAACTTTTTGCTTTGCTTTGCTTGTATAAGCAATTTGCATTGAGGTATGTCTCTTTTACTTCATGTAGTCTGGAAGACCTGGCCTGTTACTTGGCCAGGCAACTGTCTGAAGTCCTCCTTAAGAGGCAATGTTTGTGATTGTTTACTTTTGTCCTTGCATAGAGTCAAAGACCTCCTAAGTGAAGAGGCAATTGGTGGAAGGTAGGGATATGCAATCTATCCCCCACTATTCAGTGTGTCATCTGCTTTGCTCACACCACTGTGTTGATGCATTACAGATAAAAAACCCAAGATCTTGTACAATTGTACAGTTGAGTCAGTTTTAAATGTGTAGAAGGGTTCCCACTTTCTGAACCCACACATTCTTGTCTCGAGCTCTCCCAGGCCAGGGATGTGAGCTGTGAGGTCTCATCCTCACTTCATCCTTTCATCTGCTTCACCTTAGCCCCTCAATGGCAAGGTTAAGAGCACATTCACCCCATTCCAGAGGTTTGTTTGTCGAGGTTGATATGACCCCTTGACTAAAACCTAACCCTTGTTTGAGCCACTTGTTTGTGTATAGCGTGTGCTTCCTGTGCAAGATAGGATTGTTTGACTTGCTTCCTGTGCAAGATAGGATTGTTTGACTTGCTTCCTGTGCAAGATAGGATTGTTTGACTTGCTTCCTGTGCAAGTTAGGATTAGTTTAGACTTGCTTCCTGTGCAAGTTAGGTTTTTGCTTGGCTTGCTTCCTGTGCAAGTTAAGTGCGTGTGGCTTGCTCCCTGTGTGAGCCATACTTAGGATAGGTTG
Organism: Lathyrus oleraceus; assembly: GCF_024323335.1. Taxonomy (NCBI): domain Eukaryota; kingdom Viridiplantae; phylum Streptophyta; class Magnoliopsida; order Fabales; family Fabaceae; genus Lathyrus; species Lathyrus oleraceus. The sequence continues at coordinate 295,396,372 of NC_066583.1, forward strand.
GCCCTTGTGCCATTTAGCTAGAAACCTTAACTTAGGGATGATTTGCATGATAACATCTAGGCTCGAGTCGTAGTCTCCCTAGTTGTGTCTCCCTCTGTTATCTGGTTAGGCTAATCCTTTATCCCTGCGTAGGGGAACTACATCGCCCTGATCTTCATACCAGATGAAGTATGTAGGCAGGAGATTGAGCTGATCTCTCCGGGCGCCTTTTCTTTTCTTTTGTGTTTGTTTAACAGTTATAGGCTGAGTCCCCGACTCCCTATCAACCTGTTGCGTTGTTGTGTGCTTGGAAGCCGATGTGAGTCCATCGAGTGGCATTTGGGTTCCAGTGTGCGTATGTTTTGGTTCGGATGCTGATGTAAGTCCAGTGATTGGCATTCAGGCTCCATGTTTGCCTTCTTGTGTGTGTTTTGGTTCGGATGCTGACATAAGTCCAGTGATTGGCAGTCGGGCTCCACGTTCGCCTTTGCCTGTGTTTGTTTGTGTGCGTGTCAGCCGAGCTACGAATGCTCTGATTCTTCTCTCGTCCGAGAAGATACGTATGCATAGGATGCGACATCCTAGCGAGCATGTGTCGTTTCCCCAGTCCGAACTACTTCGACTCTGATGTCTATGCCTGATAGACTAAGTAGGCCCAGGATGCGACATCCTGCCGAGTCAGTTTCAGTCAGTCTCTTGCGTTTCTTTCAGCCAGTATGTGTGAGTATTTGAGCAGTGTTTAGCAACCAATTTATCTTTCCTTTTGTGCGTGGATCCCGTAGAGTACTACGGATGCGTAGGGGTGCTAATACCTTCCCTTCGCATAACCGACTCCCGAACCCATTCTCTTTGGTCGCGAGACCATGTTCTTTCCTAGGTTTACTCTGAGCGTTTCCTTTCCCTCTTTTGGGATAAATAACGCACGGTGGCGGCTCTGTTGTTCTTCTTTTCCCGCCGGTTTTTCGCGTGATGCGACAAACTGGAAATCAAATTTACTTAAATAGTAATAAAAAATAACTATTATGTGATTGTTTTCCATTCACGATGCGCCATGCGTCTGAGCCTGTAAAACAACGTCCTTTGTAATTTCTACCACGTTCTGCTTAACTAATTTGTATCAATACTTGCATGTTTCGCTTCAACTTCGACAAGATCACCCCACATCGACCTTCTTTAGACCTGGCTTAGATCCCTCTAAATTGTCGAACGCTTCGACTACATTCCTCCTGCTTCAATTTTTTTTCTTCGGCATAGTCGAAATTTGCTGGCTAACAAATTGCCCCCCTAAAAGGCCAATTTCGATTGAGAGACATTTCAAACAAGAAACTTTGTGTTTTAACATTACCAAATTTCGACTGGATGTCTAATTGTTAATGATGTTCTACACAATGATGATAATTTTCTGCACCACGATTCCCCCGAAAAAAATGCCATCATTTGTAGCTACTTCCTAGGTCGTGGGTTTTCAACTACCTTTACTAACTTTCCCACTACCACTGAATCGGACAGCTGTGTCGATCGAATGACCCTTGGTTACCATTCAGTTTTCCTATAAATATGACTCTTTCACAATCTCCTTTTTTTCTTACTCCTTCTTCATTTTCGCATTTTTCTTACAACTTTTCAGAGCAATATTACTCTCCTCGTTTTCTTTCCTTCTTTTGCTGCGATGGCCTCCTCTACTAATTCCAAGGATATAGTCTCCTTCAACACTTGTAACAAACCTATTGCATTCCAACTTATTGAAGAAGAAAGTTTAAAACATATCCCTCAACTAACATCCACTGATGAGGCTGTAGTGAAAATTTGACAATGCCAAATGCTTATTCCTTTTGTCGTTTCTGACAAACTCATTACTTTCCACGGGCCACATCCAGATACTAAAACGCAACCCAAAAACATTCAAATCCATTTTCCTGGCTTTACTCCCACTATCCCACCAGCCTTTAAGAAGGATGGTTCCATCGATATGAAGTTCATGGACCCAAAGGTCGGGTTTTTCAGGTCGATGCATACTCCTGGCAATAAAGAGTATGTGACTTGGCTCAACAAAGTTCAACACAAATGCCAAGAACAATGGTAAATGGCTGGTATCTTTGACGCCATCCAAATCTCAGGGAACGCCTATCGAATCAACCCATGTATGTTGCTTGCTTCGATGTACTTCTGGGAAGGTTCCACTAACACCTTCCAACTGTTAGAACAAGATTTTGGATCTACAATTCATCTTTAAGTTTTGATGATAACAAAGGATAAAACAATTTGGTACCCTAACGAATTTATCTAAGTATGCAGGACTCTAACAGAAAATGGATCTGATATACAACATCTGACATCACACAAGTCTAGAACAGTTGACTTGGAGTCAAATAAAGTAGTCACTCTGACTATGAAGACAACGACGCTCATAGCATCTGAAGTTTGAAGACTCAGATACTCTGAATCTGAAGGCTTTCACACTTAGTTACTATATAGACTCGTACATCTAAATAAGGTCCAACTGAATACTTATCAAAAAATTCTGAAGAAAATCACTTCTAACAACTATCTGAAGAATACACGTTGAACAAGAAGATCTGGTTTACGCGCACTCTGATTCAAGCCCAACAAATCAACCTCAAGACTTAGTAACGAAGTATTCCATAATTGGTATGAATCTTTATTTGTAAAAGAATAAATACTCTCCCAAATTGCTATGGAAAGGACAACAAACTTAATGTCCATCAAGTCCCATCATTGACAAGATATCACATCGATGCTTCAGCCAATGGTTCATATTCTAAGCACTATATAAAGGCCAAATCATCATCATACAAGACAACAAAGCAATTTCACAAGAATACTGCAAACTCAATTCTATATTTTCATTAATTCTTGTTCAAATTTGTTCACACGAGTTGTTGCTCTTAGTGTGAATTTTTATTGTTCTTACTGTGTTAAAATTGCTTACCTAGAAGCACTAAACACTTCCTTGTAATTCTAAAATAGTTATTGAATATTTCCTCAAGTGACTTGTGAAGTCTGTATACTTGAGAGGGCTAAGAGATTATTGTTCTATTAGACGTTTTTGTTGTAATGTTTCTAGATTATTATACTTTAGTCCTTATTGAAGGCAAAATCACTTTGGTCGGGTGGACTGGAGTAGCTTTGAATTTCAAGCGAACCAGGATAAACTTATGTGTTGCTTGCTTTATCTTTCGTGTGTGTGGTGTTTGCAAAAGTTTCTATTATCAGTGGAAACAATTCAACCCCCCCCCCCTCTTTCTTGTTTTTCTCTACCTTTAGTTGGTATCAGAGCTTCGGCTCTGTTATTGATTTTCTAATCAAACACTTAACAGTGTAGAGAAGATCCAGCGTGAGAAAAACATAATGACTAACACCAATGAAAGAGACAACTACAATGTTAAACCTCCAGTGTTTGATGGAGAAAATTTTGATTATTGGAAGGATAGAATCGAAAGTTTCTTCCTGGGATATGACGCTGATCTATGGGACATAGTTACATTTGATGGATCATTGGATATCCTACAATCTGATGGAAGATGTGACGGTAGACACCGGCAAGCCTCTGAACTCAAGAAATCTGAAGAGCACGGGCATCATTTAGAGAGTTTTGTCAAGCCAACTCTGGACACCTCCTAGGAAGCTCTGAAGGATCAAAGAAAGATACCCAATAGTCTCTATTTGTTCTCTAAGATAGATCCCTCAGAGGTTATCGCCCACTATCTTCAGGACCTGGCAGCTCAAGGGGTAGACATCTCAGACTTCTCGGTGGATTGGCTACCTGAACATCCACCTAACTTCATGAAGAGGATGCGAGAGCCTTCTAAAAGAAAGTCTAAGAAGAAGACTCTGAAACTGGGGGAACCATCTGAAACCAAACCGCCTGTGCCTCTGGTCTCCTCATCTCCAAGTAAGTCAGTTCCCTCTGATACTCTCGTACACTCTAATTTAAAGTAATCATCTTCCTCCCTACCTCAACCATCCCCCATATACACAAACTCTAAACCCACAACATCCACCATAAATCCCTATGAATCTCATACCTCTAACCCATCCTCACCTCCCCTTCAACATTTTAATCTCACCACCACAACACTCCTCGTCTATGAGGTCTTACTCTTCAATGCACCCATATCACCACCCACTTCTACTCCCTCCTCTCCATATTACTATAACATATCCTCTGACTCTGACCATCAGAACCATCTGATCCTTAATCCCTTATACTTCCTCAACTCTAAACCCACACCCTCTCTAATCAAAACCCATCTGAGCCAGAAACCCCCATCTCTTCCCCATCTGAACACCCAACATCACCACCCTCTGAACATCACACTGAAACTCCCTTTGAATACCCGGTTACCCAAACATGTGACTCTCCCACTGAAATCATCCCCACCCCACCAGAAACTATCCTTCCCACCTTTGAACCTGAACCAACCTTCCCCACCCTAGAAGAGGCAGTTGCTTTATTTGCTGAGTCTTTAGTGGAAAATCTCATATCACTGTCTGAAAACTCTAAAATCAGTGATGATCCCTCTAAAGTGAGGATTCACTGGAATGGAGTAATCATATAGATGACATCTAAGGCTTTCAAGCTGAAAGGCCTCTATGAACAAGTCAGAAATGACTTTATCAGAGAAGTTGGAGAGAGGCTAGAGGCTCATCTGGCCAGAGAGGCAGAAGAGAGAGCTCGCAGAGAAGCAGAAGAAAAGGCTAGATTGGAAGCAGAAGAGAAAGCAAGAAGAGAAGTTGCAGAAAAGGTCATCATTAAGGTTGCTGCTACTGTTGAAGTTGAAGCCAAAGCCAAGGCTGATGCTGGAAAAGCAGCACGCATTACTGCGGAAGAAGCTTCCAAGGAAAAGGACATAGCTCTGACTCAGGGGGAGTCATCTCATTCTGACTTTGCTCCGTTGGTGTTAAAGACTCTGGAGGAACTACAGAAAGAGCAACAGATTGTGAGAGCTAGACTAGATCAACAGGACTCTGTCAACTCTAACATTCAGAATCTATTGACTCATCTACTGCAGAGGATGCCGCCTCCTCCGAACCCTTAGGCACAATTAGGATTGTTTTGCTATATTTATCTAAGTGTTTAACCTCTATGTTTTTCTTCTAATTTTTTTTCTCTTATTTATACTTTTCCCTTATCAATGAAATTTGTCTTGCCTTAACTTGCCTTGCTATGTCTTTTTGAGTCTGACAAAAAGGGGGAGAAATAATTAAACAGTCTCTAATGAAATAATATCTAAGCCTCATAATACACTACACACATTCAAAAACAATTATTATGAAGTCTAAAGTTTTGCAGGAAGTATCTGAGTAAAACATCTGAGAAACAAGCTATACAACATAAGGAGATCTGGTAAGAACCTCTAAACCTTCTTAAGCATCAGATTAAGGGGGAGATTGCTTATCTCAGGGGGAGTCATCATACATCTGACTCTGAGATAACTCCTTTCAATTTTTTATGAAGTATCATTGTTTCATCAACAGTCTAAAGTTTTTGTCATCATCAAAAGGGGGAGATTGTTAGAACAAGATTTTGGGTCTACAATTCATCTCTAAGTTTGGATGATAACAAAGGATGAAACAATTTGGTACCCTAACGAATTTATCTAAGTATGCAGGACTCTAACAGAATATGGATCTGATAGACAACATCTGACATCACACAAGTCTAGAACACTTGACTTAGAGTCAAATAAAGCAGGCGCTCTGACTCTGTAGACAACGGCGCTCACAGCATCTAAAGTTTGAAGACTCAGATACTCTGAACCTGAAGGCTTCCACACTTAATTACTCTGCAGACTCGTACATCTAAAAAAGGTCCAACTGAATACTTATCAAAAACTTCTGAAGAAAATCACTTCTAACAACTATCTGAAGAATACATGCTGAACAAGAAGATTTGGTTTCCGTGTACTCTGATTCAAGCCCAGCAGTTCAACCTCAAGACTTAGTAATGAAGCATTCCATAATTGGTATGAATATTTATTTGGAAAAGAATAAATACTCTCCCAAATTTCTATGGAAAGGACAACAAACTTAATGTCAATTAAGTCCCATCATTGACAAGATATCACATCAATGTTTCAGCCAACAGCATCATATTCTAAGCACTATATAAAGGCCAAATCATCATCATACAAGACAACAAAGCAATTTCACAAGAATACTGCAAACTCAATTCTATATTTTCATTAATTCTTGTCCAAATCTGTTCACACGAGTTGTTGCTCTTAGTCTGAATTTTTACTGTTCTTACTGTGTCAAAATTGCTTACCTAGAAGCATTAAACACTTCCTTGTAATTCTCAAATAGTTGTTAAATATTTCCTCAAATGACTTGTGAAGTTTGTAGACTTGAGAGGGCTAAGAGATTATTGTTCTCTTAGACGTTTTTGTTGTAATCTTTCTAGATTATTGGATTAAGTCCTTATTGAAGGTGAAATCACCTTGGCCGGATGGACTGGAGTAGCTTTGAATTTCAAGCGAACCAGGATAAACTTCCGTGTTGCTTGCTTTATCTTTCGTGTGTGTGGTGTTTGAAAAAGTTTTTATTTTCAGTGAAAACAATCCAAGCCCCTCATTTCTTGTTTTTCTCTACCTTCACCAACTTCCTTGTGGTATGCTAACGCTGACTCTTTTCGACGTGGCAGCCATTACTGGTTTCTCACCTCTGGGCGAAACCTCTGACCCTACTCTTCCGACAGAGAACACATTTTCATTCAATCATACAAGTTTTCAGAACTATATTGAAGATCACCACGATCAAGATTCTGCTGAAGTGTCCGAAAAGGAACACATTGCTTTTCTAACTCTTTGGCTCTCGTATTATGTATTTTGTCATGGCTCTCTGTAAATAGCCAAGAGCTACATCAGCTTGGCAATCCAAATCCATGAGGGTCGATAAGTTTATTTAGGTAAACTTCGGATAGCCTATCTGTACCATTCTCTAGGGCTTGCGACACTAAAACTGAAGCTTATCCATTCCACTTCAAAGGCCATAAACATGTCTGGCCCCACGTGGCTACTGCAACATTGGTTAAATGCCGCTTTTGAGTACCAATTGGGTTATTCTGTGCCGGAGCATATAATGTGTTTGAACCATGATCGGCCTATAAAAGGCGTAAGACTTACCTTAATGACATGTCAGGAGACCCCTAACAAACACCTCTTCATGAAGCATCTTAATATGTTCATCGAAGCCAATTCTTTTGTTCCAAGTATGGCCTCATTTGTGAATCAAAGCTTTCGCCCAACATGGTTCAAAAACCTTTTCCCAGGTGATTCTCCCCAAGTTGCAGCACTGTCGAGTGCTGTGTGGAGGGCATTTTTGACTCCTACAATGTTGTCCTTCAGGATAGAGGCTGAGTCGAAGGGATATGGGTTCATGAGCTACCAGCCTAACTTGGTGGCTCGATAATTTGGCCTAAGCCAGATATTTCCAAAGTATTTGATGTCTCATTCGACTGACATTGTATGGGTTGGTCAACAACTGAATTATGAAGGCCACAAAGCTTGCCTCAAATTTCACAAGTTGACTCAGCGCCTCGAATTACCAGTCTTCAAATTTCAATAATCCTTCTTGACCACCAAATACTTTGACAAGTGGTGGTCCGAATACCAACGTCAATATTTTCCCAATGCATTTTTTCTCCAAAACATGATCGACGCTTTTTCCGCCCTCCCTGGAGAAACAACGGCTCCACAACCGAATATTGATGCTCCAGTCAAAACAATCCAAATTATCAATGTTGAAGAGACCTAAATAAAGAAGGTAACTACTACTCCCTTTCTTTTCCTTTCTTTGAGAAGCAAAAATAAAAACCATTTTCCCTCTTTGTCTTTATTTTCTAGGGTCGAAAGCAGGCTCTAGTTGTTGCGCCAACCCCAAACAAACCTCCAAAAAAGCAAAAAGTGCCCTCAACTCCGAAACCACGGGTATTTCGTGTCTTAACGTTTCATGATGTTTTAATTCAGTCACCCTCTTACGTATATTATGACTTAGGTTCTTGAATAGGTGCCTTCTGTCGAAAGTGAGGATTCTGATGGCAACGCCCATTCCCATGTTTTTCCTACATTGAAGGTGCCACCATCTACTCCGACCACTCTGGCCAGAAATAAAAAGAAATTTTCGGCCAAAAAACCTTCTTTGAGAATTGTTTCTTCGACCGTAAAGATCTCAGTTTCTAATAATCTTACTGAAGTCTTTGCACCCATAGGTCAAGAAGAAACTACTCCAGTTTCCCCATAACACATAGCTCCCAAGGTATCTAACCACCCTTGTTTCGTAACCTCGTGAATTATTCTCCGACATTAATCATAACTTATTTGTTGTAGGGAAACAAGGTTGACTCGACTCCTGCTGAGCCTATAAGCAACGTGAGGGTCGAAACCCAACCAGCTAAAACTGATACCCTATTGAGTCCTCAAAGGCAAGATGAGTTCTGAAGCGTGTCGCCTGAAGCTCGTCAAAATCTCGACATTCAGCAAATTCAGACCCCTTCGACCGCTGTTGGTGAAGGTACATATTTTATCACTCTCACTCCGGAGGAGGTTCTAGCCATGAAGCAACAGAATCCGACAGAGACCCTAAGAAAGTTGCATCAACTTCGCCAAGCATCGATTGAGGTTCAATCCTCTTCCTCGACTGCCACGCCTGCTCCAGAAATGGATGATTCTGTCACTTTAAAACTTCAACAATTAAGAGATTATTTATTTTAAGCGTCAGATTTTATTTGTCACCGAAGAGGAAGAAACCTTGGGACTCGACATCCTCAAATTGCTTGACGAACTTGCTCGACACAAGCTTCCTGCTCCTATTGCCAGGTACTTGATTGAATTCGAAGCTTTCTTCACACAACTGATCAAGGACCTCGCTCTTCGTCAGAATGTTGACTTTCGAATTAAGACAAAGATCAACGAGATGAGACGAGAGTGGGATTTTAGTGAAGTTTGTGAGAGAAAACTCAATGACTTTGAGGTCAAGAAGCAGGAACGTCTCAACAAACAGCAAGCCTTCGACCAGCAAATCTCAAACTATCAAGCTCAAATAGCTGAACTTACTAAGAAGATTGATGAGTTCGAGGAACAAAAGGCTTCTTTGGATTCGGTTGAACCTCTTCCGGCTTAAGGCGTTGTCGACCAGGAGATTCTTAAAGGGATTGCACATGGTGAGAAAGCCCTCGAAATCAAAGAGAGGATTGGCCAACTGTGGGAGAAGAAAAACTGCCTTGACAGCAGAATTTGTCATGAGAAGACCCTTTTTGAAGATTTTAAGTCTAGGTTTCCTTCCTGATGTATTTCTTTGTCGAAACAATTGTAACATTTATTGGCCATTTTGTATGCCATCTTGGCTTTTAAAATTAATGATCAAATCCAATATATTTTGATTTGAACCTCTTGGAGCATAGGTCTATATTTTTTCAAATATTTCTCATTTACCCTTAAGATTCGTCGATCAATACCCAACTTTTGAACTTCGTAGGCATTGTTAGTAAACGTTTGGATTACTCGCAATGGTCCTTCCCAATTTGGTGACCATTTCCCTAAAGTTTGATCTCTTTGATCCATAGGTAAAATCACCTTCCAAACATAATTATTTATTGCAAAAGTTCTCATCTTATTCCTTTTATTGTATGCTTTGGCCACACGCGCCTTTTATCGTATCAACGTGTCTATTACAGCCAACCTTTCTTCGTCTAAATCAGTTAGTTCGTCGAACATCAGTCTCCAATATTGTTCTGACGGAATTTCGTTTTGTTGTTGCACCCTAACTGATTATAAACAAATTTCTGCTGGCAACATAACATCATGCCCAAATGTCAAACAAAAAGACGTTGAACTGGCTGCCTCCTTTGGGGATGTTCGACAAGCCCATAGAATTTGGTCTAATGTTTTATGCCAATTCTTAGGTTTCTTGGCAACATGTTTTTTGATTAAACCAATTATCACTTTGTTGGCTGCCTCGACTTGGCCATTTTCTTGGGCGTAGTAAGGTGTGGAACTAACCAACTTAAATCATGTTTCAACAGCAAACTCTTGCATCTTTTAACCCACAAAAACTGAACCTTGATTTGTAGTAATGGTTTCAGGAATTCCAAACCTATACACGATGTGTTTTTGAATGAATTTGATCACATCTTATTGATCCATTTTTACCAAAGGGGTAGCTTCTATCCATTTTGTGAAATAGTCTATTCCAACTAGGATAATTTTTTGTTGTTTTGACAAGGTTGGTCGAATCTCACCGATGACATCTAATGCCCAACCTCGAAAGGGACAAGGCTTTATAGTGGCATGCAACTCACTGGCTGGTACATGTTGGATGCTTGCGTGTATCTGACATTCTTGACACCCTTTGGCATCACTTTTTTGGCTGCCTCGACTTGGCCATTTTCTTGGGCGTAGTAAGGTGTGGAAGTAACTAACTTAAATCATGTTTCAGCAGCAAACTCTTGCATATTTTGACTCACAAAAACTGAGCCTTGACCTGTATTAATGGTTTCAGGAATCCCAAATTTATACAGGATGTGTTTTTGAATGAATTCGATCACAGCCACTTGATCCACTTTTATCAAAGGGATAGCTTCTATCCATTTTATGAAATAGTCTATTCCAACTAGGATAAATTTTTGTTGTTTCGACGAGGCTGGTCGAATCTCACCGATGACATCTAATGCCCAACCTCGAAAGGGCCGAGGCTTGATAATGGCATGCAACTCGTTGGCTGGTACATGTTGGATGCTTGTGTGTATCTGACATTCTTGACACCCTTTGGCTAAGTCAATATAGTCTTTTAACACACTTGTCCAGTAAACACCTTGTCGAAATAATAACCATTTCATTTTATGGCCAGCTTGGTAGGGCCCCATATATTCCATTGTGTACCTCAGGCATTGCCAAGTATGCTTCTGTATCCCCAAGACACTTGAGCAACACTCCTTCTGGAGTCTTTTTCAATGACTCATCTCCTAGGCGTACATAGCTTAACGCTTTATACTTGATTTTCCTGTCAATGTTTCCGACTGGATCTTCTAGGTACTCTATGATTGATTTTTTCCAATCTGATTGTGACAAATTGTCAATGGCAAAAACTTCGTGTCTTTCAAAAGTTTAAAAAGTTTTAAAAAATTATTACTGAAGACATCGACTCCCCCAGTTTTTGAGATTTCCATTTTGGTTGGCGGCGAGACGTTCGACACCATCTTTTCTTTCACCTCAATAAAACCTTTGAGCTTATCTTTCGACACTTTATACCTAGATGCAATTTGTGCTAAATCGTTGGCTTCTTGATTCTCCATTCTAGGCACATGTGTGATGCTGATAACCTCTAAGAATTCTAATAGGTGTGTCGCCATTGCGAAATGCATCAGCAGATTTTCTTTAATGCACTTGTATTCTCGTGGGATTTTTTTGATCACTAGCTCTGAATCCCCCTTTATTTCGACCTTCTTGGCTCCTAAATCCCTCAAGATTTTAAGGCCAGTTATTAAGGCTTCGTACTCTGCTTCATTATTAGAACACTTTCCATCGACTTTACATTTGAACTTCGTCGGAATGTCTTGTGGGGATAATATTAAAATCCCAACTCGTGTTCCAGTTTTATGACTTGACCTGTCGAAGTATAACCTCCAAGGGTATGTGTTGACCATGTTTAGTGATGATTCGACTATTGCATGATCTACAATAAAGTCTGCACTATCTGGCCTTTCATAGCCCTCAAAGGCATATAGGTTAAAGAAAATTCAGTTAATGCTAGTGCCCATTTCCCAATTCAACTATGTAGAATGAGTTTAGACAACATATGTTTAATAACATCATAATGAGACGAAACATAAACATCAATTGGTTTTATATATTGCTTCAATTTCATACATGAGAAGTACAAGCATAGGCATAGTTTTTCAATCATATTGTACCTATTTTCAACATCTATTAAAATTCAACTAAGGTAATAGATGGGTCTTTCGACACCACTGTCATCCTCTTATGCTAACATACTTCCTATGGTCGTATCCGACGCAACAATATACAACCTCATATTCTGGTTCCTATTAGGTGGCAATAAAATAGGAGGCTTTGTGAGGTACTCTTTGATGGCGTCAAAAGCCTCATGTTGCTCTCGTCCCCAGTGAAAATCACTTTCCTTCTTTATCTTGAGTAGTGGCGAAAAAACCTTTGTCTTTCCACTTAGATTTGATATAAATCTTCTCAAGAAGTTTATCTTCCCCAATAAAGATTAGAGTTGTTTCTTTGTCGACGGAGGCTTGAGATCCAAAATTGCTTTTGTTTTGTTTTGGTTGATCTCGATGCCTTTTTTGTGCACCACGAAACCTAAAAAGTCTCTTGCATGTACACCAAAAGCACACTTTAATGGATTCATTTTTAATCCATGTTTTCTCATCCTCTCAAATGAGCGTCGAAGATGATCCAAATGATCATTTTCAGATAAAAGTTTTATCACAATATCATCAATGTATATCTGCACAAATTTTGCAATAAAACCATGGAATATGGCATTCATGGCTCTTTGATAGGTTGCTCCGATGTTTTTTAAACCAAACAGCATCATAACCCATTTGTATGTTCCCAAAGCTCTAGGACATCAAAATTCCGTCTTGGGAACCTCATCTTCTACTATGAGAATTTGATTATAGCCAGAATAACCATCAAGCATACTCAAGTATTTGAAGCCTACGGCTGAATCGACTAGCATTTCTGCCACCGGCATCGAATACTCATCTTTTGGAGTAGCATTATTTAAGTCTCTAAAATCTATACAGACTCTAAGAGTTCCGTTCTTCTTGATAACAGGTACTATGTTGTCTAACCATTCGACATACCTTGCAGTTCTGATAAATCGGCTTTTTAGCAGTCTTTCGATCTCCTGCTTAATCTTCATTGTGATTTCTGGAGCAAACCATCAAGGATGTTGCTTTATTGGTCGTTTTCCTGGTTGAATAGGCAATCGATGCTCCACCACACTTCGATTTAGGCCAGGCATTTCACCATAGTCCCAGGAAAAACAGTTTATGTATTCTTTCAATACTTCGATCAGTTTAACCTTCATCTTCGACCCAACTTTAATGCTTATTATACGTTGGTCTTTTTGTGACTCCATCTCCTAGATTTATCTCTTCGAGTGGGTCTTGCGCTTGCATTCTTTGCAACTCATTCAATGGGTTTTTCTCAAACCCCAAAGGCTCATTTCCATAAATGTCATCTAGCCGCCGACTTTCTGAAGCTGTTGTTTGGCCTTGTCGGCCATCTTCACATTCTTCAACTTTGGCTTCGATAGCCAAAAAAATTAGTTTCTCCGCTTCTAGAGCCGATTTTCTTTTATTCTCAGCCAAAAAGGCCAAAATTCGAGTCAAACTTTCTGACTCAGCAGTCATCTCGATCGACTGCAGGTCACCCCGTAGGTGGAATTACCATTTCAGGCTCCATTTCCTCTTTAGCATCCCAGATAAATTTGTAGTCAGGATCGAGATTCAGGACATGGCCTATGTTGACTGAAGGGTGGGATCTTGATTCATCATCACAAGGCATGATATTTTCCAAATGTTGGTTGAAATATTTCTTCACGCCTTTGGCCTCATTGATCCTGTAATAACTCTAGTCAGCTTCGATGTTCTCAATAATGCCATCCTTTCTCCAGATAATTAATCTTTGGTGTATGGTCGATGGCACTGCCCATATTCCATGGATTCATTCTCGTCCTAAGAGCAGGTTGAAATTTTCTCTTGGGTTTATCGCCATGAAGAGCGTCGATCGTATGGTTGTACCAACGGCTAGATCGACTTGGATAACCCCAAGAATGTTACTTGTTCTTTCAAACTTATTTTCGACTGTCCCATGTAGAATTGCTCATGGAATAAGCTCTTTAACTACGTCCACATATGGATGAATTATGGAGGTAGCATTGTAAACCAAGTGAACGCATTCTTTGTGAGAGAACTTAGGAAGTATTTCAACTTCAAATCCTCATTGTTTGCTATGTCGCCAACTTTGGTTTGATATCTAACAACATGTTTGACGGTAAACTCTTTAGTGTCTCCGAAAAACTTGGTGAATTTTGGAACCTTCCATCCCCTAGGTAATTCTGTTTGTAAAATAAAATCTGGTAAGGGAGAAGAATACATTGGCCTTTGTAGGACTGGGTTTATCCCGTTTCGAACTATGATCCGTTTGACAATAGCCTCTAAATTTTGCTCCCCAACCATTGCCTCTTGTCGAACCTGGATCTTGATTTTTATTGACTAACACAATGGGAGGCCTTAGGGCCACCCTAGGTATTGGTTCGACCGCTTTGTGTTCTTGATCAATCGTTTCACCGACCATCTCCTCATGTCGGACTGGGGTTTCCGGTCGAGGTGAAGGTGGGGGGAGTCTGTCGAACTTGCACTCTGGGAGACCCTAGAAAATCCCTTATTCGGTTCATTTGAGTTGCTAGTTATTGGTAACTCTGAGTCGAATCTAGAATCAAAGGTCTCAGTATGGTACTCATTTACTGAGTCAGCATATGAACCATTTTGTGATTACATTCATCAATCTGCTATCTCATGAATGCGCCAGAACTTAATGTGAAAGTTGGGATCGACTGAGATGAAAAACCTAAACTTGGGGGTCGACCGAATTGGTTTACCAAAGGTCCTAACCCCTGGTAGGGTGGGAATGGCGACGATGGATTTTTGCCAAATGTCAAACTTCTATTATGCATACTTGTCATAAATTCAATTGGCATTCCTAAAGTTCGATACATGGGCATTGTGAAACTGGGCATATATTGCCCTGAAGTCCTTATCGTCGTCGGCCTTGGAGTCTTAGGCTGACGTGGTGTTAATATTGGTCCATCATATGCAGTCGAAACTGCAGATATAGTGCCAAAACCAACATCAGTTGCTTGTGACGCAACTGTATCTCCTCCCGAAGACGTTTCTTCGTTTGGATTTGGACGTGGTGATACCATTTTACCACTATGTAGTTTCATATACTGAACAAAACGTGTCCCATCGGGTGTGCCAATTTTTTTGCACGTGGTTTTCACGCGAACAGTCTCTAGCCTTCCTATCGAGGTTTAGTTGCAAGACCGGCTACAAAGTCCTAGACTAATGTGTTGAGCATATGGTGTGTTTTGGTGAAGTGTTTGAATTAAGAAGAATGATAGGTAAAAATGCTTGTAAGAAAGGGTGCAATGAAAATAAACAGACAAAAGCAAGATAAAGATGTAAATAAACAAAGCAAATGAAATGACTTGATAAGTTATATTGTTGGAAAATAAATGTGGAAGCAAGTGTACATTTTTGCAGGAAGTTAACTCTTTTCTCTTAGACGCTTGATACTTCAAGTGTTTTCCTTTTGCAATGTTACAAATCCCACCCTTTAAAATTGGAAATGAAATCTAATTAAATAGTAATAAAAAATAACTATTATGTGATTGTTATCCATTCACGATGCACCACACGTCTGATCTTGTAAACCCGCGTCCTTTGTAACTTCCTCCACGTTCTGCTTAACCGATTTATATCAATCCTTGCATGTTTCGCTTCGACTTCAATAAGATCACCCCCCATCGACCTTCTTTCGACTTGGCTTAGGTCCCTCTTGATTATCGAACCGCTTCGACTACATTCCTCCTACTTCGATTTTTTTCTCCTACGTAGTCAAAATTTGCTGGCTAATAATGATGTGTGAGCCTACCTATTATATTTGGTTGGCACTACCATTTTTGTGGACAAGAGTGCCACTTATGAAGATGTCGTCTACCTACGGTACTTCGAGGACCCATGCGTACAATTAGGGGACCACATGTTTGGCTTACTTATACTCTAAGTTATCTGAGGGTTGTAAGTGGAAGACGAAGCAGGTGACAGGAAACATCGCACTTCTGACGGTAATATTTATTCGTCTTTTAGTGTTTGTGTATCATTTTCATTACATTTTTGCAATTCCCTAATTGATGATTTGTGTGTTCCAACACTTTTTAGACTTGGGTCCTCCAGCACTTCCCGCGCATCTCCTGTTGATCGTGTATACCGACCTATAGTGAAGATATACCACATGTTTCTTCATTTTCCCTGCTCATAGGTAATCAGATGACAGAGTCGTTTCGAGTGCATCTTGACTACTTGATAGCCAAAGATATGCACTTTAACAGCTATGTCGATCACTGTGAGATGCGACCTGTAGCGGGAAATTCATGATCATCAAGCTATTGACAAGCTAGAGATCAAATAACAAGAGTCGCCACCGCGCTTTTATTGTTTCCAAGGGAAAAGGGAAAAAGTACGAACAAAACCCAAAAAGTAAGAAGTTTTCAAATCAAAACTAATAAAAAGTCAGAGATCACAGGTAAGGGGGTTGGTTACACAGAGGGAAGGTGTTAGCACCCAAAGTGTCCTAGGTACTCCTAGGGAGCCCTTTTTGTGTGCATATGTATTTTGTACAAAGTGATGTTTACAAACAAATAGAATGGGGGGATGAGGAAAGAATTCATTAGTTATATTTTTGTGTTTGACAAGACCTTCGGTCTTGTGCCTACGTACCAACATAAAAATGAGGGATCAAAACCTCTTAGTTCGTGATACAAATTTCAAAATGGATGCATTGCTTTTAACAAAATTAAGTTTGAAAGGCACAAATGCCTAAAATGGTTTGAATGAGTTAGTTCTTTTTGGCTTTTTTGAAAGTTTAAGTCAAGTATAGTTAAGTTTATTTACAAGTTTGATTTAAGAAAAGAAGTTTGAAAATGCAATGGCATAAGGCCAAAGTTTCTATCCTTTTGCAAAAGTGGTCAAAGTTTAGAACAAAAGTAGTTCACACAAAGAATATTTTTAAAAATGGAGGGAGAGATTTTGAAATTAAAGAAATGGGGAGAAGATGAAGAGACTATCCTATGTACAAAATTAAAAGTTTAGAGTTGAAAAGATCTGACCAAGTGGGTAGCAATCCAATAGACAAGAATGTCAATAGAAACCCAGAATTCCCTTGGACTTTTAGAATCAAGCAACACACAAATGCACAATTATATTATCTTGAAGAGTAATGCATCAAATAAAGATGGCCACATCCAAGATTATCCATTCCATGATCTTCTTCAAAGTAGCCCATGCAACAGATGAATTCCACAAGTCACAGGTTCAAAATAACAGCTTCACAATGGTCATGTTGTAGATGAGCTTAGGGATGTCTTCAAAGATGTATCAGATGAATTTCAAATTACAAGCACTTGGTTCTTCAACAAGTTGGCATTGGCCAAGTTCTTTAGCTTAGGAAGGTTGCCTAGATTCTAAGTCCATTTGTCCAAGATCAAGCCAACAGTTCACTCAAAAAAAAATTAGGGTTTTTGTTATTATTATGTACATTAATGGTCAAAGACCACACAAACGAGCAAAGTATACACAAACAAAATATATCACACAATATGGTCCAAATGGACAAAGTGAAAATTTCATTAACATAAACAATTAGAATGATATGAACAATGGCAAATGAAATAGAGTGCTAAAAATAAATGGCATTAAAGTAAAAGCTTGAAATTAAAAGTTAGTAGTTAATAGGTTAGAAGTTAGTATTGTTTTGCTTTTGCTTTTCATTTCAAGACATTCTTTGGAGAACACTCAACCCACTTATCACAAGCATGGATCCTTGAGCCAAAATATCTTCCAAAGGAAGGAAAGAAGGCCAAGTTTCCACACAATACCATGAAAGAGGGGAGACTTACAATCTCACAAATTAGAATGCTTATGCCTTTTATGTCACAAATTTAGCGTTATGTTAAGCAATCGTAATTGGACTTATGTAGAAGTCACAACTATTTGAGACCGGGCAATAGAATTTTGGTGTTAGTGCATGTTAGAGACATAGTATAATGGACTATGCTCATGAAACATACCACACACAAAAAGAATATGCAAAAGGTGTGGCCTAATCTCATCCATACTCATGTTAATTTTTCAATCAACTAGCATTAGGACTTTGAGATATCATAGGCCAAATAGAATGAATGAATGAAGAAGAGGAATGAGATGAAGTCGGAGGGGAATGGATCAAAACACAAATTGGTCAAAGGAGAACTTTTACCAAATTAATATCATCCATTCATTTTGGGAGATGGAATGTACATTCCATCAATCCCCTAAATCCAATGATATTAATTTGACAAAGTCAAATCAACCTTGACCAAGGCCCAACAACAAGAGTTAAACATAAACAAGTCATCACAATTGGTCAACAAATTTATTTGGCATTTATTCAATTTAAAAATACTAAAATAGTGCATTTAAATTAAATATGGTTTGTCCAATTCCTAAAATCTCATCAAAACACCAAAGAAATGGCTATGAGATTTATCATAGGTCAAACAAGGTCAAAAGACCTTGGAGAAAAAATTTCATAGTTTTTGGACATTTAAAAATATTTTTAAACAATTAAAAACAAATTCAAAATCAATTAATTCATGAAAAATATTAATAATGATCCAAAAAATAATTTTAATTCAGAATATGAAAGAGAAAAATATTTGAAAATTTTTGGTGAAAGTCTCATATTTTTTGGATCAATATTGAATTTAATATGAATTATTGAAAATAATGCAATTAAAATGAAAATTAAAATATCAGAAAAAACGTGGACCACTTGTTCTCCCTCATTAATTGAGGTGGCGGATCAAGTGGCCAGAAACACGTGTTCTACCATGGTCATGAGTCAGCGGGCTGCATAGTTGGTAATCACAATGGACGCGTGAGATTAAAACAAATCAAGAGGATCATGTGGTTGTGAGACATGCCAGCGCATGGCCGGAGCTATAGCTCCGGTCTTCTTCTCCGGTGGACCTCACCGGACTGGTCCACCATCAACCATCACCAAAATTAAAAACAAGGACATGATGATTTCAAAGTAAAAATGGCACTGAGCTCAAATCTGGCCTCAATTCACTCTAACTCCAGGTATATTGAGAGATACATGGAGTTGAAATTTGAGGTACATGAACTGAGTTGCTTCGATTTGGCCTCAAAGCATCTCAATCTTCTTGCCTACATTGGTAAGACTTCAGACAACCAAAGAATCAATAGAATTGAGCAAGAATTTGAGAGAATCGAAGAGATCAAAATTTCTGGAAAATACCTTCAATGGAGGTCTGGATTCAACTGATCTTGATCTTGCTTGTGCTTGATCTCACTCCACTTGCTTGCAGAAGAAGGATTAGAAGCTTACAAGATTGTGGATTCCTGGAGATTTGAATTTCAAAACAGTGGAAATCCAACCTCAAATTCAAATGAATTTCTCAGGTTTATCATTTGCAAAGTGAGGGTTTGAGATGAGGGATCAAAGCTGACGCGAATGTGTGTGAAATTCTGAGCATATGGAGCTCTATTTATAGCCAATTCAGTTGATATTTGCACACTTGAAATGAACTTCCAAAATTAGCAATGTGTGATGCATGAGTGCATAGGCGTGTGCAGGCCCATGAAATCACTCTATCTGATCCATAATTGAGTGTAAGCAAGGCTGAAGTCATGTTGGAATGCTAAGCAATTGTGTATGGATGTTTGAAGTTTGATTCTTGCCAAGTGATGTCACCATGTTCATGCCATGCGCAGCCTATGCATTACTTGTCCAAAATGAATGAATTTGAGCTCTTTGGAAAGGTGAGATCAAGAGGAACAACTTTCATGTTCAACATTTTTTCATTTGGAGCTTGGAACTTGTAGAAATTTGAGGTGGAAGTTTGGAAATTTTTGACATATCAAAAGTTTTCTAAGTGTCAAGCCATATGTCTCAATATTCCATCTTGCTTAACTTTTATATGAGCTTCAAATGAGAAACGTGTCTTCATAAAAGTTGTAGATCTTTCAAATACCTTAAAAATGGTCATCAATTTCATGTCATTTGGATTTTAAATGATAGAGTTATGCATTTTTGAAGTTTCGGAAAAATCACTTGATCAATGGTATAGGTCAAAAGTGACATATATTGTAACCTCATATCACATGCTCAAAAAATTTGAATTAGCTCTCACTCCAAACATAAATGTTGAATTAGACACATTGAATTTGATTTTGCAACTTGGAAATGTTTCATCTTATAAAAATTGAGCAAGTTATGGCCTTGGGAAGTTGACTTTCAAATTAGGGTTTAGACAAAATGACCTATAATGTTTCAACATAGAAAATGATTTCCCAAGCAAAACTAGCTCTAGGTCTCAACATTAAAGTTGTTTGTAATGTAATTTAGAGTAAGTTTTATCTTGGAATAATTTTCATATGGTGAAAATTGTAGGAGATAGGGTCTAGGGAGACCCAGTTTTGATCAGATGAATTCATCTGGCCAACCACCATCAACCAACTTGTTAACTTCCAATTCTCTTGACTTTTTTGGCTCATTGTAGATCATATATGCATAAGATGATGAATTTTGAAGTGTCCCTTGAGAAATTTGATCAATTGGTGAGATAGCTTGTTGGATAAGTTACTCAAGATACCTAGTCAAAGTAGGGTTTCCAAGGCAAATCACCCTCAAACTCTTGAAGAAAACTTGATCAATATAACATTTAGAGAACATTGGGACTCATATATGATGTTCATGACCATTCTTGAATCAATTCTTGGTTATGCTCTTTGTTCATGAGGGTCTCAAACCCTAGATGTGAACTTGATGAAACAATGGAATCATGCTCTTCCTACAAAAGAGTTAGACAAATGCAAAGACATATTTTTGGTATTTTGGTTAGTGAAATGATAAAATACAAGTATGATATAATCATAAAGTGCTTGGTGATCTCTCCCAAAACAAACCCAATGAAAGAGGGGTAAGTAGGATGCCAAGGTGTGATCCCAATGCTAGTGCTTATGATGAGATTGCATGAGGGAATTTAGGGTCAAAATCGGGGTCTTACATGAACATTTAACGATATAATGTTATACTCGGGATGGTTGACTTGCGATTCACGTGTGACATTTCCTCGTCTTCCTAACCGCGTCATGAGGCAGCTCAACTACACTCAGATTATTCCTAGACATCTTATTGTCTATGTTCCTCCTGTTATGACACAAAGAGATATGGATGTCATGTTTCATGATTATCTTAGTCATCTGGTATCGGAGGAGGCACGAAGTATCATAATTGAGAGCGATTAGAGCTATGTCGACAAGTACATCAAGTGGCTCTTCAGGGCATCACATCCATATATGGTGTGGCTTTTCTAGAAGGTCCATCGAGACCATCCCATTAGGAGATATTAGAGGAGGAGCGGTCACAATTAAATCATGCACATGATGTCTTGCCTAGATGTCGTCGTATTATGGAGATTATGTAGGCATACATTGACACATGTATCTTTCTTGATGGTTCTGAGGTGAGGCATGTCCTAAATGCCATTATGACGGAGGCACAATAGGCATTGATGTACCGGAGGCAGCGTTTAAAGACAGTGGGCAGAGGAGGTCGATGAGCTCTAGTTCGGCATACGCATTAGTTGATAGTATTTGTAGTTTTGATTTAGTATCGATAGTATTTTATTTTGACGTATTTAGACTTTATTGTGTATTTCGACTTTATTATGTATCGATTGATGACTTATTTTGATCATTTAAATTTATATGTCATTTTTTGCATATTGATTGTATGCTTATCATATAACATTGTCTTTAACATTTATAAATCATCATTTTCATCTGAGTAACCATAAAACCAACTTAACTTCATTGTTCTGATAGATTGCGGAGATGCATCTCCGTAAACCCTAAACGGAGATGCATCTCTGGATCAATGAATGTTTAAAATGGATCTTTCTGAGAGGGGTGTATGGGATGTATTTTAAAATATTTTTGAGATGCATCTCCAGATCAGTTAATGTTTTGATTTTACACAAGTACGTTTGAAGATGCATCTTTGAAATCTGAAAAATATTTTCAGTAGAGTATTTTTTTCACCTAATAGGATGAAATAAAAAAATTAAATTCCCTTAGATAAAACTTTATTATAAAAAGTACTACTGCACTTGATGTGGCGTCGGCTATGCTGTTCTGGTTTCACATCTTTTGTTGGAATAGAATCTCATAAAACCAAGTCGAAAAGGAAACCCACCACAAGTTGTCGGGGAATGGAAATAAAAATGGACAAGGATGTGCTTAATTTACTTTAGTTTTAATGATACGTCTCATTCTTTACACTTTCTTTCCAAATTATGAAGTTTACCCGGAAAAGAATGAACTTTATAAAAACTGAGCACACAGACAATTTGATACCTCAATGAAACACAATAAAAAAAATTAGTTCTTATTATAGAATAAGTAAACCATTAGTTTGTTCTTTAAACTTTTACTCTACAATAGTCTTGAATTATAGAAATATAATAAGTAATCCATAAACTATCTTGAATGCGACTTCAAAATTCCTTAATTATTATTTAATTTTTAAAAGCAATTGGATGACTAACTTGATAGATTAATAATAGTTTAAGAATTATTTGGCATGATGATGCCAATCATATAGCATAACATATGCTAATAAATAAAATTGTGATTGTTAAATTCTGTTTTTATAAATTACTACATAGGGCTTAAGAAAACAAATGTATATAACATTAAGACCTGGTGCACATAAATAGAGTGTAAAGTGTTAACAAGATATCACAGTAGTTTCATTCATACTCAAGCTCAAGCAACCTCGATAAAATCATTTCTTGAATTCAGTCCGGCCGATTCAATTGAAACCAAAGCAAATACACTCTAAAATACAAGTGTAGGACGGAACAACAGGATAGACAAGCATAGAACAAAGAAAACCATCAATATTATGTCCAACCAACAGAATGCTGGATTACAGTTTATGTAAGATCATCCTCTTCAAGTTCTTTGGCTTTCAGCTTTTCCTTCACCCTCAAAAGAAGCGTTGTCTTCCAAGAATCCTGCACAACCAGGCAAATAATGTTGATGAACTGCAGACACTAAAGCTACTTATGATCAAAAAGATGAGGAAAGAAATCGGCACTGTCGTGACGTTTAAGTCAACAACATTTCCAAATCATTTCCACAACAGTTATGTAGGCTTTGAACACTAGAATGACAAGCACACGGTATTTCAGAAGCAATAATTTATTTTTATTTTAAAATTTCATACAACTTGTCTTAACAAAAGATACACAGCTATCATTACAGGAAAAGAACCAGTTGCATGAGTCAAGAACAGGTAACATCCTGTCCATGAACCATAAACGCTGACCACTCTCAAATACACCAGAAGGATAACATCATAACAGAGCTGTCTATCATCAAAATTCAAAGCATAATGTATTATGTAACACTGACAAAAGAGGGGGAAAAATGAAAAACCGATGCTACAAAGCTCCCACTCTAGCAAACCAAGGGAAGGATTGGTTCCACTGAGTTAATTATAGGTACTCCTACCTTGAATTTACAAGAAATTGATTCTACTGCTTAAACCCTTGACCGTCTAGTCACAGCATTTGTAACACCGATAAAAGAGACATATTCTATATTTCCTTGATTAAAAATGACAATATTAGAGAAATTGTAGTAGCACATTTAATAGAAAAGATTATCGAAAATAGTAGTTTTGGTGTGTAAAGGAAATATTTGTAAATTATATTATACAGAGAGTAGATCAAATGAAGAGTAGTCAAACAACTAAAGTGGAGGAAGACCTAGAGAAACTATTTAAAAAGATCATGAGATTCATAAATTGGATAGAAACATGATCTTGAATAAAACATTATTGCGGATCATGTAGCCGATCCCACTAGTGAGATAAGGCTTAGTTGGTTTTTTCTTTTTATCTATTAGTCTAGTGGCCGGAATCTCACTCCTTGAGATTAATAAGTGGAATGTCGCAGATTCGAACTCAACCACTTGCAGTCGATGACCCTGAACAACTATCAATTGAATTGACTTAACGAGCCATAAGACATGGTTGTTGTTGCGTTAAAGAGAAACCAGAGGAGTGCCATGGGCAATAGTTGGAGTTGCTGTCGTGTAACTAGAAAGTCATGAGTTCATGGCATGAAAGCAACATTTTGCAAACACAAAGACTACCTCAATAGATCATTAGACCTACAATCAATCCAACCCTTCCCTAAAAGATTCATAAAGGGAGCTTTGTATCATTAGGAAACTGAAAAAAGCAGCTGAGATATAAAAATAACATCAGAATTCAGAACTTCAAAATCAATCCAACCCTTCCCTAGAAGATTCATAAAGGGAGCTTTGTATCATTAGGAAACTGAAAAAAGCAGCTGAGATATAAAAATAACATCAGAATTCAGAACTTCAAACTTGGCTCCTCAAAAGTGAAAACTTACTTCGGGGCATCTCTTTTAACCATTAAGTTGAAAGGTTTAATAGGACAAAAAAACAACTAATGTTTCTAAGCATAACCATGCGGCATGGGTCAAATCTCACCAATTTTCATGACTTCTTATTGCCCATTATTCTACCATTCTAAACAAGAATGCTTGAATTCAATCAAATAATGCACATTTGTTAAGAAATGTGGTTTGGTCTAACTTAACAATATAAAACTGGCTCATAAGGTGAGGATTGCCCCCCACTTATAAATATATGTTCGGTCATATATTCTCCAATGTGGAACTTTTAACTCACCCTCAAACCCAGGACTGGTCCTGGAGCATTGGACACTCGTTATTGCTCTCGATTTCTCCGGACTCCCCAACAAGTGGTATCAAAGCAGGAGCTGAATTCGGTGTTGGATCCTGTTATAGGATGTTCCCACGTCGCCTATGAATGAGAGGAATGTTGGATTTATAAGAGAGGGGATCCAAATAGCTGATGTCTTAAGATTTTGGATCGAGACGTAGTGTATCCCTCTCTAGTGGTTTTGGAGCAATGGGCGCGCCAGTTGGAGCTCCCGACTTTTCCGTTCTCCCTAACAAGTGGTATCATAGTCTGATTAAAGACAACAATGTGGACATTTGACCCAACGTGAAAGTGAGTGTTGAATATATATTTATGTTGGTGGAGTACTTAGCTTCCTGGACTATTGAACATATAATATCTGAGGACACAACCTCACCCTTTGAGATTTTCTTTGACTTCTTTTTTAAAATCTTTTAAGTCAAACAGTTCCTGGATAACCAATTAATTTCCATCCCAACTTTGCTTCTTATTGCCTCTTATCCCTTTCTCTCAACAATGAGCAACGACAACAAGCAAGTTTTCAACCTTTCATATCTCTCTTTTGCTCTCAATGATGATGGCGGTGGAGAAGTAATTAACACTCTCAAGGGCTTGACCGGACAGCCCGAGAACAAAATCATAGATTCTAAAAAAAAAGTCAAAGAAAAGCTCAAAGGCAGTTAACGCTTTCACATATTTATATGTTCAATAGTCCAAGAATCTAAGCAATGTGAGACTTCAAACAAGCTCCAACGACACATGCATATTCAAAATTCACCCTTACGTTGCGTTAAATGTTCACATTGCAGTTCTTAACCCGACTCATATACCACTTGTTAGGGAGATCGGGGAAGTCGGGACCACCAACAGACGGCCAATGCTTTATGACCACAAGAGAAGGAGACATCACGTCTCCACCCAAAACCTTAAGGCATGAGTCTCTCTTATAAATTCAACATTCCACTCATTCATAGGCGATGTGCAACTTTAACCACTCACACTTGCACCCAACATTCTCTCCCACATATGTGAGCCCCACATCATATAATAGGATCCAACACCAAATCCAACACCCAATCCAGCTCCCTCGCTAAGCCTATCCCCGATACCACTTACTAAGGAATCAGAGGAAGTGCAACAACAAACGCTCAATGCTCCCGAATTGGACATCTAGAGCGTGTGGAAATAAATGGTGGGTGACCCGATAGCAGGTGGTCCAATGGATCTTAAACGAAACTCTAATACCATGTTAAAAAATGTGATTTGTCCTAACACAACCATACAAACCGGCTTGTATGACGAGGATTGTCCCCACTTATAAACACATATTCAGGGTATATATTGTCCGATGTGAGACTCTTAACAATATTAGTTAAACAACATAACATACAAGTTTTACAAGAGTTTAGTCAATTAGAACTTAATTTTAGCATAAAACTCCAAGCAGGTGTAAGTTAATGAAAATATTTCCATTTAATTGAAAATTTATTTTTATTTTGTTATAATTTAATATGAACAGAAACTACACGTGAGAAATTATCTGCTAAATATAAACTATATGGGAATGTTGATTTCAAATTTACATTTTTTGAAGCTTACCAGAGGGGTCATGCTGTCAAATTCCTTGACAACATCAGTAAACTTTCCAACATCCTCTTCATCAACTGCTGCAGCAACATCCTATTCATCCAAAAATATATGATTATTTCATATGCAAAACATAAGTAAACTGTTATTAGAGTTTGACCTAACTCATTCTTACAAAACTGACTTGTAAGATGAGAGGTGTCACTCTATATAAATTCTTTCAAGACTCTATGTCTAACCAATGTGGAACTTAGAATCTTTAGTCATGAAAAAAACTAATAATGAAATTCAATATTCAATAATGGTGACCTACCGCCAATAACCTATATTCACGTGTTCCTGAAAATGTTGGATCTAATTCCTGCAAAACAAATACAAACCCAACCAAAGAATTCAGCAGCTAGTAAGTTGTTTAATGTCCTAAAGATGTATACTGTTAAAATTTATAAACCTGGTATTTCTCTAATGCATTGTTTATGGCAACAACATCCCCTTTGCAGAGTTGGCAAAGGCCAGCATTAAGAAGATGGCCTTTAACTCCATATTTCAGCAAATTATTATTTAGAGATTGGCGTGCGATCTCTTCATAAATCTCAATCGACTTCTGATATCTGAAGAGTTATAATAAAAAGAAAAGGAACAGTAAATATTCAACCCAACATAAAGTAGAGGCAGTTATAAAATCCCTTCCCTTTAAAAAAATAAAATCTGCATTCCTCTAATAGTTGCTGCACTTACTAGAGCAAATCACACACCCACATGTCAGAGACCAAAGGCAGAAATGGACACACTTTTGCTAACACCGTGTATACAAGTAAACACTATGAATTGTAGAGAGAAACATGCTAGATTTTGTAAGATAATAGACATTACTACAACAATCTGCAATGCACTGAAAGAATGTTAATCTGAAACGAAGAGTGAGGTGGGGAAATACTGAGAAAAAAGAAAGCCAAAAAGGAAATTCTCAGAGCAAATTACTAACCAAAGGACAAAGGAATAAAAAAATATGCAGAGTATAGAATCTTACTGTTCCAGCTGAGCAGCGAATTGGGCCACTTTCTGCTTGCACTGGTTTGCCGAAGTTGTCACCTCTTCACTTTGATAAAAATCAGCTGACTTTTCATAGTAAACAACAGCCTGCTCAATATTTTGTTCGGATTCATATAACTCTGCAATTTCCTGTGTATAATAGTAAAACCCAGTTATCACATGTTCATGAAGATTCCAGTTCAGTCACACAAGTCAATACCCAGAAGCAGGGATATGGGCAAGAGTGCACAAAAAAAATGTCAACCCACAAGAGGGGATAACATTAGCCATTAGTATAAAATTATTGTACTGAATCAAAAATCTAATAAAGATGCAGAGATATACCTTCAAATATCTAGCAGCCATAGAGAGCCGGCCAATATCACACAAAAGATTCACAGCATGGTCTAAGCATGATACAGCCTCTGTACCAGAAAAGAGAGAAAAAAAAGAATAAACAGTATCATTTTTTACACTATGCAAGTGGTAAAAATGCTAACATGTGCTAAACTGATACATATCTCATTCAAGTTAAGGTACATGATCAAGAATTCCAACTAATCAATATCCAGAAAACATCAAATCAAAATAAGGAATAAAGACATCTATAAATGATGGAGGCAAGTGCAGCATTTGGAGCATAAATTATAAAGATACCAATGGAAGGATAAGAATTCGCAGCACACACATATATGTAGTTTTATATTGAAGTGCACGACAGATATTCAAAGCCAATATTACCAATTATTTTTAGATTCAGTGTTGATTTTGATCAGAATAATATACTCACTTGGTTTCAAAATAATTGTTGTCATAGGTCTTTTCAAACCGAGTAAGAAAAACAATAGTTAATTAAAGAATGTTGCAATTTCAAAAAAACATCCTTATTAACTACTGGTTGTTAATCCTTGTCATAAATGTATTGTAGAATATAAAAACTTGAAAGTATGCTGACAATTTTTGGAAAAGCAAACGAGTCAAAACACTCATTTTTTAACATTTTTTATGCTAAAACGACAATTATTTTGGAATGGAGGGAGTCGTATACACTCAATTGAGCTTTGGGCCCTATAATTCTTTTTCTCAAGTATAGATTCCCTATAGCATTAAGTTGTTGATCCACCATAAAGCAATACTTGACTGACTTAAACTACAAGAACCAATCCATTATGCAAAATAGGAAGATATGAATACAAACCCAAAATTTCAATATAGTAGCAGGTCCAAAATAAATTAACAGTGTCAGCAACCATAAAAGAATTCTAGTTCAGATACCGATAACTACTTACATAACATACATACATACATACATACATACATACATACATACATACATACATACATACATACATACATACATACATACATACCACTTATATTAGTCTTTTTATAACAATGTGCAGCATCAACATAAGCCTGTGAAGCCTCGTGCTTGCTTTCCAACTAGAAACAGAAAAATACAATGTCATTGCAGGCTTAAAAAAAAATATAACAGGAAAAACCACATGCCAAAAACCTAATCATATTTGTTACCTTCAAGTGACAATTCGCCAACTTAACGTATGTAGATCCCGCTTTGTCCCCTAAAAAGCCAAATAGATGAATCAAAACAACATACAGAACTATTCCATCCTAAACCCTCATTTACAAAATTAATCACATTTATTCATAATAAATTAAAGCAAAAAGTAACCAAATTTAAGGCATGCAACCTATGCTTGATCAGTTTAGATTACTACCAAAAAGAATCATGCAACAAAAATCAACAATCACATTAGTAAAGTATAGTATATACACAGTGAAAAAGAATGATAATTCCATAATATCTCACAACTCCAAAAATTAATATTTTTTATCGCAACTAATTTATAACAAAATGAATCAGATCAAGAACTATTTCAAATCAGATAACATTTCATCAAGCAACAATTAAAATAACGATAAACAATTTCACTTAGTTTAACATTTCATCGAGTAGCAAAACCTAATAAAAAAGAGAAAGGGAAAATACATGATTTAGCGAGTTTGAACGAGTTGGCGGCTTTATCGAAGAGATCGGCGGCATCTTCGAATTTTGAGCTGAATAAGCCCCAACCGCTGAGCTTCTTCTCAGCTTTCTTCTCGAAATCCTCTGCCCTTGCTAACTGATCGGCCATTTTACTCCGATCGGAAGCGAATAATGGATCGATTCACTGTGTTGTAGAAAATATGAGGTGAAGAAGAATCATAAGAGAAAGGAGGAGAATATAGAGATATTAGAGATAGACTCTGAAGACCCGAAAACCGCAAATGAAAAAGTGGAAAATGAACGAGACGAAACGAAAAGGTTAAGCCAGCGAAAATTGTCAACTTTTTTTCTTTTTTTTTTTACTTAAAACAAATTATTTAATACGACTTAAGTCCATTTTATGAAAGTATAATTATTTATAGTAAAATTTTATTTTAAATTAAATTAAAATTTAAAGAAAACATATCATTCAGACAAATTAACTTTACATTATCAATAGGGACGGAGCCGGAAATTTTATATTATTGGGATAATATATTAATTTATGAATTTGTAGCATAATTTATCTACGACGAGTAGAATTAAAAATTATAAATATATATTCTCCTATAAAATTTATCTTTAAAATTTAAATTTTTTATTTATGTAATTATTTAATGAGATTAATTACTATACACTGTCAGTGTAAAAAATTTTACACTATCGATTCATCACCATCACCCGTTTGCATTACTTTATAGATTTTTAAAATAAAAGTCAAAGTTGTTTCAACATCCAACGTCTATAATTAACTGATGGTGTAGAATTCTTTTACACTGTCAGTGTATTTCAATTAAATCCATATTTAATTTCATTATTAACAACAATATTTATTTATTATTTTTATATATAAGTAATTGACGATGATACGAGTAGTTTTGATCGTAATTTTTCATAATGACATCTTAGTATTAAAATAAAAATATATAAAACGATTTTTTAAAAAAAGATTTTAGTAAAATATTATTTTTAAATTAAATAAAAAATCAATTTAACTATATTTTAATCGAACATATTTAAACTAAAAATTAATTTTTAAAATAAATAATTCACAAAAGAAACCATAAACAATTGTTTATATATTTACATCCTTTTAAATTATTTTTTTATAATAAATTGGTCATTTAAAAATTTTTTATAATAAATTGGTCATTTAGATTGATTTCAAATCTTTTTCTTCGTGTTTAGAACATTTAGAACATTTAGAGATTTCTCATTTCACTTTATCATTTTCATAACCACTCAAAATAATTACATCCACAATTTACACATTTACACCGTTAAAAAAGACTAATGATGCACATGTTTGATAATTTAAATGACCGAATTGTTACACATAAAAATTTAACAAATCTATTACACAAAAATAATATAAAAGACTTTTGATATAATTTTGCTAATATATCATATAATTTTAAATTATAAATTCATAATAAAATACTCTTTCAATTATTTAATAAATTACTATTTTTAAAATAAATATTTTTTATCAATTATTATATAATAATATTTTTAAAAAATAAAAATTTAGTGGGGCACATGCCCCTTTACCGCATAATGTGACTCTAATCCTTGTCATCTACCAATGAAAATTATGTATTTTACCAAATCAGATTATCAATCAATGAGGATGACGATCATCTATCTCAGATTAAAAATTTTAAATAAATTAGATGACAGGATACATTGAATGTGTCATTGTATTTTTCATAAAACATTTTTAAAACTTTAAAATGGTTAATTTTCTATAAAATATTTTTTTTATTTAAAATTCTTAGAGAATATCAGGTAACATTTGTTAACAAAATCCTTATTTTAATTTTAAGTAAAATGTAAATATAATTATTCAATAAAAAAATAATATACTTTTCAATGTAATTTTATATGTTTGTATTAATTATACACAAAAAATATATAATCATAATAGTATAGTTTAAATGATAAATGACATAAAATAATATTTATATTTTATTATAAATTGAAATTTTAATATCATTAATTATATTTAAATATGTAATCGAATTTATAATAATAATTAATATATTATATCTTTTAAAAAGAATGATCAAATAAACAAATGTATAAAAAAAATATCTAAAATAGAGTAACATGCAATTATAATTACTTTGATTGATTATAAAATTATAAAATCACAAAATATAAGATGACATGTATATTTAAAATAAATTTATAAATGAGACATATTTTTCTATATTAGAATAAATAATTAATAATGCTAAGATATATCTTCATAGCACATTTTAAAGAATATATAATTAAAAAAACTATCTTGAAAAAAATAATTAAAAAAATTGTTATATATTTATAATAAATTTAATATACAATTTTTAAGATAAAATTTATTTATTTAGTTCTTAACATGTACCCTTATAACACATATTAGCATATAAATAATATATATTTTTTCATAAATATTCTTGTATTTATATCAATGATTTATATTCATTTCATTATTATTTTAATCTTATATATTTCCAGTTTTAATATATTATACATTAGGATAATGTTAATTAATATTTTAAAGACACAAGATAAAAAACCTACAAAAGTTTGTGTTAAAAAAAACAATTAAAAAATTAATTATATAAATAAGTTTTTTAAATAATATTTTTTATCGTAAATATGTTTGGCTAACAAAACCAGAAAAAAAAAACATATTTATTTTCATATTGGAATAAATAGTTTTTTTTTATCTGCATCAATTACATAGAGTATAATTTAATTGTATATTACAAAAATAATATTTACATCTTATCATAAATTTCAAATTATTTATTATTTTTATATATGTAACAGTATTTATTTATAATGGTAATTTGTATATTATGATATTAAAAAAATTAATAAATAAACAATTATCAAGAAACATGGATTAAAAATAAGGTAAAATGCGCATTGCTCTATAAATATTTATAGAATTTATGACATATATTTTCTCATATTAGAATGAGCCGTATACTTTTCATGTATACATTCTCGTATTTACTTCAATGACTTATATTTTTTTTTATAACTATTATTTTAATTGTATACATTTCTAGTAGTTGCAAACGTTATAATGTTAATAACAAATTTAGCTAACAAAAGAATAACATTTTTTTTTGTTTAAATAAAGAATTTTTTTTTGTACTTTTTTTATTTACATCAATTACACAAAAAGTATAATCATGATGGTATAGTTTAAATGATATAAAATAATATTTACATTTTATTATAAATTTAAAATTTAAGATCATTGCATATATTTAAATATGTAATTGTATTTGAGAGAGAGAAAGAGTAAGGAAAGAGCGGTTCTAACCATAAATTGTGAGAGAGATAGTTTTTATCTTTGACTGATACCTACATATCGTTGCTAGTTGAACACCTCGTGAGTCATGTGTATTGAGCGAAATAAGCATGGATATTAGTTCGGGTGACTGAACCCACTTAAGATTTTCATGTCTATTTCGGGCGATCAGACCCACATCGGACGTTCACCTAACCTTCTTGCACTTAGTTCGCTCTTGACATTGGTTGTCCTTTATGACCTAATTAAAAGAATCTTAGTACACAGGCCCTCAAGCACGAAGCCTCTGAAAGGTGAAGTAATTTAATTCTAATATATTGTGATCTCAGATACCCCACAATAATGAGTTCCTAAGGAAAGACTTAGATAGTTGAGTTCCTCAGGAAAGACTTGGATAGTCGTGTCCCTCAATAGAGACTTAGATAGTCGAATCCCTCAAGTGAAACTTATATAGTTGAGTCTCTCGAGTGTTGTTTTCAATAAAAGTTAGATACACAAAAGTTGCTTCATGTGAGACTCAAATAGTCGACTCCCTCAAGTGTTGCTTAAAGCAAGACTTAGATAGTTAAGTTCCTCATACGAGACTTAGATAGTCGAGTTTGTAACACCCTGTTTTTTTATTAGATATTTTATTATATTTTAATTGTTTAAATTATGGATTTTGAGGATTTATTTTATGGCTGGGTGTTGGCGGAGTATATATCCTTGAGTTAGGGGTATACAAGGATGGTAGAAGTAAATAGAATAATTTAGAATTGTTTTGATAATTAAAAATAATATTTTATTTATTTTTATTATATTAATTAGTGGAGATAGAATAATTTGGTCAAATATGAGAAATTGAAAAAGTTAGTGGGAGAAAAGAATATGAGATAATTAAGTTTGGGTCAAGTTGATGATTTGGAAAAGTTTACCCTGAAAATAAAAAGTTAAGAGAAACCTAGGTTTAGGGAGATTTTCAGAGTACGTGACATTTGAGAAAAAAGAGCAAAAAGACAATAGGAAAGATGATAAAGGAAAGAGAGTGAATGTTTCAATTCAGAATTTTCGGAAGGAATTCAGGTAAGGGTGGGAACTTGTTCCAATAGTAATGGGTATGATAGAATGGTAGAATGGAGGAACCTTTAACCTCCTTAGGGTTGGGTGTTTTGATTCATAATTTTGAATTTGGATGTTATGACGGTTGTTATATGATGATTATATGATGAATTTTGTGTCCCTTGTGTGTGTGTATTTTTCTGTTTTTATGATTGAACATATATTCACCATTGTTACAATTTCGAAGGTTTTAGGCATAATCTTAAAACTGTGATTAAATTTTTTTTTTGTGTTAAAACTGTAAATTAAATTTAGATAATTAGAGTATTGCATGGATTATAATTTTCCGAGCGTTTTACTTTTTACGGAATCGAAATCGGAGGTCCGGAAGGCTTCCAACGATGAAAAATGTAGAAAATTCGATATTTTGTCTGTCACGATCGCGCTCAGCGCGGGAGCCTTTTTTTGTGTTTTTTGGTCGAAATCGTTTTGACCATAACTTTTGATTCATAAGTCCAAATCAAGTGTCATTTGAATCGTTGGATATCTGAAATAGAGATCTATAACTTTATTTCAAGGATAAATAATTTTGGTGATTATTTCATGGACGTTTTGGGGTTTGAAGAAGATGAAAATTGTGTTGGAAATTTTAGAAAACAATAACTTTTTAGTAACGCATTCGTGCACGATTTTGATCATAACTTTCAACTCGTAAATCATTTTGGGTTGGGGTTTGAAGTATTAGAAAGCTGGCTCTCAGAGATATAATGTGATTGTGATAAATGATCGGTTAATGAATTGTTGACATATCCTGACGATTTTGGTCATAACTTTTATTCCGTAAGCCCGATTTTGATGTCGTTTGAAGCCTTAGAAAGCTAATACTCATACCTATAACATATTAGTGATTTTTTAGATGTTTTAATAATATTAACATGCCTACTATGTTAATAAATGTATTGGTTTATATATTTGGTTGGTGAATCGTTGCATTGTTGTAATATCGTGGTGTGATAATTATGTTGTTCTGTTGATGATGTTAAGATGTTGGCAAGTTGATTTTATTTGTTTATATTATTCATGTGGTAACATGAATTGGTTGTTGCATGATGAATGATGTGATGCATAAATGACGAGATGTGTATGGTGATCCTTTAGGTGAACGTTGTTGTGTTAATGCATGTTATTTGAGAGTCATGCATCTTGGCGTACGGACTTCGGTCCAATTTTGTTGAGCCTCGATTCTATGGTGATGGATTGGGTGCTAGTAGTTAATTCTTATCATGAGGGATTAGTGAAGCGTTTCCTATATTGATGGTAACGAATTTTGGTGAGCCTCGATCCCATTATGATGGATCGAGTGCGAGTAGTTAATTCCTATTATGAGGGATTAGTGGAGCGTTACCTATGGTGATGGTAGCGATTTTGGTGTGCTCTGGTTCCAAGAGAGAATCGATCCTATGGTGGGGATCATGGAGTGAGATGAACCTGAGTGTTCATATTTGGTACCACATGCATGTCGAGTCAGTGGTGAGTATACTGCATAAGTGTTGCATTTGTATTGGTTGTTATTGATGTGTTGTTGGATGAGATGTTGTTGCATATGATGTTAATGATAATTGAGATGTGGTTTTGTATGATATTGATGATAATTGAGAAGTTGTCGTGTATGATATTGGTTATGATTTGGATGTAAGAATGTGATATATTGTTGTGCATGATTGTGCAGATGTTGTACTCTATTCTTCATTTTATATCATTATTAATGAAATGAATTCTCACCCTTCTGTTTAAATGTTGTCTTTACATGGGCATCATGCAGATACTCAAGAGTAGTATTGTTGAAGTAAGTGGAAGGTAGCTCTTGGATTACTTCTTTATTTTGTCGCTTTTACTAGTGGTACCTTGCTCTGATCATGTAACATCGGGTTAGGTTAAACGCTTATTTTATTCCTTATGTCTGATTATGTTGAAGTCATAAGACTAATTTTGTTGTTGAGAATTCTTAAGACGTTGAGTTGATTGATTATAACTCTCTTATTTTATTATTACAATTGAAGTTGAGAATAGATGTTATTACTTGCTTTATCTTCCATAATTGCGATGATAATTCCGCTGCGATGATACTTTAAAATGGAAGTGAGCATGTAGTGATAAGTTATAAATGTCTTATTATGTGAATATATAATACCGATCAGATGAGTTAGATCTCGTGTAAACATCCTTATTACAAATGTGTGTATTGAAATTTATTGTTGAAACCCGTGTTACGGAGCATGTCATATGTGTTATGAATGTGTGACACCCTAGTTTTATTTTATATTTAATTTATGCGATAAATTATGTGTGGGGTTTAGGGTGTTACATTAGTGGTATTAGAGCAGGTCGGTCCATCTGGCCAGGTTGTTTAATT
The DNA here is from genome assembly GCF_024323335.1 of Lathyrus oleraceus. Lineage (NCBI taxonomy): Eukaryota > Viridiplantae > Streptophyta > Magnoliopsida > Fabales > Fabaceae > Lathyrus > Lathyrus oleraceus. The sequence continues at coordinate 295,432,442 of NC_066583.1, forward strand.
ATGTTTGTTCCCTATTATGCGACATGTGTGTGAGAACATTGTCGATGCTTGTTTTATTTTCCATTTGCAGGTTGGGAATGAAACAAGTGGGGGAGAAGTGTCTGCTTCTCTTGGATGTTCCAACTGTATAGAGCTTGGACATCATGTTGCTGTATGCAAGAGCGCAACGCTGACTAGTTGACATGTTTTGAGAATGTTGTGTTTTTCTGTACCCAATGAGAGGTCAGATTCGAGGATGGTATCGGTTAGCAAAATTGTGTGATCCTTGAGGGAATACGGTTAGGTGTTCTTGTTGGTCGCTTCCTTGTGAGGGGGAAGGCGATGTTTTAGCCAGAGATGAGCCAGTGGTGTGTTGAGTATCATGACGTGTTCCCTGAGGATGTGTATGGTTTATATTTTGTTGGAACAAGTTGACTTTATTCTTGGAATGAATTGGTTGGAGTTAAACCAAGTGTTTACCAATTATTTTGATAAGTTGGTGCAGTGTGTCGTTGATTGCAAGAGCTTAGGCGAAGGTAAAACTGTCTTGTTCCTAACACTGAAGATGTTGTGGATTCGAGATTCTTGTCTGCCGGTCAAGTTGGGAAGCCTTTAGGGAAAACGATCAGGTATTATTAATGTTGTTTCTCAGAGAGTAGATAGCGATATGACAACTAGTGTTATGCCAGTGGTGTGTGATTCTTGATGTTTTCCTGAAGATATTCACGACTTGCCTCTAAAGCGTGAATTTGAATTCGATTAAGGTGAAGAGTTGACGTTTGTATCAGCTAAGCAAGTGAGAGAGTCCGTGAAGGATATGGAACAAGTGTTTGTGATGTTAGCTTTGTTGGAAGTTAGAGGAAAGGGAGTAGTTTGTGATCTTCCTGGAGTGTGTGAATTTCCTAAAGTGTTTCCTGAAGACATCAGTGATTTACCTCCAGAGTGCGAAGTGGATTTTTCTATAGACTTAGTACCTGGTACTAGTCTGGTGTCGATGACTCCTTATAGGGTGTCTACTTCAGAGTTGGGGAATTGAAGAAACAACTAGAAGATTTTCTTGAGAAGGAGTTTGTTTAACCAAGTGTTTCTCTGCGGGGTGTGTCAGTGTTGTTAGTGAAGAAGAGGGACGGTAGTATGAGGCTATGAGTGATCTTTGAATTGTATTGTAGGCATTGAAAGAGAATCATTTGTATGCAAAGTTTTTCCAAGTGAGAGTTATGGTTAAAGAAAGTAAGTTTCCTTGGTCATGTGATTCTAGTGGTGGTATAGTTGCGGATCTACCAAAGATAGATGTCGTGTTACTATGGGAGACTCTGAAGTCTTCCATTGAGATTAGAAGTTTTCTTGGATTGACTGGTTACTATAGGAAGTTCATTAAATATTTTTCAAATTTAGCATTGTCGTTAACTCAGTTAACTCTAAAGGGTCAAGCCTATGTTTGGGATGTGTGTTGTGAAAAGAGTTTCCAAGAACTCAAGAAGAAGTTGATGTCTGCTCCAGTTTTGATTTCGCTGAATCCAAGTGAGTGCTTTGTTATATATTGTGATGCTTCGAAGATGGGTCTAGGAGGTTGATGATGCAAAATGGTCAAGTTGTGGCTTATGCTTAGAGACAATTGAGATTTCATGAAAGGAATTACCCTACGCATGATCTTGAGTTGACAATAATGGTATTCATATGGAAGATTTGGAGGCAATACCTATTTGGCTCCAAATTCTAAGTGTTTAGTGATCACAAGTGTTTAAAATATTTATTTGATGAGAAGAGTTGAATATGAGGCAGGGGAGATGGCTTGAACTTTTGAAGGGCTATGATTTTAATTTGAGTTACCATTTGGGTAAAGCTAATATTGTAGTTGATGCGATGAGTAAGAAGTATTTACACAAGTCGATGTTTATGGCTCGAGAGTTAGAACTGTTTGAGCAATCCAAAGATATGAGTTAGTGGGTGGAGAAACTCCTAACAGTGTGAAGTTGGGTATGTTGAAGCTGACAAGTGGTATCCTTGAAGAGATCAGAGAAGGTTAGAGATCTGATTTGAGTTTGATAAATCATCTCACATTAATCGACCAAGGTAATTGATGTGATTTTCGAGTTGATGGAAATGGTATGATGATGTTCAGACATAGAGTTTGTGTTTCTGATGTACCCGAATTTAATAGGAGTATTCTTGAAGAGGGTCACAGAGGTGGATTGAGTATTCATCCCGATGCTACGAATATGTATCAAGATTTGAAGAAGATGTTTTGGTGACCAAGAATGAAGAAAGAGGATGCCAAATTTGTGTATGCTTGTTTGACCTGACAAAAATCAAAGATCAAATATTAGAAGTTGTAGGGTCTGATGCAACCATTGAATATTCCATAGTGGAAATGGGATAGTATTTTCATGGATTTTGTAATAGATTTACCGAAGACATCAAAAGGATGGATTCAATTTGGGTGATTGTGGATAGATTGACTAAATCAGCTCATTTTGTATCGATGAGGATCACTTATCCTTTGCAGAAGCTGAATGGTAATCCTTTAAGTATTGTGTCAGATAGAGATCTGAGATTTACATCGAGGTTCTGGGAGAGTCTGCAGGCTACTTTGGGTACTAAGCTGAAGTTGAGTTCTTCTTATCATCCGTAGATGGACAGTCAAATAGAGAGGACTATCTAGTCTTTGGAGGACTTGTTGAGGGCTTGTGTGCTAGAACAAGGAGGTACTTGGAATAACTACTTGTCATTGATTGAGTTTACCTACAATAACTGTTTCTATTCTAGTATCAAAATGGACCATATGAGGCATTGTACGGTAAGAGGTGTAGAACTTATTTGTGTTGGTATGAGTCGGGCGAAAGTGTTATGCTCGGACCTAAGATTGTTCACTTGACGACTGAAAAGATCAAGATGATCCAAGAAATGATGAAAGCGTCGCAGAGTCATCAAAAAAGTTACCATGACAAGAGGAGGAAATCCTTTGAGTTCTAGGAGGGATATTCGATGTTTTTGAGAGTTACGCATGTAAATGGTGTTGGTCAAGCTTTGAAGTCTCAAAAGCTCACGTCGCATTTTGTTGGTTCGTACCAGATTTTACAGAGGATATGAGAGGTTGCATATCAGATTGCTTTGCCGCCTCCGCTTGCTAATCTTCATGATGTGTTTCATGTGTCTCAGTTGAGGAGATATATTTCTAATCCATCTCATGTGATCCAGGTGGATGATGTGCACGTGGGAGATAATCTGACTGTTGATGTATCACCCATGCGGATAGAGGATCGGGAAGTGAAGCAGATTCATGGTAAAGAGATTACCTTAGTGAAGGTAGTTTAGGGTGGACCAGCTGGTGGGAGCATGACCTGGGAGTGTGAGAAGCAGATGAGGGAGTCGTATCCGACTCTATTTTCCTTAAGTAATTTTCGAGGGCGAAAATTTCTTAAGTGAGGGGGAGTTGTAACACCCTGTTTTTTTATTAGATATTTATTATATTTTAATTGTTTGAAATATGGATTTTGAGGATTTATTTTATGGTTGGGTGTTGGCGGAGTATGTATCATTGAGTTATGGATATAGAGGGATGATAGAAGTAAGTAGAATAATTTAGAATTATTTTGATAATTAAAAATAATGTTTTATTTATTTTTATTATATTAATTAGTGAAGATAGAATAATTGGGTCAAATATGAGAAATTGAGAAAGTTAGTGGGAGAAAGGAATATGAGATAATTTAGTTTGGGCCAAGTTGGTGATTTGAAAAAGTTTACCCTAAAAATAAAAAGTTAAGAGAAACCTAGGTTTAGGGAGATTTTCAGAGTACGTGACATTTGGGAAAAAAGAGCAAAGAGGCAATAGGAAAGGTGATCAAGGGAAGAGAGTGAAGGTTTCAATTCAGAATTTTCGCAAGGAATTCAGGTAAGGGTGGAAACTTGTTCCAATAGTAATGGGTATGATAGAAGGGTATAATGGAGGAACCTTTAACCTCCTTAGGGTTGGGTGTTTTGATTCATAATTTTGAATTTGGATGCTATGATCGTTGTTATATGATGATTATATGATGAATTTTGTGTCCCTTATGTGCGTGTATTTTTCTGTTTTTATGATTGAACATATATTCACCATTGTTGCAATTTCGAAGGTTTTAGGCATAATCTTAAAATTGTGATTAAATAATTTAATTGTGTTAAAAATGTAAATTAACTTTAGATAATTAGAGTATTGCATGGGTTGTAATTTTCCGAGCGTTTGGCTTTTTATGGAATCGAAATCGGAGGTCCGGAAGACCTCCAACGATGAAAAACGCAGAAAATTCTACATTCGGTCTGTCACAATCGCGCTCAACGCGGGAGCTTTTTTTGTGTTTTTTGATCGAAATCATTTTGGCCATAACTTTTGATTCGTAAGTCCAAATCGAGTGTTGTTTGAAGCATTGGATACCTGAAATAAAGGTATATAACTTTGTTTCAGGGATAAAATAATTTTGGTGATTATTTCATGGACATTTTTTGGTTTGAAGAAGATGAAAATTGTGTTGGAAATTTTAGAAAACAACAACTTTTTAGTAACGCCTTCGTGCATGTTTTTTATCATAACTTTCAACTCGTAAATCATTTTGGGTTTAGAAAGCTAACTCTCAGAGATATAATGTGATGGTGATAAGTGAATTATTTAAGTATTATTATTATGCCTACTGTGTTGGGGAAGTTTTGTTCATACATTCGGTTAATAAATTATTGACATATCCCGACGATTTTAGTCATAACTTTTATTCTGTAAGTACAATTTTGATGTTGTTTGAAGCGTTAGAAAACTAATACTGAGACCTATAACATGGTAGTGATTGTTGAGATATTTTAATAATATTAACATGCCTACTATGTTGATAAATGTATTGGTTTATACATTTGGTTGATGAATCTTTGTATTGTTGTAATATTGTGGTGTGATAATTATGTTGTTATGTCGATGATATTAAGATGTTGACAAGTTGATTCTATTTGTTGATATTATTCATGTGATAAAATATTGGTTGTTGCATGATGAATGATGTGATGCATAAATGACGAGATGTGTATGGGGATCCTTTAGGTGAACCTTGTTGTGTTAATGCATGTTATTTAAGAGTCATGCATCTTGGTGTACGGGCTTCAATTCAATTTTGGTGAGCCTCGATTCTATGGTGATGGATCGGGTGTGAGTAGCTAATTCTTATTATGAGGGATTAGTGAAGTGTTACCTATGTTGATGGTAACGAGTTTTTGTGAGCCTCGATCCCATTATGATGGATCGAGTGGGAGTAGGTAATTCCTATTATGGGGGATTAGTGAAGCGTTACCTATGGTAATGGTAGAGATTTTGGTGTGCTTCGGTTCCAAGAGGAAATTGATCCTATGGTGGGGATCATGAAGTGAGATGAACCTGAGTGTTCATATTTGGTACCACATGCATGTCGAGTCGGTGTTGAGTACATTGCATAAGTGTTGCATTTGTATTGGTTGTTATTGATGCGTTGTTGGATGAGATGTTGTTGCATATGATGTTAATGATAATTGAGATGTGGTTTTGTATGATGTTGATGATAATTGAGAATTTGTCGTGTATGATATTGATTATGATTTGGATGTAAGAATGTGATATATTGTTGTGTATGATTGTGTATATATTGTACTTTATTCTTTATTCTATATCGTTATTATTGAAACGAATTATCACCCCTTCTGTTTGAATGTTGCCTTTACATGGGCATCATGCAGATACTCAAGAGTAGTATTGTTGAAGTAAATGGAAGGTAACTCTTGGATTACTTCTTTATTTTGTCGCTTTTACTAGTGGTACCTTGCTCTGATCATGTAACATCGAGTTGGGTTAAACACTTATTTTACTCCTTATGTTTGATTATGTTGAAGCCATAAGACTAATTTTGTTGAGAATTCTTAAGATGTTGAGTTGATTGATTATAACTCTCTTATCTTGTTATTACAATTGAAGTTGAGACTAGATGTTATTACTTGTTTTATCTTCCATAATTGTGATGATAATTCCGATGCGATGATACTTTAAAATGGAAGTGAGCATGCAGTGATAAGTCATAAATGTCTTATTATGTGAATATATAATACCGATCAGATGAGTTAGATGTCGTGTAAATATCCTTATTACAAATGTGTGTATTGAAATTTATTATTGAAACCCGTGTTATGGAGCAGGTCATATGTGTTATGAATGTGTGACACCCTACGTAGTTTTATTTTATATTTAATTTACGCAATAAATTATGTGTGGGGTTTAGGGTGTTACAGAGTCCCTCATGCGAGACTTAGGTAGTCGAGTCCCTCGGGCGAGACTTAAATAGTCGATTCCCTTAAGTGTTGCTTGGGGCAAGACTTAGATAGTTCAGTCTCTTAGGCAAGAGTTAAGTAGTTGAATCCCTTAAGTGGTGCTTAGGGTGAGTTCAAAAAGTCAAGGAACCAACCTCACCCTAAGCTTAGGAGTTTTCTTGTAACCACACCTTTTGAAGTTTAATAATAAAACGTACATACTTTATGGGGATTAACTTTATGATAATTGAATTTCGTCCCAGTTTTCACATTAATTTCAAAGTTTATATTGTCTTGGTTGCACAAATTTATTGTTTTAGGTGATTCCCTCAACGTTGCTTAGAGTGAGTCCTTCAAGCGTCGAGTAAAGTTATCCTTCGTGAGGATCCTTTAGTGGTGTTTCTACAGCGATATGCCTTATAAGTGGGAAGGATCTTTTAGTGAAAGTCTAGCATATAATTTCCTTATAGGAGAAGAGGATCATTTAATGAAGGTTCAACTTATAATTGTCTTGTAGGCGGCAAAATCCTTCAATGAAGGTACAACGTATAACTTCCTTGTAGGCGGAAAGTGTAACACCCTGGGATTTGATTAATTTATTTAATCAAATTATTTATATTTTTATTTAATTAAATTGGTATGTCATGTATTTTAACTAAATATACTTACATGTATGTGGTGTACGGTGGGGTGTAATGAGAGTGTTGGTGGGGTGGTAGAAGGACTAAAAACACTAAAATAATTAAATAATTAGAATTATAGTTATTTTGATCTATTAAATAAAATAAAATAGAAAATGAGATTTTGGGTGAAATAATATAAAATTAGAGAATATGTGGAGAGTGGTGAAAATTGTAACATAAGTTAAGCCTTAGTGCAATTTTTAAGAGATTAAATAATTAGGTTAGAATATATACTAGTTAGTAGAGTTTTGAGAGAAAAATGAATACGTGGAAATAGAGTTTGGTGGAAAGAGACAAGGCTAGGGCTTGAAGAGGAAAGAAAAACTTTGAGCAAAATTTGAATTTTTAAAGCAATATAAGGTAAGGGGATTACTCTTAATATGGTGTAGAATGCATGATTGGGTTGAGGGAAGCCTTTAATCCCATTAGATTTCCCCCTAAATTTTCCTTTTTAATGAATGAGTGATGAGCATGAGTTGAATTCTGTAATAACGTGATTTAGGTGTGGTATTAGGTGAAATTCGTGTATTGTTTTGCTATGGAATTTGTGTGTTCTTGTTGATGATGTTGGTATGAATTGTTGTTTTATGTTGTTGTGATTTTGATGAATAAAGTATGTTAAATTTATGACTAATTGATGAGATTGCATGTTAGTTGTTGGATAAATGGTGTATTGATGTTAGATAATATCTTCCCTGATGTTATTGTTTGATTTGGGAGCGGGGAAGGGAAAATCGGAGTTCTGAATTGAACTCCAATGGTAAAAGCGCAAAATATATGTTATGCTTTAGGGTGACAGGCATCACCTTCGTGATGACCAGGTCGTCATGGCTTTTGAGGCGGTGACAGACGTCAGTTTCCTGACGCATAGATCGTCATGGTCCCCAAGTATAATTGTATGGGACAGTCTTCATAGCGATGACGTGTAAGGTGACATGGATGGTGACGGGTAACCCGTCATACTGCTAGAATGAGTGTTGTTTACTTAGTTGCATGAAATTGAGTTGTTGGTTCCGGTTTTTTGATGTTGTGTTGTGATTAGGCTACTGTTTGGAGATATTTTGGTGTTGTTTATTATTTATTGTTGAACTAATCAATTATTATAATGTTGTGCATAATTATGGTGATTGTATGGTGATTATTGGGTGATATTGCATTATTATAATGTTGTGAATCATGCATCATGGTTTATTATTTGATTCAAATTATTACTTAATGATTTGATAAAATTTCATTGTTTTCTTGTTGTTATATTGTGTCTATCCTCTAGCACCATTTCTCCCATCTCTTCTTTCTTGTATATGATATATAGAGAATGTGCCAAAAAAAACCAAGAGAAAAAGTGTGATACTCACAATGAGAGTGTGACACTTTATGTGTGTTTTTTTAGTATAACAAAAAATCAAGAGAATAGAGTTGATTAATAATAGATTGAATTGATCAATATCTGAAGATTCACCAAGAACCAAGAAACTCATATTTGCCAAGAATCTTGAGAGAATCCAAGTGTGTGATATTCATTCACCAACATCTATCTCCTTGTTGACACCTTGTGATCAACCTCATAGAATATGGATCTTTGTGAGAATTATATTTTTTTGTCTATTTAGAGAGAGAGAGAGAGAGAGAGAGAGAGAGAGAGTACTTAGATATTATTCATCAGGCTTGTCTTTGAAGGTGTGCAAGGAGAGCTACCACACAAGGCCCAAAATTTGTCACGATTAAACTATGGTTAAAAGAGGCCTAAAAATATACTTTTATGGTTAAACTATAACAAAATAGGGCCTCGATTTATTTTTCCATAGTTAATCATAATAAACCTAAACAGGGCCTCCAAAAACTTAAGACGATCATGGTATTCATCATCTTTAACCTTTGTCAAGAACCATTTTTGTGGATCTCCAACTCAAAAAGGTTGAGTGAGAGAGGTAGACTAAGGATACGTTAAGGAATCTAATGTTTTTCTTTAAAGTTGTGTTTTTTTTTATCTGGTGAAAGAATTGTTTTTTGGAGATGGATTCTGGTTGTATGTTGTTCATAAAGAGAGAAAAGTTTCTCTATACTCTATTAAAGACTTTTGTGGAATCATGTGAAGGTTGTCGGATACAAAAGTTGGGACTCGTCCAATTATACTAAGCTAATGGTAATCGCTCAGACAAGTCTACGTCAAATCCGAGAGAAATGATGTTGCAAAAATGAAGCTTGGAGTAGGTTATCATGGATAATAAGATTATTGGATAAGATCATTGAGGATCTTGAATGTAGGAGTTGGGTATCTGCATTAACAGAAGAAATTATCATTTAATATATGTGTAAGTTAATACAATGTGGCTATTAATGTTCTGATTGATGATAGTTCGTTGTATCAAAATACTTGTGCTTTAACTTTTGAAATAATTGATATGTTGATTATTTTCTAACATTTTTAAACCATTGAAGACTTGAGTAGGTGCATGCAAGGACGATAACACCAAACCAATATATATATTTATGTGTATTGTTTTTCTTCCTTATCTCTCTTTAATTTTCTGTATTCGTTATGTAATTGTTGCATCATAACATCGTTTGTATGTCACATAGGTTAGGCAATGCCTATAGCAGTTTATTATGTAAGCATAGGTATGTGTTTCATCAAACCTATTAAATATTTATTTAATTTAATTATGATGAAAAACATGTCTATGTTGGGATATTAAATAGCTTGGATCAAGCGGCTTAAATTTTTCAAGTTTGCTTATGCATTTGAAAGAATCATTAGTTTTGTGACAGTGTTGAAATATATTGGTTATAAATCATCTTAATGAGCTTTTAAACTTCCATCTTATTTTGTTTTTACTTCCGCTCATAAATCTCCGATCACATGTTAAAAGGTTTTTGAAATTATTATAAGGAGAAGCGGTCAATTCAACCCCCTTCTAAACCATTTTCTTATTTATATCCTCAACCAACAAATGCATCATTGGCCCATATACGCCCATGACTATTGTATCATCCCAATAAAAAATAAACCATATTTATTTATTTATATTTAAGTGAAATAAGTGATAAAAGATTTATAGTTAGCTGTCAAGGACACTAGGTGTCAAGGACACTAAATATCTCACAATTATATAAAATCTTAGTTATATTTATTTGATACTTTCACAATTATTAATCACGTTTTTTAAGAAGTTAGTTCTTCCCAATCGAAAAGATCCGAAAAAAATCAAAGTTCGCACACTCTATTTCCCCTTTCATTTAATAATCAATAGTCGTCAACTGATACATTGCTTACGTGGAATTGACGGTCACCACGAAGAACACAAAGATTAATTATTTTAAAGTATATATTTGTAATATTGTGGTTTTATTCATTTATAGATTTTAGTTTTTGTGGTTTGTATATTATACATAATATTTTATATTTATTTTAACTATTTGTCAAAGTAATAGTTAAATTAAATTAAATTATTAAATTGAGATACTATTTGTTTGAAAAAAGAAAATGGAGATTTGGGGGTTAGAAGGTTGAAGGAGTTTAACTTAGCCTTACTTGGTACATGATGGTGGAGGATTCTAAACGATCATGTAAGTATGTGGTATAGGGTTCTGAGTGCTCGGTATGGAGAGGAAGGGGGACGACTATATTTTAGGGGTATTGGTGGATCTGTTTGGTGAAGGAATTTAAAAAACATAATGGAGGGTGTCAGTTTGGTTGATGGAAAGTGGTTGCTTAATAACATTGATCAGATAATAGGATATGGGTATTCTACTCTATTTTGGATATATAATTGGTTGAATGGTATACCTTTGAAGGAGAGATCTAGTATGCTATTTGATTTAGTGGAGAATAAATGAGTGATAATAACATAAATGAACAAATTGGGTGGGGAAGAATGAAGAGGCATGGAATTGACATGGGAGGTTGTTTGCTTGAGATGAGGAGTTAGTGGGAGAGTGTATTGAGCGACTAACCTCAGTTGTTTTGCAGGTGGAAGTAGAAGACTGTTAGATGTGGACTTTACATTTGTCTTCTTGCTACACGGTTAGTTGTGCTTATAATTATATGTCTGAAGTTGACATCATCAACAATCAGGCTAATTCCCAAATTTTAAGTTTGAAGACTGTGTCGCTTAAGGTAACTATTTTTGGCTGGCGGTTGTTTATGAATCATATAACAACGAAGGACAATCTGGTTAGGTGGCAGATTCTTGTTACAAATGATCATAGATGTGTGGCAAATTTTGGAGTGGCTGAAAACAAAGATCATTTGTTTGTAACTTGTAATTTTTTGGTGAACTATGGATTATTATTATTCTTAATTGGTTAGGATTTTCAATGGTACCTCGAGGAAAGGTTCTAGACCATCAGTTACAGTTTAAAGGTCTTATTGGGTTCTTAGAAAATAACATGTTGGATTTTAACACCAAATATGGTTCGCTGTGGTGTGGATTATTTTGAAAGTGCGCAATAGGCATATTTTACAGAGTAAAACGGGGTAGTTGAAGGTGTTATCTGAAAGGGTAAAGCTTCATTTGTATTAGTGGTTAAAGTCGAAATATGTTTCTTCTGATTATGATTATCAGTTATGGAGGTTAAATCCTTTATCTTGTTTAACTTTTGTTGTATAGTCCATTTTTTTCTTTTGTTAGTTTTTTGGATTGTATTCTTTGACTCCTTCTTGGGCTTTGATTCCCTGAGATGAACATTTAATTTATCTTTTTGTTGTTAGGGTTCTCGAGGAAACTAAAATTGGTTTAGGTTTTAGGCTATGAATTGGGTGAAATTGCCATTGGATATGGATAGAGCATAAAGAAACGAAAAGAATGGTATAATGTTTTGGTTGATTGACCCTCTGTCGCCGCTGAAGGTAACCTCCGGCGCGATGGAGGACGGTTGTTTCAGGCCAAGATTAAGAGATGCTCATGAGCACACACATTTTCATTTTAAACTTTACTTTGATCTGATGACATAACAATCATTTTCCCTCTCCCTTGATATATTGGGCCAGCCTTACCCCAGACCCATGCCATTTTTCTTTTTGCACACTTATTTTGCTTCATACCCCTATTGACTTAAGCCAAATCTGATGGCCCTTCAATAATGGGCTATGCACCCTGGCTACTTTTCACACCATATTTTCCAACCTCATACCCCCTACCATTTTTATGTTATTTATTTTTTTATTTGTTATTTCTCTTTGTTAATGATCTTTTTACTTCTTTTTATTGTTTTGAATGAATTTTGGACATAAAAAATAAGAATTAACATGATTAGGATTAATTGAATCTTTTAATTACTTTGAAAAAAATTATTAATATGGAGTTAATTGGAATTTTCAATATAATTCATTGATTAACTTCTAGAAACATTGACCCATAATGATAGAATCTTAATGCCATTTGTATGCTCATTTTCATTTAGTTTTGTGGTTAATATGCATTTAATTTCCCATTAGATCTTAATTCATTTTTGGTTGAAAATCATTTGATGTATGATGCTATTTAGACCTTTGGTTGCCTTACTTTTATGCATGATTAATATTAGGCCTAATTTCTAATTTGCATCCATTAAAATTTGCATTCTTATTGTATCCATTTATTTTGCATTGCATGATTGTGATTGTGCTTGAGTATTACCATTACCACTTGATTATTTTAGGCATGGTACTATTGTAAGCTTGTATAAATCTTTCCCATGTCTTGTATGGTTTGTAATTCATTCCCTCATTGTGGGCAAAGTATCCCCCATTCCCATAAACACGTAATAGCTTAAGGTTTACTTTCCTTTATCTCTTTCCTTTGCATGATAACTAATAAGACAAATTCGAAACGATAAAAAGAACTTTTCCAAAGAGTAAAAACACACTTGATCTAACGTAAAGTGCTTTTCCCAAATCAAATTCACTTAAATGCAACATGAGTGCTTGATCCAACATCAAGTATCTTATCCCTTCCATTATATTCTCACACTTCTATCTCTATCCCATTCTTCTCACACCTCTTTCACAAATCAATTCTAAATACTCAATCCAACGTCAAGTGACTTTTCAAAACATTTTCACAATAAACTGAAAGACAAAGATGAAGTATACATACTTGTGCACAACTTTCTCAAGTACTTGGGTTATCGGTCGTACCTAGTTTGTGGCATGATACTTGACTTCCATTCATTACACTTAACAATAAAACAAGTTCAATTCGGTGCTCTAAGAGTGAAAAAGAGTGGTTAGGATGCAATTGTCCTCTTAACTCTTGAGTATTCTGATTGTTGATCGTACTTAGTCAATGGTTAGATGCTTGTCTCCCTCTAAGTACCAATGATTAAACTCGCCAAACAAATTTCATAAACAAAAACTCTTTGGATGAAAAAGAGGGGTTATGATGCAATTGTTCTCTCAACTCTCGAATACTCAGATTGTCGGTTGTACCTAGCTTATGGTCTGATACTTGTCTCCTATTCTAAAATCAACCACAACTCATCAAATCCAATTTTCCACCTTAGGGCGTCCAAAACCTTTTCACAAAGGACATGTTACTTCCGTTCACTACGCCAAAAAGGTTTTTTAACAGCGCATCTTAGACAGCGCTTTTAAAAGAAAGCGCTGTCTAAGGTTAAAATAAAAATAAAACACGGAAAATATTCTAAAAAAATAATGAAAGCGTTGTCTAAGGGGGGGTCTTAGACAGCGCTTTTAGAAAGCGCTGTCTAAGACCCCCCCTTAGACAGCGCTTTTAGAAAGCGCTTTTAAATATAGACCTTAGTCAGCGCTTTTGAGAAAGCGCTGTTTAAAGTCTTTCAATTAAAAAAAAATTAACATTGGTTATGTATAGGTTTTTGAAGTTTAAAATGAATTGAACTTTATAATTGTTAGGATATTCAAAGATACTACCTTAGTTATGTATAAATATACCACCAGTCAAAGTAAAAACATAAATTCAGCATTCATCAAAAAATCAAAACCGATAATAAAAAAGAAAGCGAAAAATAAACCCTCGCCCAAGATCGAAACGGAGCGTTTTGGGAACAAAACTTTGGTACTGAGGAGGAAGAAGATGGAGCAAAGCTTCACCTTCTTCTTCTCTTATTGATCGTTTCATGGCCTCCTCTCAGGCCCAACATCGCTGTGTCTTCGGTATCTATATCTATACCCTTTCTCTTTCTATGCTTCTCGATTGTTCTATTGAAATTTGTGACCTTTTTTTGCTGATTGCGTTACGAAAATTGTTGCAGTTGGGAATATACCGTATGATGCAACGGAAGAACAGCTTATTGAAATCTGCCAGGAAGTTGGTCCTGTTGTTTCTTTCAGGTTACTTTTAATTTTTTTATTTTATTTGTTTGTAATTATTATTGATTTCTTCAACTCTGTAATTAGGGGAATGTGTTTTAGATAGTAGTGGTGACCCTTTTCTCAATGTAATTTGATTTGTTTATGTTAAAAAACGTTTTTTTGAAAGTGTTTGTGGTTGTGGATAAGTACTAATTTGAGAATAAAGTTTGATTTTTTTTTTGGGGGGTTTAAGTGTGTTGTTGATTTTGTTTTATCTACAGATTAGTTATTGATAGAGAAACTGGGAAGCCAAAAGGTTATGGATTTTGTGAGTATAAGGATGAAGAGACAGCTTTAAGTGCTCGTAGGAATCTTCAGGGCTATGATATTAATGGGCGTCAATTACGTGTTGATTTTGCCGAAAACGATAAAGGAAACGATAGAAATAAAGATCAGGTATACTGTCTAAACTTCTCGAAGTAGCAACATAAGTAGTTTCATAAATCTTTGCTGAGTTTTCTTTTAGGCTTTGTTTGTAAGTTTGTAGGAAAAGATAAGTTTTTTTTTGCGGGGGAAAGTGAGGGGAGGGGAGGGGAAGGAGAATGGGAAGTAAGACTCCCTCCCTAAATTCCCCAATTTCATATTGACCTATGTCTTTTGTTTGTTAGTAATTACATCACTCAAAGCCATTACAAAAATAAAGAGTGATGTGAATATGTTAAAATTCACAATTAATTTCAAAACTGGTGGTGAAGGGCATTTAAAACTCCTTAGAGATTCTGTCGCTGTTGTTGTTGCCCCCTTCCATCCCATTTTTTTCCATGCTTGTGTAGGTAAAATATAAGTCGTGCGCTTAATGTCAATTCCATCACTGATTAAAATGTTTCTTTTTCTTTTACTAAAGGGTCGCGGAGGACCAGGAATGACGCCAATTGTTGGTCAGTTCTTTATAACCTATCTATTCTTATATCTAGTCTTAAACTACCTTGTGCATTTAATCATTGGTTTTTAGGTCCCATGTTTTGATTTTCTCCTCTTTTTTTTTTACTGTTAAAGATCCTCAGAAACAAGTAGGTATCCCAGCTGTCCAAGGGGAATCTGCTCAAGCAGCTCAACACCAACCTATTGGTCTTCATTTTGCCGTAACAGTTGCAGCTGTCATGACTGCAGCTCTTGGTGGTGCTCAGACTGGCATCCAGTCAAATCAAAATGGTTTGCAAAATCAGTCAGCATTGACAAATGATCCTTTAACTTTGCATCTGTCCAAAATGTCCAGGAGCCAGCTGACTGAGATAATCTCTGAGGTTAAGGTAATACTCGGTCAAGCTAACTTATTTTTCCTAGATAACCCTTTATTTTCTTGACTTATTTGTTCTTGTTATGATTGTAGGGAATGGCTACACACAACAAGGAGTTGTCCCGTCAGCTGTTGCTTTCAAGACCACAGTTGCCCAAGGCTCTTTTTCAGGTATAAACTTTTCTCCCATATCGTTCCTGTGTACATTAATGCAAGCACATGCAAGATTGGAAGCCATGCAAGCTGAGCTTGATGCATTGAGGAGAGAAAGAGAGGCTAGCGCCTCAACAGTATACAGAGATGCTTCGGACAAAGACAGTATCAACTGTACCTTTCAGCCGAACATTCCAGAGGTAATTACATATAATTGTCTTAAATTGAACTATTTGCTTAAATTATGTATTTGACATATATACACATTAACGATTTCTTGTTATTATTGGTTTTAGGGCATTTCCCATTGTCAGCTGTATTTGTCGTCACCATACTATCGGATGGTTGGCAAGGGAAAAGTGCATAACGTTAGCGGAGTATTACTCCACACTAGAGAGCTCCCTGCTGGATGTTTGAAGGTATCAGTTGATATTGCAGTTGAGCCGAATGCAGCATTACCATATCCTAGCGATGATTCGGATGCAACAACGGTGCACGAAGCAGTAGGTTCGTTTGTTGCATGGCCGACAAACCTCATATGCGTAGGATATGAGGTATGCTTAAAACTTATGTTAACTTTAATGTGTATATTCAAAGTTTAAAATTTATGCTTAAAATTTTACTTACATATTTTCCTTGGTTATGTTAAATAGACTCCCACAAAATCCAAATCAAAAGATAATGCGATTCCACGGCATACCGAGTCCACGGTTTCAAGAAAAGAGGTAATATACAATTATATGACATATATTCATGGAAGTTGTTACATTCTTAATTTGATCTAACTATTTATATGACATGTAGCTTCAAGAAAATGAGGTTAGCAATGCCTCCGCACAACAAAAAAAGGAGGTTAGCAACGCCTCCGCACGGGTAAAAAGTTCTGGTGCTAAGAAGACCGTAGCTAGGAAAAAACCTACCACCAAGTATAGGTCGTGCCTCAGGACATTTCTAGAGATGACCGATATACCGACCGGAGGTGTTCGGACTGTACATATGGAGGTAGGGATTTTCGGCTTTGATTACGACCAAATGATTGGTAATGAAGACTTCATGCAAGTTTTTAGTCATGAAGAAATCGGCGTCACCGTTGTCAATACATATATTAGGTAAATCCGGTCTACTTTGTTTTATTAATTAAACAACTTATGTTAATGATGTTTACTTTATGTTAATGATGTTTTTATATTAGGTTTTTGTATGACAAATTGATGCGCCCCAATGGTTTGGACGTGTCATTCGGATTCTTAGCACCCGCGACCGTCAACTTAGGTTTAATCTTAAGTAGACCGGATACCGTGACGGAGTACGTTCTTCGGATCCTCATGGACAATAAAGATGCGGAGAAGTTGTTTTTTATACCGTTTAATACCGGGTTAGCATTTCATTCTAAATTCATCTATTATAATTATTTTCCAAGTTACCATCTAACATTTGCCTAATCATTACAGTGGACATTGGTTGTTGCTCGCAATCAATCCTATCCGAGAAATTGTGTATTATCTTGACTCGTTAGGAAATGATTGGACAACATACCCGGATATGAAGGTCCTAATTGACACGTAAGTGAGAATGTTCAAAATTTTTCTTAGTTTATGTGAATTGTTCTAATTGCTTCATTTTTATTTTATTAGCGTCCTACAAGCTTTTCGGGCCCAACGAGATATCCAAACCTCAAGGAGGGGCGCCAACTCCATTACATGGATTAAAGTGGCGGTATATTTTTAATTACCACATTTTTTATTATATTAGTGATGACACTTGATAAAACTTAGGATTTATAATCCATATTTTTTTTCATATGTAGTGTCCTCAACAACGTAATCAAATAGATTGCGGGTATTTCATGTTGAGGTTTATGCGAGATACTCTTGCTTTGGGCCGATTAAAGATTCCCACCGATGTATGTATTTCTAACTTATGAGTTATTTTTATATTTACACATATCTCATATAATTAAATAGTTGGAATTAATTCAAAATATGTTATATTATTATGTAGTACTTTGATGAATTCAAGTGTGCATTTTATACAAAGGATCAAGTGGACGAAATCAAAGAGGAGTGGTGTCAATTCATGATAAAGCTCAATGTTTGTTCATAAATTTGTGTAATTAATGTGTACATTTGTAGTATATGTTATGACTTGTAAATGTGTACATAAATTTGTATATATTTTGATACATTTAAGGCAAAATTGGTTTGAATTGGTATATATATATATTTGTTAACCAAAAATTGGTAGAAAAAAAGCCAAAATGGCATATATAAAATATGATAATTGTCTGTCAAAATCTGGTTGAAAACAGGTAGAAATTCTGGTTTATAAACCTGGAAAAAATGTGGTTTAAAACAAAAGCTTCAAAAATTTTCGTATACCTTAGACAGCGCTTTTGTAAAAAGCGCTGTCTAAGGGGGGATTAGAAAGCGCTTTAGGCAAAAGCGCTGTCTAAGGGGGGGGCTTAGACAGCGCTTTTTGAAAAGCGCTGTCTAAGGTATACCTGAAAAAATTAAAATAGGAGGGTCTTAGAAAGCGCTTTTGGCCAAAGCGCTGTCTAAGGGGGTGGGGCTTAGACAGCGCTTTTCAAAAGCGCTGTCTAAGGTATACCTAAAAAATTTAAAATAAGAGGGTCTTATAAAGCGCTTTTGGCCAAAGCGCTGTCTAAGGGGGGGGGGGGGCTTAGACAGCGCTTTTAAGATTTAAAAAAGCGCTGTCTAAACCTTTAACAGCGGAGGTTTAGACAGCGCTTTAAAGCGCTGTCTAAGGCTAAAAAAAGCGCTGTCTAAGGTCTTGTTTGTTGTAGTGGTTCTACCGTTGTATGAACAATGCTTAAGTCTCCCATACGCGAGCATACAAGTCGTGTTTAACTACTAGAATGCACTTCAATCGCATCAATTCTACCACAAACAAACAAACACTTAAGCCTCTCATGCGCGAGCATACATGTAACGTTAACCGCTAGAACGTGAACGTTAACATCGCCTACTAAAAACAATCAACACAAACTCTATTTTGTACTCGAAACTACAAAGCTCTGATTTCCTTATTACACGATGATGATACGTAGGCACAAGGGATCGAATCCTTGGCGAGTACACTAATTTAAAATTTATTTTCTCTCTATTAACAAATAGCAAGTAACCTTCAGATAACAACATACATACACACAAAGAATAAGCAAAATGGTTCCCATTGAGTACAACGGATGTGAGAGATGCTAATACATTTCCATTACATAACCGACTTCCGAATCCGCTCTTGATTACGAAGACAATTCTTTTAAAATTATATATATATATATATATATATATATATATATATATATATATATATATATATATATATATATATATATATATATATATATATATATATATATATATATATATATATAATATATATATATATATATATATATATATATATATATATATATATATATATATATAGATATATATATATATATATATATATATATTATATATATATATATATATATATATATATATATATAAGACTAAGTTTTTTCAACCTAGCCCCAAACTCTAAATTTCAGCCTTAAAATTCAATCTAATCTAATGGTTTAATTTACATTTTTATTTAACCAACTATTCAATTAAATATAATTTAAGGATTATAATTTGAAACAAGATAAAAAATTTACTTTAGTTGAACACCACTTTTATATATATATATATATATATATATATATATATATATATATATATATATATATATATATATATATATATATATATATATATATATATATATATATATATATATATATATCTATATATATATATATATATATATATATATATATATATCATTTTAGCTTTTTCAAAAAATAAATAAAATAACAAGTAATATTAATATTTTTAATAGAAATTTAACTTTAAAAATATCAAAACTAAATTGAAGATCATATGAATTTAAGTGTAAAATTCAATTAAAATTATAATATTTAGCATATAAGTTATTAATTATATTATTTAGAAAATATGTATTTCATATATTTATAAAATTTAAATTATTGATTAATTAGTTAATAAAACAAAATAATAAAAAATATAATTAACAAAAAGACATAAAAAAGGGTATTAGCGAAATGGTGGATATGAGGCTAGAATATTTAAACTCTATCGTCCATTTGGCGTAGGGAGGAGAATATTACTATTACTTTTTTATTTAGGTCTAGAAGTAGAGCATTTGGGAAATTTATTTACAGCAGGGTCAGGTGTTTGCAAAATATTTTCTAGAAAGAAGGTTATTTAAAAGAAAATCAGTCTTAAATAGGCAAATACGCCAAAACAATGATTTTAATGTATTTTATGAAATGAATTTTAATACTGTATCAACAAAAGTCATAATAAAAATTATTTTACAAACTAAAAGAAACGCATCCTATACAAGATAAATAATTTACACAAAAAAGTTCTTATATTTTTGAAAAATATTTTAAAAATTGAATCGTATAATTCAATTAATTGAACCATAAATCAATCGTTATTATAATTCTACTATTTTGACACTTGTAACTATTCAGTGCTTTTCATTTTTACATTTATTTTAGAAGTAATAAAATAATTAGTTAACGTTTAATAATGTATTTATATACTAATAATATTTGTGGAAATATATTACCAGAACTTTCTCATCTAGAAGTACCAAGCTCAAAGTTCATGTGTTTCTTAAGTATATATATTTATGGATCTAGACGTAATTCCATCCAATTAACTTGTATTTTTTTTTATGAAACTTTTTCTTATTAAAAAATTAATATAATCAGGTGTTTCATGATATTACTTGTCGTTTCTTATATACTTACCACCTCAATATTCACGCGTTTCTTGAAAATATATTTTAGATCCAGACGCAATTCCATCTAAATTTCTTTCTTTAATTAAAAAATTAGATAATCATGAGTTTCATGATAGAAAAAAAATTATGCATTTGGACGCAAATCCAACCAAATGATTTTCATATTTATTTTTAAAAATAGTATATAAATGAACAGTAACATTCAATTACCTATAACTAACAAACTCCACTTTCTTTTCTCAACTAAAAAGCTCTACTGCCGGAATGTCACAGTTAGCCGGAGTTCATATCCCTCTTCTGACGGGACCAAAATCGGCGGTGGAGCATGGTACTGTACCTGGCGCCGTATTCAATGTCATTAATTCCGTAATTGGATCTGGAATCATGTCAATTCCGGCAATCCTAAGAGTTCTCGGAGTGTTTCCTTCTCTGGTTGTAATTCTGATCGTGGCGGTGCTAGCTGAAGTTTCCGTCGACTTTCTCATGCGTTTTACGGATGCCGGAATAAAGCCGACGTATGCTAGTGTGATGAAGGAGGCTTTTGGATCCGTTGGAGCATTAATCACTAAAGTTTTTATTATTATCAACAACTTTGGGGGTTCAATTCTGTTACTTATTATAATCGGTGAGAAGAGAACTAATTTTCTTTCTTTTCTTCTTAACATTAAATTCTATCATTAGTTAACAGAGTATTTGTTTAATGCCATTGATTAGTAGAGAGTTTTTTTTGTCGCTTATTGTATTTATGAAAGCGACTTATTAATATTCTTTAAAGTTTTAAAGGTTACATTTTTGTATTTAATCACGAAATTATTTTTTTATTTTAAAATCAAATAATTTTTATCCTCTCTCCTTCTTTTTTTTACACTATTGAGAAATATTATATTTTTTAATGTTTCACAAAAACAATTTACTTAATAATTTGACAAATTTTGCACATCATTTAAAAATGAATAAATTATTGCAAAAAATGTAAAAAAAAATAAAATAATTAAAACTATGTGATTTTGAAATAGAATAACCAAAATAATAATTAAGTCAATTTTAAAATTACTTTAAAAAAAATTATTTTACTATATCATTCTACCTTCATAAGAATATTTGAGATTAGTGAAAGTATTATTTTAATACCAGATTTTATCATAAAAAAATGTAACAAAATAATACTCTATCATAATTCAATTATTTTGACAGTTTGATAAGTACTGTAGTTTTGTCCAAGTTCAATGTTACATAAATATTTTAAAACATTGGTTTTAGGAAACATCTAATTTGACCATTGTTTGTTACTTGTTTTCATTTTTGTTTGTTTGTGTATAATGGAACAACAGGGGATGTTCTATCTGGAAAGAAAAGTGGAGATGAAGTGCACTTGGGAATTTTGCAACAGTGGTTTGGGATTCAATGGTGGAATTCCAGGGAAGTTGCTCTTCTCATCACAGTGGTTCTTGTTATGCTTCCATTGGTCTTGTACAAACGTGTAGGTCAGTGTTTTTCAATGCTTATTTAGTTCATGATTGGAATTGTGGGGAATTTGACAAAAACGCGGCTACTCTGTGATTCTTGAAAAGATTTAATGGCATAGACTCATTTGTTATTGTTTTTGATTTTATGCTGTTTTGAATTTTGTCAGAATCCTTGAAGTATAGTTCTGCAGTATCAACTCTTCTTGCTGTGTCATTTGTTGCCATTTGTTCTGGTTTGGCTATTGTTGCTTTGGTGCAAGGAAAAACACAGACTCCTAAATTGGTTCCTGGATTAGACAACCAGACATCTTTCTTAGATTTGTTCACTGCAGTTCCTGTTGTAGTCACAGCATTCACATTTCATTTCAATGGTATTACTAATTAACTTAAATTTTGCATTTTTTGGTGTTGGATAAGGGTTTCCCCCTTTTCTTCCTGTTGTGCTGATGAGTCACTTTATTTTACTTTGCAGTGCATCCAATTGGATTTGAGCTCGCAAATCCATCTGATATGAAAATAGCAGTTCGATTAGCATTATTGTTTTGTGCTGTTATCTACTTTACAATTGGTTTATTCGGCTATCTCTTATTTGGAAATTCAACACAATCAGACATTCTAGTCAATTTTGATCAGAATGCTGATTCTGCTGTTGGTTCATTGTTCAATATTTTAATTCGTGTAAGCTATGCACTCCACATTATGCTAGTATTCCCTGTCTTGAATTTCTCTTTGAGAGCCAACATTGATGAGCTATTCTTCCCCAAGAAGCCTCTGCTAGCCACAGACAACAAGAGATTTATGATTCTCACTCTTTTGCTCTTATTATTTTCCTATCTCGCCGCCATAGCAATCCCAGATATTTGGTACTTCTTTCAGTTTCTAGGATCAACAACTGCACTGTCCCTTGCCTTTATTT
This sequence comes from Lathyrus oleraceus, assembly GCF_024323335.1. NCBI lineage: Eukaryota > Viridiplantae > Streptophyta > Magnoliopsida > Fabales > Fabaceae > Lathyrus > Lathyrus oleraceus. The sequence continues at coordinate 295,455,309 of NC_066583.1, forward strand.
TCCCTGGCATTATAGTTCTAAGGTAACCTATTTTCATAATCTTATTAGTTAGTATAACAAATTGGAAAGGAATATAAGTCATGATCCTAACGTTCTTTGTTTGATATGACAGGGATGCTCTTAGAATATCAACAAGAAAGGACAAAATAATAGCCCTGGTTATGATTATACTAGCCGTATTAACAAGTGCAACTGCAATTTCCACCAACATATACAATGCTTTTAAGTAGCAAGTAAAGTTGGCGTTCTCCTTTCCCTTTCTTTTGTTGTTGCTTTCAACATCAGAAAGTTTTATTGGGGGAGATTGGTTATGAAAGGGGTAAAAACATTCTAGGTGTATTTTTTAAGTTTGGGATGCCTAAAAATCGAATATGTTGAAAGGAATTGCTGTGTATAATATCAAACATCAAAGCAATGAAACCCAAAAGGTTATGTGAAGCATGGCAAAATTGGAGTTATCATTTCTATAACAATATGTTAGTCTCTTGTGTGTGAACCTAATTTCTGTTTGAATGACTTGTTTGTTTGGAAAATTATCATTTGTCCCATGTCCCATGTCATGATGAAAGGGAGATAAAATAAAAGGGGGACATGAGATCCAAACTCCAAGAATTAAAGAAAAAAATTTGGAATATTTAATCTATTACGGAGAAAAATTTCATAAACAATAGACATGATATTTTTCCATTAAGTGTAAATTTGGATATAGAGAGATTAAGACTATCCAATGATTTCTCTCACAAATAAATAAAATTACACACCATCAAAAGGATACTTAAAAAAGTATCAAAATATCCAAACTTACTCAAGTATTAATTAAGGAAATCAACGTTCTCCGGCCACGGCTCAATAAATACATGAGGTAAGATACTTATAGTCGTATCCGACGATTGCCACGGGGTTGTCCGTCTAGGCCAAAGGGAAGAGAGGGGTGTCATTTACCCCTACAACAACTTGGGAACCCTCCCGTCCTTTCACTCGTACAAACTTGTCTCTTCAATTCTTGTAATAATTGGAGTAGGGTTTGAACATGTTTTTTTCAAAAGGACGTAAGGTTATCCATCCCCCTTTTGCAGAAGGTCCAGTGACGTAAAATTAAAATAACACCCCTATAGTGGGGGTACCTCTAACCCTCTTCACACAATTTTGAATTTCTTAATAAAGCCTCAACTATTGAGTGCCATCTAAGAAGGCGCAATGTTCAGAACTCTCTTAACTTCAGCCTCGAAAGGGAAAAAAGGGAAAAGAACTCTCATGTCTTTAATGATGGGGAGGTAGAAGTAGAAGTAATGATAGATGGAGTCAGAAGAGATGGCCATGTTATCCTTCTTCGTTGAAGAAGAAACCTCCAAAACAATCATCTACTCGTCTTCCAAAGAAGAGATATCAACCTCCTCCCGAAAGAAGATTTTCTTTTCCTCAACAGTACAAGAGGACTCGATATATCTGACATCCTTAGACACCACGACGGAGGAAACCACTATCTCTTTGTTTTTAGGGAACATATAAGACAAAAAGAAATCACTACCACTATCGTAATCGCTAATAAAACTACTATAGCCCTTGATCTCCAAAAATTAAAAGATCTACGTCAGTCTAAGTCCCTATGAAATTGTCTTTTTTTTTTCTAAATCCCTAACCATTGTTATTATGAAGGGTAAAGAGAGAATGAATAAATACTTGAAAGGGGTTTGAATAGAAGGAAGTTGTAAGGAGATTGCAAAAGGTTGCGCGGACAAAATGAGTGAAGAAAATGAAAATGGGAACAAAAAAGTCCTTTTATAGAATAGTTAGATACATGCTCAAAAGTATTTTAGACTTCCCTTCGAAAAGCTCAAAATTCCCTTAACGCGTGCAATGGCCAGGTCTATTTAGTGTCTCAAGGGTAACTCATCATTACTTACTTTTAATTTAATCAAGCATTTCCATCACTTGACTGGTTCTTGATATCCTTCAGCTGACATACAAGCTACATAAGAGACATCTGACAGGGGGTTTATGACTCTCCCTTAATTGAGGGACTCTTCTCTAACCGAGGGACTCACTCCTAACTAAGGGATTTACCCATAACTGAGGGGTTTTCCCATAACCGGGCGACATACCCCTAACTGAGGGACCCTCACTGTCATACATTAATTTTTAACCCTATGATGCCACCATTATTTGTATCATTTGCATAACATCTAGCATCTTTTCATTACTAACCTATTGAAAATACAAAAAGATTTTCTACTTTGTTTGTCTTAAGCTAGGGTTTTGCACCAAGAGCTTTCAAAGATTGATCAATCAAGACTTGACATGAGTTTCAACATTTCAAACTCCTCATCCTTCCAAAGTGATCAAGTGACTTCCATCAACAAGAATCAAGTTCAAGATCATTCTATCTCAAATTCATCAAGGCCAAAGTTCATCTGATACCCTAAACTAGGGTTTTGACCCAAAGTCAACTGGTTGACTTTTTTTAGCCAAGACATGATCTCAAATCTTGAAGTATGGTTCAAAGACTTCAAATACATCATAAGTGATCCATTCACACCATCCAATGTGCCCAAGAGATCCCATTCATTAAAGATTGCAAGAATTGGATTTATCTGATACAAAGTCACCTAAGGCAAAGTCAAAGTTTGACTTTTGACATTTTTGGTCAACCATGGACTTTTCAACTCAAAGATCATGAAAATATGATTGATGGCTGCATTTGATCAAGAGAAAACAAGAAATTGGAGGTTACATGCAAAAAGGGCAAGATTTGGTTTTGTAAAATTTTCCAAGTTATGAAAAAAATACATGTTTAAGGAGCCAACTTTCCAAGTTCATAACTTCCAATCCAAGCAACCATTTTATTTTATCCAAAGCTCAAATGAAATACCTCTTTCCATACTACAACTTTGTCCTTGATGATAGGTTCCCAAAAAATGCAAGGATTTCAAGTTATGAAGCCATGAAGTTTGTACCATAAAGTTGAAACACTTAGAAAATTTTCCAACCAAATATGCCTTCCAAAAGTGACTTACCTGATCATCATTTTTCTCCATGATCCATATTTATCCAATTAAAATTCCCAACATGAAAGTTGTAGAGGATGTTCTTAGCTTTCCAAAAAGCCAAATAACATGAAATTATCATATTTGAGCCAGGCGTTTCGAAGAGATGAAGCTGGCTCTCCAAATCTGAAGTTTGTGTCATTTTCATGGCAAGTTCATCATGCAACCTTGAGCCAAAGTTACACAATATTACTTTGTAGTCTATCTTTGTAGATGTTTGATTGGCTGCATTTTATGTTAAAACACTAGCCGGACTCTAATGTCTTGACTGATGTCATGACATGCTTTGGAGATGTTTGATTGGCTGCATTTTGTGTTAGAACATCTAAGTGTACTCTGATGTCTTGACTGATATCATGACATACTTGAGTAGTATGCTGCAGGTTTAGCTAATACAGGAGTTACTGAATGTCAAACTAGATGTAATGATATTCATCCCTGACAGCAGATACTGAGGTGTAGAATAGTTGGTTGTCTGCTATAACTCAGTATTTAATTTCAGTCTGTTTATCAGGGGAATAACAAACCTGGCATAAGGCCTACTGTCTGAATGTCAAACTGGATGTTATGACATTCATCATTGACATCATATACTGAATAATAGGCAGGTTGGTTTTCTGCTACAGTTCAGTATGTATCTCAGTCTGTTCTTCAGGAGGATAACAAACCTGGCATAAGGCACATTCTGTAAATGTCAAATTGGATGTTTTGACATTTATTACTGTAAGCTGATACTAAAGTATAGACTGGTTGGTTTTTTACAGTACATCATTTTGTACAGTCTATTTTCAGAAAATAACAGACTTAGCATATGATCTATGTTCTGGACGTCAAACTGAATGTTGTGACATTCATTCCTGACAACATATGCTAAATTGTAGGATGGTTAGTTTTTCTGTTTCAGTATTTTTCTCAGGCTATTTTTCAGGAATCCAACAGCTGAGCTAAAATCCAGGAAACTAACAACTAAGCTACAATTAATGAACCTAACAAATAGCCTATTTGTTAGTACCCTAATATATGGAAATTAGGTTAACTTGCTTAACCTTAATTTTAGGAAATACAAGTACAAGGCCCAAGTGCTGCAATATAAAAGGATGACAATCTTTCATTCAGAACTCGGGGATTTTAGGCGTGAAGATTTTATTGTTCCATCATACTTCACTGCTGTATTTTTGTGTGTCTTGTATTAGGTGTATCTTGTGAGCCAAGCAATTATCACCTAGATGATTGCATTGGACTAGGGTGTTCATTGAGTTGTAAGTGTTATGTCACTCTAAGCTTTTAAGCGTGAGTGCTGTGTATCTTGATTAAAGCTGTTAAGCACAATCAAGAGTTGTTTGAAGTGTGACTTCACCATTAACTTTAATCTAATTAAAGGTTGTAATCACTGAGGTGATTGAGGGGGAGTGAGTAGGAACTCTGATTTTAGTGTAAGATTGAAATTGCATTGGGTAGGTATTAAGTGATAGGATTAAACAGTTGGTTTAAGGTCTGAATTAATACTACTAATAGTGGATTTCCTCCCTGGCTTGGTAGCCCCCAGACGTAGGTGTGTGTGACACCGAACTAGGTAAACAATTCCTTGTGTTATTTACTGCACTTACTTTTTAAGTTCTACATAATTCTTGTTTGCGCAGAATTGGATGTCATAACATCCCGTGTGACATCGAAAGTCTGTTAACTAGAATTTCAATTGGCATCAGAGCAGGCACCCTGCCTGTTAATTTCTGGGTGAGATCTAGGGAAGTTACTTTCTAGTACCATGGACAAGGATGTAGGATACTCAAATAGACCACCCATGCTGGATGGTTCTAACTATGATGACTGGAAGCCTTGTATGATAGCCTTCTTAAGGTCTCTAGATAGCAAAGTCTGGAGAGCTGTCAACAAAGGATGGGAACATCCAACGAAGACAGGTAAAGATGGAGTCAGTATGCAAATTCCTGAAGAAGAGTGGGACAAGGAGCAAGAGGCATTAGCCCTTGGAAATTCTAAGACCTTGAATGCATTGTTCAATGGAATAAGTAAGAACATCTTCAGACTGGTGCATCACTGTGAGCTGGCTAAGGAAGTTTGGGATACCCTCAAGATAACTCATGAAGGTACCTCCAAGGTGAGGATGTCTAAACTTCAGATGCTGACCACCAAGTTTGAAAATCTGAGGATGAAAGAGGACGAGACTATTCATGACTTCCACATGAATATTCTTGAAATTGCCAACACTTCTGGTGGCTTAGGTGAGAAAATGGCTGAAGAGAAACTTGTAAAAAATATTCTCAGGTCATTACCTAAGAGATTTGCCATGAAGGTCACTGCTATAGAAGAGGCTCAGGATATCTGCAATATGAAGGTGGATGAGCTTATTGGTTCTCTCCAAACTTTTGAAATGGGCTTGTGTGAGAATGTTGAAAAAAAGAACAAAAGCGTAGCTTTTGTATCAAATACTGAAGAGGATTCAGAAGCAGGAAGTACTGGAGGTGATGAAAGCATATCAGAAGCCATAGCCATGCTTGGGAGACAGTTCAACAAGTTCGTAAAGAAGATTGATCAAAAAGGTAGACCAAATGTCAAGAACATCTCGTCTGACATCAGAAAAAGATCAACTTCTGAAGAAAAGTTCAACCAAGGCAAGGGAATCCAGTGTCATGGATGTGAAGGTTTTGGACACATTAGAGCTGAATGCCCTACTTACCTCAAGATGCAAAAGAAGGGGCTATCAGTCACATGGTCTGAAGGAGATTCTGAGAGTGAATCTAAAGGAGAATCTGCTAAACATGTCACTGCACTAACTAGTGTTTGTGCCACTGATGATGACTCAAGTGGAGATGATCTGACCTTTGATGAACTTGTTGCATCATATAAAGAGCTATGTGTCAAAAGTGCAGAAGTGCGTGTACAAGGAGAAAAGCAGAAGAAACTCATCAAGGAGCTGGAGGATGAGAAACAGAAGCATCTGACAGCCATAGATGGTCTAAATGGTGAGATAACCTTGCTGACCTCCAAGATAGATCAAATGACAAAATCCATCAGAATGCTAAATAAAGGAACAGACACTTTGGAAGAGATCCTAAAGGTGGGACAGAAGTCAGGAACCATGTCTGGTTTAGGCTTTGTGAAGAAATCCTCAGCTGAACTCAAACGCTCAAATGCTGAAGTTCAGAAATTCAAGCAGAAGTCACACCCAATGTCTCAACATCAGGGAACCAGGATGAGTAACCATCAGAAGAAGAAATTTCAGAGATGGAGATGTCACTACTGTGGTAGGTTTGGTCATATAAAAGCCTTCTGCTACAGGCTGCATGGTTATCCTAACAAAACCCCTCATGTCAGACCTAAGCATAAGGCATATAAGCATAATGCCCCCAGCAAGAAACGACAATGGTTTGCTAGGTTAGCTCACACAACTCTAAGGGCATCTACCAGAGAAGATTGGTACTTTGATAGTGGTTGCTCAAGACATATGACTGGTATGGAGAATCTATTGGTGGATATACAACCTCACACTACCAGTTATGTGACCTTTAGTGATGGTGCTAAAGGAAAAATCAAAGGTGTGGGTAAGCTGGACAACTCTGGTGTTCCAGAACTGAATAATGTGCTGTTAGTAAAAGGACTAACTGCTAATCTCATCAGCATAAGCCAGCTGTGTGATCAAGGGTTCTATGTTCAGTTCACTAAGGAGCTATGTGTTGTGACGAATGGGGATAATCAGGAAGTTATGAGAGGATCCAGATCCAAAGATAACTGTTATCTGTGGGAACCTAAAGTCTCAAACTACTCCACAATTTGCTCCTCAGCCAAGGAAGAACAGGAGGTGAAGCTATGGCATAGACGTATTGGTCATCTCCATTTAAGGGGAATGAAAAAGATCATATCCAAGGAAGCAGTTAGAGGAATCCCAAAGTTGCTTATTGATGAAGGAAGAGTCTGTGGAGAATGCCAGGTTGGCAAGCAAAGCAAGATGTCACATCCCAAGCTGGGACATCCTACAACATCCAAAACTGTGGAACTTTTGCACATGGACTTAATGGGACCTATGTAGGTTGAAAGTCTGGGTGGAAAGAGGTATGCCTATGTGGTTGTTGATGACCATTCCAGATACACTTGGATAAACTTCATCAGAGAAAAGTCAGATGCATTTGATGTCTTCAAAGAACTGTGCATCAGACTTCAAAGGGAAAAAGACAGTTGTGTTGTCCGAATTAGGAGTGACCATGGGACGGAGTTTAAGAATTCCAAGTTTGATGAGTTTTGCTCGTCTGAAGGGATAAGTCATGAGTTTTCCTCTCCTATAACTCCTCAGCAAAATGGGATAGTTGAAAGGAAAAACATAACTATTCAAGAATCTTCCAGGGCAATGATTCATGCAAAGAAGCTTCCTATGCACTTTTGGGCCGAAGCTATGAATACAGCTTGCTATGTTCACAATAGAGTTACCTTGAGAAAAGGAACCTCTTCCACTCTATATGAAATATGGAAAGGCAGAAAACCCACTGTGAAGTACTTTCATATCTTTAGAAGCAAGTGTTACATTCTTACAGATCGTGAACAGAGAAGGAAAATGGATCCCAAAAGTGATGAGGGTATATTCCTAGGATACTCAACTAACAGCAGAGCCTACAGAGTGTTCAACTACAGGACCAATTTCCTGATGGAATCTATAAATGTTATTGTGGATGATAAAGAGGAAGGAATCAATGTCATAGAGGATGTTGGAACATTCCTTGATACGTCAACAGACATTCCAGTCAAGTCCGAAGAGGTACAGGAGACTCCTCCTGAATGTGAGGTAGATGCATCCAACAAAGTGCCCTCTATCAGAATTCAGAAGGACCACCCCAATGATCTTATCATAGGGGATCCCAATAGTGGTGTGACTACCAGATCAAGGGAGAATAGCTCAAATTCCTGTTTTGTATCCAAGGTTGAACCAAAAAATGTGAAAGAAGCCCTGACTGATGAATATTGGATCAATGCCATGCAAGATGAACTGGAGCAGTTTAAACGGAATGAAGTATAGGAGTTAGTTCCACGACCTGAAGGGACTAACATCATTGGTACCAAGTGGATTTACAAGAATAAATCTGATGAGAAAGGAGTAATCACTAGGAATAAAGCAAGACTAGTGGCTCAAGGATATACTCAAGTTGAAGGGGTTGATTTTGATGAGACGTTTGCACCTGTTGCTAGACTTGAGTCAATCAGATTGCTGTTAGGTGTGGCCTACATTCTGAAGTTCAAATTGTTCCAAATGGATGTGAAGAGTGCCTTTTTAAATGGCTACTTAAATGAAGAAGTCTATGTGGAACAACCTAAAGGGTTCTGTGATCCTAACCTGCCTAAACATGTGTACAAGTTGAGGAAAGCCTTGTATGGGTTGAAGCAAGCACCTAGAGCTTGGTATGAAAGGTTGACTGAATTTCTGACCTCTCATGGGTACAGAAAATGAGGGATAGATAAGACCTTGTTTGTGAAGGATGAAGATGGCAAAATCATGATTGCCCAGATTTATGTGGATGATATTGTCTTTGGTGGAATGTCAGAGAAAATGGTGAAACATTTTGTTCACCAGATGCAATCTGAGTTTGAAATGAGTCTGGTTGGGGAATTGACTTATTTTCTTGGAATGCAAGTTAACCAAATGGAGGATTCCATGTTTCTCTCTGTCATACGGTGAACTGACTTCGTGTGTTTTTTGCTTTGAAACGCAATGTCGCGGATAGCAAGAGTCGCCACCGACTTTTCTTTTATCCAATAAGGAAAGGCGGAAAAGAACAGGAAAGACCTTGATTAAATTTTGGGTTCGGGAGGTACATTATACAAAGGGAAGGTGTTAGCACCCTTTGTATCCATGGTTATCCATGGGCTCTTAATTGCTTGATCACTTATGTTTTTCTTGTCTGAAAAAAAGTGTTTGAGAACTGTTTAAAAAATGTCTTGAAAAGAGAGTTTAACTTTGTAATGATTCTTGTACGAATGTATACAAAGTATTTATCTCGTTTAATTTTGAAAGCTGTTTAGAAAAATATAACTTGCCAATGATTCTAGTACGAATGTATACCAAGTGGTGATTTTCTAATGGATATTTTGCAAAGTGTGAGGTGTGAAAAGTATTTTAAGTTGTGAGTCAGCATTTAAGAGTTATACCTACCCAAGGTCTTTATGGGTATTTCCTATCCTTATGAAGGTAAAACTGTCCTTACTATTGAGAAGCAAGTAGTCTTGTCCTTTGGATGTAAGGGACATCGTAGGGTCATCGATTGGTCATTGAAGGCAACATTTGTAAGGATACCTTAGCATTCGAAGGGACGATCATCATTTAACCGTAGGTTACCACGACGGGCCATCGAGGGACAAAATCATATATTCGCGGGCAACATCCGAGGGACTATGATTTATCTTATAGTGACATGATGATTTAATCGAAGGGTCTTTGCTAAGTTTATCCCCACATTCACGGAACATGACCGTAATACCGTAAGGCAACAAAGAGAGGGTCAAAATCATATATTCAAAGGCAACATTTGTAATCAGTTAGGTAATTAGGATGAGTCTCCACAGGGGTATCCCACAAATAAAGTGGAATACCTAGCAAGCTACCTTCTTCGGGAATATGTGAGCCCTCACAAAATTCAGCAAACAGGTCAGAATACCAAATGGGGTGCAATCAATAGTTACACCGAACAAAGGAATCGCAGCAGTAATAATGTCAGGCAAATAATACACAGCTATGATAGGACATGTCAGATAAACACAGAACAGAACAGAAAAAAATCAGCGACTGTCATGTTCTCTACTGCCTCGCCTAGCGAAGGCTTGGCGAACACTCGCTACATGTTCGCTTAGCGATGTGCTAGCGAACGGCTGCGGGTTTTGATTTTAATAACAGTACGATTTCAGCAAGCTCCAAACCCTATGGCATCCATTACAGAAATTACACGGTTAAACATTCAAGACATCCATGCATACTTAGATCCACATGCAAAACCTAAGATATATTTATAAATTCAATCATTATGTCACATGTAAATCGGGAGCATAAATCGGTAGTGGTAGTGCAAACCTGTTTGCAATTGAATTGCAACGTTGAATTGGCAGATCACTCTTAGGGTTGGTGCCGGATTGAGTTGGGCGGAGGTAACCTTTGTGCAGATGAGTTTCCTTCGGGGTATCCGGGGGTTACTCTGAATTCTCTTCGTTAGCCTCCAGGGTTTTTCCGGTTGCCTATGTTAGGGTTTGCTTGTTCCCTCTCTGTCCTCTGTCTGTCTTTTTCTGAATGAGGTCTTGGTATTTATAATAGTTTTTGTGACCTAATGGGCTCAGAATGAAGCCCAAAATTTCTGGTATTCGCAAGCTTCACTAGGCGAATGGTGCAGCGAAGAGTTCGCTAGGCGAAGGATTTTGCTCGCCTAGCGAGCAAGCCAATTTAAGCCATTTTCTGGATTTGGCCACCTGTGTGCTAGGTCTTTGTTCCTTTAAGATCAATGTCTTGAAAAATGAGTTGGAGTGCCTTGAAAAATGTCTCGCAAGATTAACGGGAAAATTTTGGGGTATGACAGTTGCCCCTGTTCAATATTCTTAAACCGAGAGAGTTAGAATGGTATGTATGCCATTCGTGGTCTGGAGGTGGAAGATTATTGAACACTTAGAATGCCCCAAAAATTTGCATTTGTTAATTAAAAGTTAGTCTTGATGGAGATGGGCTTAAAGATGCCATCCAGGAAGTTGGATGATGAGAGCTTCAGAGTGCGTCGTTCATCAGACCAATTTGAAGACATGGGTGCCACACCGGGTCATACGCTAGACCGTATAGTGAGTCATCCATTAGGCTGTCGACTTCACTGGGGATAAAGGATCAGGATGGATCATACGCTAGATCATATCTGAGTTGCAGAATGAGCCGTACGTTAGGTTGTATCTGACGAAGTAAGAATCAGAATGGATCGTACGCTAGATCGTATCTGAGTTGCAGAATGAGCCGTACGTTAGGCTGTATCTGATGAAGTAAAAATCAGAATGGATCGTACGCTAGATCGTATCTGAGTTGCAGAATGAGCCGTACGTTAGGCTGTATCTGACGAAGTAAGAATCAGAATGGATCGTACGCTAGATCGTATCTGAGTTGCAGAATGAGCCGTACGTTAGGCTGTATCTGACGAAGTAAGAATCAGAATGGATCGTACGCTAGATCGTATCTGAGTTGCAGAATGAGCCGTACGTTAGGCTGTATCTGACGAAGTAAGAATCAGAATGGATCGTACACTAGATCGTATCTGAGTTGCAGAATGAGCCGTACGTTAGGCTGTATCTGACGAAGTAAGAATCAGAATGGATCGTACGCTAGATCGTATCTGAGTTGCAGAATGAGCCGTACGTTAGGCTGTATCTGACAAAAAAGTAGTCGTACGCTAGACTACACCTCGGAATGTACCGTACGCTAGGTAGTATCTGAGGAAATGAACATCCAGATGGGTCGTACATTAGACCGTATAGGAATAGTTGAAGGAATCATATGTTGGGCTGAATCAGAATGAACCGTATGCTAGGCTATATCTGATAATATTTGTATATGTTGTATTTGCAATAAATGTCTGGGATGGGCTTAAAGATGCCACCATTAGGAGGATATCAGAGTGCTTGTCAGAACGAATGTTCATATGGATTATATCTGAAAGATGTATTTGAATCTTGAATGTAATCGATGAAGATATCCGTCTGAATGGATCTTTATTTTGACTGTATCAGGAGGATAATTAACCTGAAAAATAAAGTTAGCTTCATGCCATGTCATGATGCATGAGATGTTTTATGCTCGTGAAAATAAATGCGAACATTGCATGCATGTATATGATGCGAAATGATGCATGAATGAATTATGCGTCTGAAATTTTTTGCCAGGGGAAAATAAATCCCCATATTCTGGTTGGAGATATTTGTATTGATGACCCTTTCTTAGCTGGGGATACTTGATTTCTGTCTGATGGTAGAAATATTCAACAGAGCCTGGCTGGGGGATGAAAGAGATGACCAGTCTGTCTAGTGATGCCAATTTCTTCTGGGAGATAACTGGTTTTGATGGGGAATAAGATTAGCAACCGGATTCATCGGGAAGCATGGTTAGACCTTATCCTCGACCCTAAAGTCTTTTAGTAACTGCTATTGCTATTTTATGCATGTATTTTCGGTAAACATCAATCATGTTCAAACACATATACTCATTTGAATCAAATCAATGGACGTTTATGCAAACAAAACAGAGAAAGTAAAACAAAAGCATCTTTTTGGAAATAAAATTGTATCGATTTGATAGAGGGCCTATAAACAGGCAATTTGTGTACAGGGAGACAGAAATCCTAGTAAGAGGAAGTTGTCAAGAAAACAAAGACAAAGCTATGCAGAAAAAGTCCCATCGATTTTAATTCCACTACTATCATTATGTCTTCAAGCCTCTCATCTCCTGCTGTCGGATAAAAGTGATTGGCTTGTTCAATCCCTTTGATTTGGGTGAAGCTGACTGAGAACGGGACATAGTCATACGCTTTAATCCCTAATTTTTTCCTGGACCACCTTTTCAGGTTTTCAGTCCACTAGGATATCCTTTTTTGCCCAAGCCGCCTTTTCAGGTTTTCGACTTGCCGGGTGCACATTTTTTATATGTTTATCCCTAATTTTGCCCAAACCCTTTTGGTTCGCCGGGATGCCCTTACTTTTGCCTAGATACGTCGACCTAGCGGGTCTCTTTTATGCGTAGTATTTTTTAACTATGCCTGCGTTCACGGGATGTGGGAAGTCTTCGCCATCCATTGTAGCAAGCATCATGGCTCCACCAGAGAATACCTTCTTAACTACAAATGGCCCTTCGTATGTGGGAGTCCATTTGCCTCTAGAATCGCCTTGTGGTAGAATGATACGCTTTATCACCAAGTCGCCAATTTGATACACCTGTCTCTTGACTTTTTTATTAAATGCCTGGGTCATGCGCTTCTGATATATCTGCCCATGACAAATAGCCGCAAGTCTCTTTTCATCAATCAAATTTATCTGATCGAGTCGAGTCTGAATCCATTCATCTTCATCTAAGCCTGCATCTTTCATAATTCTTAGAGAGGGAATCTGAACTTCCACTGGTAAAATGGCTTCCATTCCGTAGACTAAAGAGAAAGGAGTTGCCCCTGTCGAAGTGCGCACCGAAGTGCGATAACCATGAAGAGCAAAGGGTAACATCTCATGCCAGTCTTTGTATGTTACTGTCATCTTTTGTATGATCTTCTTAATATTCTTATTAGCAGCTTCTACGGTGCCATTCATCTTTGGCCGGTACGGAGAAGAATTATGGTGTTTTATTTTAAACTGCATTCAGAGTTCAGTGATCATCTTGTTGTTCAAATTAGTACCATTATCAGTGATAACTCTTTCAGGGATGCCATACCGACAAATAAGACTATTCTTGATGAACCGTGCCACCACATTCTTGGTGACAGAAGCAAATGAGGTTGCCTCTACCCACTTTGTAAAGTAATCAATAGCAACAAGAATGAAACGATGTCCATTAGAAGCAGTAGGTTTAATCTCCCCAATCATATCAATGCCCCACATTGCAAAGGGCCAAGGTGCTGTCAACACGTTCAATGGAGCAGGAGGCACATGTACTTTGTTCGCATAGATCTGGCACTTGTGACAAGTTCTGGAGTGATGGTGGCAATCAGCTTCCATGGTAGACCAATAATACCCTGATCTCAGAATCTTCTTGGCCATCGTATGTCCACTAGAATGAGTCCCAAAAATACCGTCATGTATGTCTTCCATAATCTTTTCTGCTTCCCTTTTATCCACACAGCGAAGCAAAGTCGAATCATGATTATGTTTGTATAATACTCCATTACTCAAAAAGAATTTAGCGGAGAACTTCCTCAGAAATTTTCTGTCATTGATGGATGCCCCTTCAGGGTATTCCTGAGTTTCTAAATATCTTTTTACTTCGTGGAACCAAGGTTTCTCTTCTACTTCATCAGTATTAAGTTCATAACAATATGCTGGTTCATCTAATCGTTCAATGGTGATCATGGGAACTTCATTGTCCCATCTGACTCTGAACATAGATGACATGGTAGCCAATGCGTCTGCCAACTGATTCTCTTCTCGTGGAATATGTTCGAATGTAATCTCTTCAAAGTATGGGATTAATGTCAACACCCGCCCTCGATAAGGGATGAGATTCGGATGTTTAGTGTCCCATTCTCCTTTGATCTGACTGATTACTAAGGCTGAGTCTCCGTACACACTCAAAAACTTGATTTTCAGGTCTATAGCAGCCTTGAGTCCCAAAATACATGCTTCATACTCAGCCATATTGTTGGTACAGTCAAAACATAGTCTAGCAGTGAAAGGCGTATGGCAACCCTTGGGAGAAATAATTACAACACCAACACCATTGCCCAACGCATTAGAAGATCCGTCAAAAACCATAGTCCATCGGGATCCTAGTTCGGGTCCTTCATCTGGTCCAGGTTCTTCATAATTAGTAACAAGCATGACATCCTCATCTGGGAACTCAAAATTCATAGATTGATAATGATCAACTGCTTGATGAGCCAAATGATCAGCTAACACGCTTCCTTTGATTGCTTTCTGAGTAGTATATTAGATATCATACTCTGTTAAAATCATCTGCCATCTTGCTATTCTTCTGGAGAGGGCAGGTTTCTCAAATATATATTTGATAGGATCCATCTTAGAAATCAATAAAGTGGTATGATTCAACATATACTGTCTTAGTCGGCGAGCAGCCCAAGCCAAAGCACATCAAGTTTTCTCGAGCAATGAGTATCTTGTTTCACAGTCGGTAAACTTTTTGCTAAGGTAGTATATGGCATGCTCTTTTCGACCAGACTCGTCATGTTGCCCCAACACACACCCCATTGAATTTTCTAACACGGTCAAATACATGATTAGAGGTCTTCCTTCAACTGGTGGCATCAGAATTGGAGGTTCTTGGAGATACTTCTTGATTTTGTCAAAAGCTTCTTGACATTCATCATTCCATATCACCTCTTGATTTTTCCTCAGTAATTTGAAGATGGGTTTGCAGGTAGCAGTCAAATGGGAGATAAATCGAGCAATGTAATTCAAGCGTCCCAAGAAACCTCTGACTTCTTTATCTGTACGGGGAACTGGCATTTCCTGAATAGCTCTCACCTTAGCCGGGTCAACCTCAATTCCTTTACCACTGACAATAAAGCCCAAGAGCTTACCGGATCTTACTCTAAAGGTGCATTTGTTCGGGTTCAATCTCAACTTGTATTTCTTCAACCTCTCAAACATTTTGAATAAATGATCGAGATGTTCTTCTTCAGTATGAGATCTGGCTATCATGTCATCCACATATACCTCTATTTCATGATGGATCATATCATGGAACAAAACCACCATAGCACGCTGGTATGTTGCCCCTGCATTCTTTAAACCGAATGGCATCACTTTGTAACAGAAAGTGCCCCATTGCGTCACAAACGTAGTTTTTTCCATGTCTTCAGGCGCCATCTTAATCTGGTTATAACCTGAGAATCCATCCATGAATGAGAATACCTTGTGTTGAGCGGTGTTATCTACCAGAACATCAATGTGCGGAAGTGGAAAGTCATCTTTGGGACTCGCTTTATTCAAATCTCTGTAATCTACACACATTCGCACCTTACCATCCTTCTTTGGCACTGGTACCACATTAGCAACCCATTGAGGATAAGAAGTAACAGCCAGAAAACCTGCATCGAATTGTTTCATAACCTCGGCTTTGATTTTCTCAGACATTTCCGGACGCATGCGACGAACCTTTTGCTTAACAGGACGACAATCTTCCTTCATTGGCAAACGATGCACCACTATATCAGTATCCAGCCCTGGCATGTCTTCATAAGACCAAGCAAAAATTTCTATATAGTCATGTAACATCCGAATCAATCTTTCTTTGACACTGTTTCCCAAGCCTGCTCCTATTTTAACTTCTTTCTTGTCTACTTCAGTACCCAGATTTACAATTTCAATTGATTCCTCATGCGGCTGTATAGTCTTTTCTTCTTGCAGTAACAGTCTGGCAAGCTCTCCAGGTACTTCACAATCTTCCTCACTTCCATCCTCGGCTTGGTAGATCGGATTTTCAAAGTCATAATGAACAGTAGCAGAATTATTATCAACAGGATCCATAGTGGATATGGATCTGCAATTTGTTACGTGAGTGTGTGTAAGAAAGTATAGCTTATTTGCAAGATGACAGGAAAGATAAAGAGCGCAATATTTGAATGCAAAAAGTCCATTGATTTATTGAATGTGAATATGCTTATGAAAATGACAAAACCCTTAACAAATTAGCTATTTGTGCCCCGGGCATAGACACAATGCTTTGAGAAGTTCAATTGTAAAAATTAAAAAAAATTGCAACACTAAAATAGCAATAACAATTACTCCTGACTAAAGGAAATCGGGATAGTGTCTTCAGCCTTCCAATTATTGAGTCCGTCACCAATCGTTGGGAAAATCCAGCTATCCAAGTCGCAATCACTATCAGCATCTTCTACAACATTAATCTGATCTTCGACTACCTTTTCAGAGCTAAATCCCAGGCCAAATCTATCAGACTTGTACGGTACATCGATCAGTTGACCCCAGCCAGTATGACCACCATCTTCAACCACGGCTTGAGCGTCTTTCAGAGAAATCATAGCAGGAGGAGCACAGATAACCTTGGGTACACGGGAAGTTGGCTTAAGGACAGGACTGGTCGGAGGAACTACTTCAAATGACTGAGAAGGAGTCTCAAAGAATTCACCATCCATCTCGACGTATCTGAAGGTATGCACACTACTGACAATATACTCTTCTTCTCCACACACAGTGACAATCTTACCCTCTATTGGATACCTCAGCTTTTGATGGAGAGAAGAAACTACACCACTTGCCCCATGAATCCAAGGGCGTCCCAACAAGCAGGAATAGGCAGGACGAATGTTCATTACGTGAAAGGTAGTGTTGAAGACTTGAGGTCCTATTTTCATAGGGAGAACCACTTCACCATGGACAACACTCTTCGCCCCATCGTAAGCACGCACCACAACGTCGCTAGGTTTCAGTTCAATGCTTTTACAGTCGAGTTTATCGAGCACAGCTTTCGGTAGCACATTTAAAGAAGAGCCATTATCGATCAACACATGAGACAAGGTGATCCCCTTACACTCAATGGAGATATGCAGAGCTTTATTGTGATTCTTTCCTGCTGGTGTCAGGTCAGCATCGGAAAAGCCTAGGCCATTGTCAACAGCCAAGTTAGCCACATAGTTTTCGAACTGATCGACAGATGTCTCCTGAGGTACATGAGCGGTCTTCAAGAATTTTATCAATGCACTGGCATGAGACTCAGAAGATAACAACAAGGATAACATCAAAATTTTAGACGGAGTATGCCCCAACTGTTCTACCACATCAAAATCACTCTTGCGGATGATTTTCAGCATTTCTTCCATTTCCTGTTTGGCAACATCTTCAATAGTAATTTCGACTGGTGTCTTTGACTGAGAAGGATTGATTACTGGTTCCTTTCCTCGAGTTTCAGGGGCGGGAGGTGAGATTTCTGGAGAGAAGATCCTTCCACTTCGAGTAATTTTACTAGTCCCAACAATGTCATTAGGATTAGCAGAATTATCAACTTGCTTTACGCCATGGATGTAAACATCACCTCCATAATTCCACGGAATGGCTTTGCTTGAGGAATACGGTACCGGGCCAGGTGCAGTAATAATTATGGGAGCTACCTTGGGCTCAGCAGTAATCTTCACAGGTACTCTAGTAGCGGTAATCTTCACTGGAACTTTGGACCTAGCAATCACAGATATTTCTTCAACAGGGTTTTCCCCCTTAGGAATCTTTTCAAAGAGAATCGTACGATCATCCATCAGCCGTTGAACACCATTCCTCAACTTTAAGCAATCATTGGGTCGGAGTATACAAAGATCGCAGTTTTCAGCACAACCTGGAAATAAACCAACTTGCAATAAATTCTTCTTGATGATCAGGAGAGGAGATGCTAAGTCAGCTATATTAGAAATGTGAGAATTGTCATCCGCAACATTAACAGTCTTGTCATGATTAGGCATAGGAGCAGTGATGACATTAGGAGTCTCTGGAGGATCAAATTCAATTTCTCCAGCGTCGGTCATATCCTGAATCTTATTTTTCAACAACCAGCAATCGTTTGTATCATGCCCGGGGCTATCAGAGTGATATGCACACCTGGGATTGGGATTATAACGAGGAGAAGTAGTGTTGAGATTTGCAGGAGGGCCTCTGAGGGTAATTAAATTTGCCTTTAGCATACCCTGCAGTGCTTGTGCTAAAGTCATATTGATCTTGGTAAACTGCCTTCTTGGCCTGTCTTGTCTGTGCTGGAAGTTTTGAGATGGCGGTGCTGCAATCGTAACTACTCCAACAACATGGTCACGATTTTTCTTGTTATGACCCCTTTGACCGTACACAGCATTTGATTCGTTCCTCCCCTGATAGGACTTTTTGGTGCTTGCAGAGGTAGCCACTTGTATCTTTCCGCTTTGAATGCCACTTTCAACACGTTCACCTGTTAATATAAGTTCAGTGAAACCCGATGAGGAACTTCCCAATAGATGGCTGTAGAATGGGCCAGTCAGTGTACCCATGAACATGTCCACTAATTCTCGATCAGTCATAGGGGGTTTGACTCTGCCAGCTAAATCTCTCCATTTTTGAGCATATTCTTTGAAGCTTTCTTTAGATCCCATAGTCATATTCTGCAACTGTAGCCGAGTAGGCGCCAATTCAGAATTATACTGGTAGTGCTTGTAGAAAGCTGTCGCTAAATCAGTCCAGGTGCGGATGTTAGAGCTTTCGAGCTGATAATACCACTCTAACTGTGTGCCAGACAGACTCTCTTGGAAGAAATGGATCCATAGCTTCCTATCAGTGGTATACGGCTGGATCTTTCTCACATAAGCTCTCAGATGCATCTGAGGACAAGACGCACCATCATACTTAATGAAAGCGGGGACCATGAATTTGCGAGGAATGACCACATCAGAGACCAGACCTAAACTTTCAAAATCCAGACCGGGCGCCTTCTGACCCTCCATAGCTAGCATGCGTTCCTCCAGCAACTTATACTTATCATCTTTTGGAGAGTACTGTTCGTTTTCATAATCTTCATCGTCGTCCTCAGGGCTGAAAGGATCAACATTCTCCTCTTCCGAATCATTTTCTGTCTCTTCTTCTTGATCCTTCGGAAGTCTAATCTTAACTCCTGCGGCCTGTCCTTTAAGCCTTCTTCCCGGGTTAATGTAACTCACAGCTTTCTTATCTTTCTTCTTCTCGAGCAAGAGAGCCTTCAGCTCTTCCTGCCCCTTGGATAAGTTCAAGATCATCTCCTGGAATTGAGCATTCTGAGCCTGGAGATCCTTGACAGTTTGTTCGAGGGCCATTTTTCTGTTTAGAAGGAAGACCGTGAGAACATTGATCCTTTAGAATACCTGTTATGCAATGTTGTGTTATGCTATGCAATGTATGAAATGTTTTCAAGGACTTTTGGATTTTAACTTTGCGTAAACCACCAAAAGAGGGAAACTTTTATTAATAATTTCTTTAATCAATGTTCATTACAAAAAATAATAATAAAAATACAATGAAAGCTCAAGTCTCCCAGGGACGGCTTCTTTTTGGGCGAAGATATGCATTGAGTCTTCGTTCCTCATTAAGCTGGCTGGTGAGCTCTAATACTTTCTTCCTTTCAGCACCGAACTGAGTTTCAAAAGTATCCCTTTCCTCTCTCAACTGGATCCAGGATTTCTTCAATTCTTCCATATTGGTAGGCATATCTGGATAAGGAATGATCTGAGGGGCCCCTCATTCAACTTTTGGTTCGACAATCAGAGGTCCGATTGCAAGATATGGCATGGCAAGCTCACGAGCTCTGGCGCGTACCCATCTGAGATAAGGTTCCATAGGAATAGAGTTTTTCTGTCCTAAAGTACTTCTTTTCACCAGGCCCCAAGCCCGTACAAACTTTTGACAGAGACCTTGAGAGTCGTTGTCATAGTCAAACACAGTGCCTTGAATAATTATTTCATGTGGACCATCTTTTCGAGCATAACCAAACTGGCGTAGGGCTAAAGCTGGGTTATAAGTAATACCTCCTCTTATCCCCAGGAGTGGTACGTTAGAGAATTCTCCACAATGGTCAATGATGATAACATTTTCTTTGGGTTGGGGACACCAATGGATGTCTGAATGGAAGAGCGACATTATCCTTTGAGACCATTTCAAATTTTGCTCATTCTTCAAGACTGATTGAGGAAGGTGCAAAATAAACCACCTAGATAATAAAGATACACAGCACATGAGAGTTCCTTGCCTTTTCATAGTACGAGTGTGAAGGGAATGCAAAATGTCTCCAAGCAAGGTAGGCACAGGATTATGAGTGAGAAATATCTTAACAGCATTCATGTCTATGAATTGATCCGGATTAGGAAATAGAACCAAACCATAGATTAGTAATGCTAGAACATCTTCAAAAGCATGGACATTCATAGCTTTTAGGAATTCTCGGGCCTTATTTATCAGAAATTTGGCAAGTAAACCCTTAACTCCACTTCTTGTTACCCAATTAGTTTCAATGTCGGACTTTGTCATGTGTAAAGCCGCGACAACTTCTTCAGACTTCGGAATCTTTTCTAAACCACTGAAAGGTGTTTGATCAAGGATAGGTATCCTAAGCAGCCTGGAAAATTCTTCTAATGTGGGTACCAACTGATAATCTGGGAAGGTGAAGCAATGATGTTTAGGATCGAAGAACTGGAATAGAACTCTCATCATATCTTCTTTGAAACCGACGGTAACTAAATTGAGGAGAGAACCATGTTTCTTGATGAATCGAGCATGATCGGGAAACTCTGATACTAAATTCTTGAGTTGAGGAGAGATCGCTACAAGATTGATCCGGATGGTCTTCCTGGAAGCCATAGCCTTACAAAACAGAGCAAAGTTAAATCCCTAAGTCCTTGAAATGGTTAGTACAATGTCATGATGTTATGATGTTATGTAAGTAACAAACACAAACAAGTCACACCGCAATCATTCCTAGGTTTTAAGGCTTGTGATAACATGAAATTATATCATATTTTAGGACTTAATTCAATTAAATTTTATTATTATTTATTTCAATTTATTGCATTTTATTAGATATTACGCGGTATTTCCTTTCTATTTGTCTCAGGTGTCTTATTTGAAGCACAAGTAAAAAAGGGAAGAAAAGGGGGTGCAAAAAGGAATGAAAAGGCCCAAATAGCAAAAGCCAAGCCCAGCCCAAAGAAGACACAGGCGTCGTGCCTGTGACGACCGCCACGGATGCTGTGACGAACGTCACGCTGCATACACTTATGTGACGAGCGTCACACATGGTGTGACGGACGTCACGCCATCCCCCTACATTTCTGCCTTCAGAGACGTTGAGAGTCCATGTTTACACGCTGAATCCTATTTCCACGGCGATGCATCCGTTACGTGAAGACTCCTTGACGCGGGCTGCTTTGAAAACCGTTACGGAAAGCATCATTATAAATAGCAACTTTGCAAACCCTGCAGAGGTTCCACACTTCGACGGTTCCACACTTCGACATTTCCACGCTTTTTCCAGATTTCGGCATTTTCCAATTTTATTTTTTTCAGCAGTTTGAGCATACCTTTTACATACCGCTTTGGCAATTTTTATTGTTTTCTCTTGCAACTCTATTTTCCTCTCTAGCACTTAATTTATTTTCACATAATAGTTTCCACACCGGAAACTATTGTGTAACTTTTTCACCGGATCTAACCTTACGTTAGAATCTAGTTTTTTATTCCTTCGTTTTAATTTGTTGGTTAGTTGAAGAATTCAAGAACAAATCCTACCGGCTTGTGGTGGAGTGTTCAAGACTACTGTTTAAATTATTCAGGTTCATTATTGTTTAATGCTTTGTTTTATTATTTATTTATATTATTTGCTTGAGATGAGTCTGTTTATGCATGATAATTATTTAAGTTCGTTTAGCATGTCTGGCTAATTCGCCTAGATATCGGTATGTAGAGTAAGCGGAATAAGGGATCAAAACTAAGTCGGTTTAATTAAATTTGAAATTAAAATCACTCTTTTTACGGTCTCAGTTTACAGGTTTAATAACAAAGTTTTTATACGAGAGTAAAGGACATAAAGAGGTTAAAATCAATAGAGCGAAAGTTTGAGGTTTTAACTGGACAGTGTAAATTGGATATTAATTTTAGATCAGGGTGAGAGCAATTTTTAGAGTTAATTAAATTCTAATCTTTTCCAAAAAGTATTTTTAAAGATTGAATGTGAGGACGAGAGTTAAGCATTCGAATTTAATTGTATAACCTAAATCAACAGAGCGAGAGTTTGAGATAAGGGTGTTTAAACGGTTAGTGTTTTCTTAAAAAGAGTTTCTACGGACTTTATTGCTTTCAAAAAATGGTTTTTGACTTAATTATAAGTGACAGCTACGTTAACATAAAATCATGGTTTATTCAACAGAGCGAGAGTTTGAGATAGAACTTTTAATCAACAAAGTCAACTGAAATGATTTATTTTAAAACCAAGAAACCGACAAAGAATTGATTCCCTAATTACGACGAACTACATACCGATATCCGTTTATTTGATATTTAATTTAGATTCTATTTTTTTTAGTTTTAGCTTTTCCCCAAACAATCAAACATTATCCACCTTAGCTTTACGAAGTAACCTTAGATAACGGTATATCGATTCATAAGTCCCTGTGGGATCGATATCTTTTAAAACTACGCGATAGAACTGTGCACTTGCAGTTTGTACCCCAAATTCGACTCATAAAGTCGCGATCAAGTTTTTGGCGCCGTTGCCGGGGACTTTTGTTTAGTCGATATCGTAACTCTTCCGTTACGCTGTAGAGACTAAGGTTTCTTTTTCTTTTCTTTCTATCGTCGATTTGTATGCCACACACTCGCTCACAAGGCGAACCGCTCTATTTACGAATCAACGATATCGAACTATATCTCCGAGTCTTACGACGAATTCGGGAATATCGTGCTGCAAACAATCTCCCTCCTGTCGAACTTCCTGATTTCAAAAACATTTTCCCTTCGATACCCGAGATGGCAGAACCAACTCGTGCTCTTAGAGATTACGCCGCTCCATCACAAGATGAGCCGCATTCAAGTATTGCTCCGCCCGCAATCGAAGCAAACAACTTCGAACTCAAACCTTCATTGTTGCAGGCAGTGCAACAGAACCAATTCTCTGGAAATCCTACCGAGGATCCAAACCTTCATTTATCCGTATTTGTCCAATACGCTGATACTGTTAAAGCTAATGGTGTCACTTCAGAGGCAATTCGACTTCGTCTTTTTCCTTTCTCATTAAGAGATAGCGCTAGAAGATGGCTTCAGTCTCTCCCTTCCAACTCTGTCACCACATGGAACGAGTTGAAGAAAGTTTTTCTTGCCCGATATTTTCCGCCAAGCAAAACAGCTATGTTAAGAGCCCAGATAAATGGATTTAAACAGAAAGATAACGAGTCTCTTTTCGAAGCATGGGAAAGATACAAAGACATGATGAGACTTTGTCCACACCATGGTTTAGAAGACTGGTTAGTAATTCACACATTCTATAATGGTCTCTTGTACAACACAAGGTTAACAATAGACGCCGCTGCAGGTGGTGCACTAATGAACAAACCTTATGCTGATGCTTACCAGCTTATCGAAAGCATGGCCCAAAACCACTATCAGTGGGGAACCGAACGAACAATGGTGGAAAAACCTCAAACGAAAACCGGCATGTACGGGATAAGTAACCTTGATCATGTTAATGCAAAAGTGGATGCTCTGGTCCAGAAAATTGAAAGTTTAAATGTATCACCTCCAACCGCCGTGGTTGCTATAACTCAGAATTGCGAAGTCTGTGGAATCCAAGGTCACACTCCTACAGATTGTCAACTCTTAACAGGAATCCAAGCAGAACAAGTAAACTATGCTCAAGGAAGCCCCTACTCGAATACCTATAACTCAAATTGGAAGAACCATCCAAACTTTTCATATAAGAGTAATAATGCTTTGTACGCACCTGGACAGTCTCCAAATCAAGCCCCAGTTATACCTCCGGGATATCAGAAGCCGAACCCATCTACACATAACAATAACGCCCCTAGGAAATCCAACTTGGAGATCATGATGGAAAGCTTTATAGCTTCTCAACAACAAACCAATAAAGATTTCTTAAACCAGAATGTACACACTGGTGAACAGATTAAACAACTAGCAAGTAAAGTAGATGCCTTGGCTACCCATAACAAAATGCTGGAAACACAAATATCACAAGTAGCTCAGCAACAAGCGCCTACTGCTGCCCCAACTGGTACATTTCCTAGACAGCCCCAACCTAACCCGAGAAGCCACGCTCATGCAATCATATTAAGAAGTGGAACGGAAGTGGAAGGACCATCTGATCCAAGGATAGGAAACCAAAACCCTAAAAAGTCAACTGAGGAAGAAAATAGACCTAAGGAAAAGGAAGAGAGTAATAAGGAAACCATAGAAAAGAAGGAACCTTATGTACCTCCACCACCTTATAAACCACCTGTCCCTTACCCTCAAAGGCTTGTTAAAACCAAAGATGCGGGCCAATTTAAAAAATTTGTTGACCTCCTTAAACAATTAAACGTTACAATCCCGTTTACAGAAGCTATTACGCAAATGCCCTCATACGCCAAGTTCTTAAAAGAAATTCTTTCTAATAAAAGGAAACTTGAAGATAACGAAACCGTTACACTCCCCGGCGAATGTAGCGCTATAATCCAGAACATGCCTCCTAAACTCAAGGATCCGGGCAGTTTCTCTATACCCTGTCACATAGGAAAATTTGTCATCGACAAAGCCTTATGCGATTTAGGAGCCGGAATTAGTGTTATGCCTTTATCCATATGCAAGAGACTGGAAATGGGAGAATTAAGACCAACCAAAATGTCTGTGCAACTAGCAGATCGTTCCGTCAAATATCCTGTAGGAATTCTTGAAAACGTTCCAGTGCGCATAGGTCAATTCTACATCCCAACTGATTTTACAATTATGGACATTAGAGAAGATGATATTACACCCATTATACTGGGAAGACCGTTTTTAGCAACTGCCGGTGCAATCATAGACGTAAAACGAGGACGACTCACCTTCGAAGTAGGAGAAGAGAAAATTGAGTTCATTCTTTCCCAATTTTTGAAAGCACCTGCAATAGAAGATACATGTTACTTCATGGATATCATCGATGAATGCATAAAAGAAACAGAGTTAGAAAAGGACAAATCATCCGACTGTCCTGCAGAAGACAAGCTTAACCAATGTTTAGCAATAACACCGGACCCTACGCAATGCCTTAAGAAACCAACCCTAGATCTGAAAACACTTCCCAAGAATCTGAGATATGAATTCCTAGACTTAGAACTTGAACGACCTGTAATAGTTAATGCTGACCTAGGAAGACTCGAAACAGAAAAACTCCTGCATATCTTAAGAAAATATCTAACCGCACTAGGTTACAACATCACCGATCTTAAAGGAATAAGTCCTTCTATTTGTATGCACCACATCATGCTAGAAGAAGACTGTAAAACTTCTAGAGAACACCAGAGGAGACTAAATCCGATCCTGAGTGAGGTAGTGAAGAAGGAAATAACCAAATTATTAGAGGCAGGTATTATATATCCTATATCTGATAGCAAATGGGTTAGTCCTGTACACGTAGTACCAAAGAAAGGTGGTATAACAGTCATTGAAAATGAAAAAGGAGAAACTATAACCAAACGAATCGAATCGGGATGGAGAATGTGCATTGACTATAGGAAACTAAACAAAGCAACCCGAAAAGATCACTTCCCTTTACCATTCATTGACCAGATGCTAGAGCGATTGGCAAAACATTCACATTTCTGTTATCTAGACGGTTATTCAGGCTTCTTTCAAATACCAATTCACCCTGATGACCAAGAAAAGACAACATTCACGTGCCCTTTTGGTACCTTCGCTTATAGACGAATGCCGTTTGGCTTGTGTAATGCTCCTGCAACTTTTCAAAGATGCATGATGGCAATTTTTGCCGATTTTCTCGAAAACATCATGGAAGTATTTATGGATGACTTTTCCGTATGCGGACAAAGTTTTGAAGAATGCCTTGAGAACCTAGAAAGAGTTCTTGAGCGATGTGTAAAAGTAAACTTAGTACTTAACTGGGAGAAATGCCACTTTATGGTACAAGAAGGAATTATTTTAGGACACATTATATCAAATAGAGGAATTGAAGTAGACAAAGCCAAAATAGAGGTAATCGAAAACCTTCAACCCCCTAAAACCGTGAGAGAAGTACGAAGCTTCTTAGGACACGTCGGTTTTTACCGACGATTCATCAAAGACTTCTCTAAAATAACTAAACCTTTAACCGGACTATTGATGAAAGATGCTGAATTCATATTCGACAATAACTGTTTAGAAGCATTTCAAACGCTTAAGCAAGCATTGATCTCCGCACCCATAATGCAGACACCCGACTGGAATGAACCATTCGAAATAATGTGCGATGCCAGCGATTACGCTGTAGGTGCTGTTTTAGGACAACGAAAGGATAAAAAGCTTCATGTCATATATTACGCAAGTAGAACTCTAGATGAAGCGCAGATGAATTACGCCACAACCGAGAAAGAACTCCTAGCAGTTGTGTTTGCGCTAGATAAAATTCGTTCTTACTTAGTCGGAGCCAAAATAATAGTTTACACTGACCACGCTGCTATCAAATACCTCTTAACAAAAAAGGACGCTAAACCTAGACTCCTAAGATGGATCTTGTTGCTACAAGAGTTCGATTTGGAAATCAAAGACAAGAAAGGAACTGAAAACGTAGTAGCGGACCACCTCTCTAGACTTGAGAACCTTGAACCGGAAAGAACATCAATTAATGATGATTTCTCGTACGATAAACTTATAGCTACTTTGGAAGAGAATAACTCTGACAAGCGAGTAGAAACCACCTTAGCTATATCTGTTACGCCATGGTACGCTGATCTCGTCAACTATTTAGCTGCCGGAATAGTTCCACCTACTTTATCCTACCAGCAGAAGAAGCGATTCTTCTATGACATAAAACACTATTACTAGGATGATCCCTTACTTTTCAAAAGAGGCCCCGATGGTATTTTCCGTCGATGTATACCCGAAGAAGAGGTAGAAAATATAATCCAACACTGCCACTCCGCTCCTTATGGTGGACACGCAAGTACATCCAAGACCTGCTCTAAAATCCTACAATCCGGTTTTTATTGGCCAAGTATATGGAAGGACGTACATGCGGCTATTAAGGAATGTGACAGATGTCAACGCACAGGAAACATATCTAGACGTGACGAGATGCCACAAAAAGGTATTTTGGAAGTAGAGATTTTCGACGTGTGGGGAATAGACTTCATGGGACCTTTTCCATCCTCTTTCGGTAACAAATACATACTCGTGGCAGTAGACTACGTTTCAAAATGGATCGAAGCTATAGCTTCCCCAACAAATGACACCCGAGTAGTAACTAGACTCTTTAAGAATATAATATTTCCGAGATTTGGCATCCCAAGAATAGTAGTCAGTGATGGTGGATCACATTTCATATCCAAGGTACTCGAAAAACTACTGTTTAAGTATGGCGTAAGGCATAGAGTAGCGACACCTTACCACCCGCAAACCAGTGGGCAAGTGGAAGTGTCCAACAGAGAGATTAAACAAATATTAGAAAAAACAGTCGCCACCTCAAGGAAAGATTGGTCATTAAAACTACCAGAAGCTTTATGGGCGTATCGAACTGCTTATAAAACCCCCATAGGGACGACCCCATTTAAGCTCATTTATGGAAAATCCTGCCACCTCCCGGTAGAATTAGAACATAAAGCCTATTGGGCTATTAGAAATCTGAACCTTAACTATAAGGCCGCCGACGAAAAGAGAATCCTTGACATAAACGAATTAGAGGAACTCAGAAGAGACGCCTATGAAAATGCCAGAATCTACAAAGAAAGAACAAAACAATGGCATGACAAGCGCATATCAAGGAAAATCTTCAAGCAAGGCGATACAGTCCTTTTATTTAACTCTAGGCTAAAGTTATTTCCGGAAAAACTACGATCCAGATGGTCAGGTCCTTTTCATATCACTAACATCTTTCCCAGTGGAGCGGTAGAAATTAAAGGAAAATCCACATAACCGTTCACCGTAAACGGGCAACGTCTAAAACACTATCACTGTGCGGAAACCAACGAAGATTCGCAAATCCTACACTTAGACGAAATGCCTCCAGAAATTATAGATTGTAATTGATTGTTTTTATGTCGAGCTTGCGACATTAAACAAAGCGCTTAGTGGGAGACAACCCACAAATATTTTATTATTTCCTTATTCTATTATTATTTTTCTATTTTTTTCCCTTAATCATTCTTTTAATTTCTGTTTAGTATTCATTCTTAATTTATATTAATTTATTAAAAACTTTTCTTTTCTTTCGGCATTTGGCCAAACCCTGACTAAAACTCATGTTTTCTTTTCTCTAGCTAACACTAACCAGATGGGACAAATTGACCGTATGGGTATCAAATTCAGAGGAATGGCTCACAAATTAAAATTTGAAGAACTAGCCACGAGAGAGATGCTACCTAGTTTATATGCTGATGACTGGGCTATGACTGCCCTTGGACTAAGAGAAAGTGTCCTGTATTTGCTAAATCAGATAGGGTGGGAAACATCTCCTATCCTACGACATTTCGTCACCTACCGGAGACTAACACTAGAATTCCTTAGCTCCCTAATCTATCTACCCAGCCATGGGAAAGGAATTAGCAGAGGTTTTATCCAGTTCAGAATGTTCAACATGGAGTACCAATTTAATATTAGAGACTTTACCAACCTTTTGGGTTTCCCTACCTCCCTTGATACATTCACAGTGAGCCAGGAAGAACTTTTTGAATATAGAGAACTCGAACACTTTTGGGGTAGCTTGACTGGAAATGATGATCCCGAGGAACATGAGTTTCTCTCTGGAAACATACATAACCCCGCCTTCCGCTACTTCTATAGGATCCTGACCCACACCTTATTTGGACAGAAGCCATACAGTACTTCAGTTTCACGTGATGAACTCTTCATCATATTCTGTGCTTCCCAGAACCGTCCAGTAAACGGTGTCACCTTTATGCTAGCAAATTTAGACCACCTTATCCAAGGTGAGCGAGCACCTATTAGAGTAGGCGGTTTGATAACCATGATTGGTAATGCTATTGGATTACGTCAGCCTATGCTTGACTTAAGCCCCTTCTGTGGCATTACTACTATGAGTATACCCTTCCTCTTCAATGCCATGTTTATAGCAAACCAAGGGTCTGACGAGTTCGAGCTTATAATTAATGACCAAGTTCTTTGCCTATTCACCTTACCCAATCCCAGGACTAATGTTCATAACCGCAGTAACTAGCTCTACAATCTGAACGCGACACCCTCTGGGAGCCAACACAGTTGCCGTTTTCACCCTTTTTAAGAAAATATCCGGTCTAGATGCCTACAAATGGGAAGAACTCCTTCTTTCCCACATACATAATCCAATAATCCGATATTTTATCTGCATTTTATAGAACACAGTTTTTGGTAGACCAAACAACAGCAAGGTCAACGCAAAGGAACTTTTCTTCCTCGAGTGCGTCTTCGAACCGCAGGCTAAGGTAAACGCTGCCTCTTTTCTATTTCATCATATCCTCACCTTATGTGCTAGAGGCCGTCAACCCTTTGTCATTGGTGGATTAATAACCACCATAGCACTAGGCTTAAACCTAGGGGACCGCCTCCAAACTTTAGAAGCTTTATCTCCCCTATTTATGGATATAGCCTACTGTCGATCCAGCCGCCTGATTAAGAACAAAGTAGGCGGAGGATATTATCTTATGGTGAACAACCAGGCTATTCCAAGCGTTGTTCTCCCCAACATTTCCCTAACCGGTGTCACCAATCCCAACCGCCACCTCTATGATCTGAATGCTCCCGAAGCTACCGAGCCTTCGCATACAAACCCTCCCGAAGACGAGTTTGAAGACATGGAACAAGGTGATCCTACTCCTGCACAACAATCTGGCCCATCCTCACGTCGTCGACGACGAAGGCCTGCAACCAACGACGACATCATGGATGCTATTGATGGTATGCAAGCTCATAATCTCGAAATGATGCAACTAATGCGCCAAATGCAACAACAACAGGCAGAAAGGAATAACATAACCGATCAGCGGTTCACTGAGTTGTTTAGCAGGTTCGACAACTTAGACTTACGTCAGAGATCACCAGGCCCAAGAACAAGAGGCGGAAGGCAGCCTTAGTTGTAGTTTCTTTTCCCTTTCCCTATTGTATTTCATCTCCTTAAAATATTGGGGACAATGTTTAATTTAAGTATGGGGGGGAAACTTGTTCTTTCTACTTCCTTTTTTTTCAACTTCCATTTCTTTTTCAAGTATGTACTTTTCTTTTCATTGTTATTTCCCTAAAAAAAAAAAAAATTTAGTATAATATAGATCTATTTTAAGTTAAGTCCCGAGTGTGAACAATTTCTATTATCTATTCCCTCAAATTTTCACGAGCCACAACAAAAATTCAACACCCAATAAGTATAAAGGTTGCTCATTCTATCGAACTTGAGACGAATTAAGGCAAAAACTACTACCGCCAAACACTCCAAACAAACCTCAACATATTAGATCAGGATAAGTACCTATTATACCAATCCCTTGAACTTTTAGTTTTATAGTAACCCCAAGTAGTTTATACAAGAAGTCAGCACCATCTTAATAGCAAACTACGTGGATAGCCGATGAATATAAGTGAATGATTCCCAAAGTAACATAAAAAATATAAATATATCAGGAAATGCACTAATTAAGTTAGGTGATCCTTACCAGATCATTTAATCTAAAGGTTGCAGATCATACAAAATCATAAGATGAAAGATCCATTATGAGTTGGTTCAGCAGGTATCTGGTACTGAACTTGGTAGGGCAGACTACGGTCCGATCCCCCGCAATTTGCAATGGACTGAATAACAAAGTTATCCGACTTATATACCAGAACTTCAAGCTAAAAAGGGAATTAGAATCATTAACCGGTTACTCCATTATGTGCGCGAAAAGATAAAGGGCTTAATGTGATTTTGCTAGAATGAAAACGGGTGAAATAAGAGTAAAGGAACTAGGATAGCTATCATAGTGTACTTGAACTGATTTGCATAAGGCAGGGTTATCTAGGTGTCGCATCCTGCGAAAAATCAACCGGCGAGCTAAAAATAAAAACACACAGAGCCGCCACTGCGCGTTATTTATCCCAAAATAGGGAAAGGAAACGCTCAGAGAAACCTGGAAAGAACATGGTCTCGCGACCAGAGAGAAAGGGTAAGGGAGTCGGTTACGCAAGGGGAAGGTATTAGCACCCCTCACGTCCGTCGTACTCGACGGGATCCACGTTCTAAGAATAAAGAAAAGGTTGCTAAACATCACACACACACACGGGGAACGCAGGTGGGGTTAAGAGAAGGGAGCTCGATAAGGTATCGCACCTTATGCCTACATATCTTGTCTGGAACAAGAATCAGAGCCACTGTAGTTCGGCTTACGCACGCCAAACAACACAAAACATACAAACAAGCAAGGGTGGCAAACATGGAGCCCGACAACCACTGGATGGAATTACGTCAGCATCCGAACCAAAACACGCACAAAACGGCAAACGTGGAGCCCGACAGCCAATTATTGGACTTACGTCGGCATCCGAACCAAAGCACCAATCAGATAACAAGTAAACACACGCAAAAAAGTAAAAGGTTTCCCGGAGTGGTCTCGCACGACCACCTGCCTACATACCTTGTCTGGAACAAGGATCAGGGCGATGTAGTTCCCCTAAAAGGGACTGAATTACTAGCCAGAACAGAAGGAGACACAACACTAGGGAGACTACGACTCGAGCCTAGATGTTGTCATGCGAAGTCGTCCCTAAGTTCAGTTTTCTATCCTACTTGCATAAGCAAACTATTCCTATCCAGGAAAGAAGCAAACATACAAGCATACAGAATAATTCAAGCATACATCAAATGAGAACAAGCATCTCAAACAGATATCCACACAGCACGCACTATAACCAAACAAGTGGCTCACACAATAGGTTTGACTGCCGAAGCGAGTCGTCTGTACGGGCTGGGTTTGCTCTTAACCTTGCCATTACGAGGCTAAGGTGAAGCAGATGAGAGGTGAAGTGAGGATCAGACCTCACAGCTCTTATCCCTAACCAGGGAGAGCTTCTGACAAATGAGCATGGGTCCAGAATAGGGGAACCCTTCTATACTCGATGACTCTGACACAATGTGCACTGCACGGATCTTGGGCTTATGATCTCAATGCTACAACCATGTAATGGGAGCAAGGAGAAGACTCACAGAATAGTGGGGGATAGATTGCTTATCCCTAACTTCCACCAATTGCCTCTTTAGAGGACTTTCACCTGCTTAGGCACAAAATTAAACAATCACAATCATCGCCTCTTAAGGAGGACTTCAGACATTTATTTTCCCGGCCCGGTAACAGCCGGGTCTCCAGACTACATGAAGTTAGGAAGTTATACCTCAATGCAAGTTGCTTAAGCAAAGCAAAGCAAAAGTTCACAGGGAACTGAGCAACTAAAAGTACCTGGAAACAGTCAAACACAGTTAGTATTCAGACAGACAAAACTAAACAGCAAAAGTTCAATCAGTTAATCTATACAGATCAATGCACAACAAAGCAAGCTCAAAGCTCAATCCCAAACTTCACAACCTACAAAACAATGTTATATTAGTGTACAAACATCCAACAACATCAATTGCATTTAACTTGATTCATTCTCCATGTGCATTATGCTTTTGATCCTGAAAAATCAAGCAAATATTAGCAACAAGACCACTAGGCTAAGCCTAGGGTCCAAAGGCAAGAAAAATTCCTAAACAGCAAAGTATTCACCAACCAAAGTCAAATTAATATCAAACAAGAGCAAACACACTTGGTCTCATGTTTATATCATTCATCATGCTCATGTTATGCACAAAACAATCCACATTGGTCCAAATGAAGCATCAAACATGCAAACAAAACTATTGCATTCAATTCCATATCAAAACAATTCTAAAAATTCTCAAATAATTTACACCTAAACAGGGGATATTCAAGGTCTACCATGTCAAATTTTAGCTTAATTGGACCAAGGGAACTATGTCAATGAAAATCAACAAAAACAGACACAATTATAGGCTCCAAATCACAACATCAACACATACATCCACTTCAAAAATTCATAACTCAATGAAAACAAAAAAGAAATGGATGAGACCAAAACAGGGATGTCACACAATGTGTCTATTACAAGCATGCCAAATTTCATGATTATCCAATACCATATGAGCATTTCACATCAAAATTACAAACATGTACCACATGGACTTGCATATTTGACCAACAGAGATGAAAAATCACAATCAATTTGAAAATGCAATGTAAAATTCCACAAAAATTCATACAACATCTCAACATGTTAATGATTCACCATGCAAAATTTCATTTCATTCTAACAAGTATAGACCACTCAATTAAATCCAGCAAGTTGACATCAAGAGGTGTGACACAAATTGTCACACCTAAGTTCCAAAATTCATATCTCAATGGCCAAGTATCAAAACTTCATGAAATTTACATATAAATGAACATCAGCCAGTCAACAATCATCACAAAAATTTTCAAGAATTTATTTTACATTATGAGCATTTCATGAACCAAATGGTAAAATGTATCAAATGTGAACACATGTGAAATAAGCCTAGGTCAAACAATATTTTTTCCATGCACAACTTTGACCAATAGGTCAAACAAATTCTACACTCAACAACAAAGTCAACACAAAAATTTCCATATTTTTCTGAATTTTCTTCAATTTTCTATGAATTTTTTAAGGTGTTTATAATTTTTTAAGAATTAATCAAATTAAATGGAATTTGACAATGGCAGTATGGTAAATAATTAAGGCGGGAGCGGGAAACACCGAGTTCAAAAATTTAAACAGATTTTCGGATCAAACTCAAGTTCATCACTTTCATTCAATCAATTTTCCAGAACTCCAGAAATCGAAGAACATGAAATCTTCACAGAAATTCACAAACGGATAGCCGTTCGAACCGTCTAAGCACCAGGAATCTAGATATCAACTTAATTTCTCCTAAAAGTTCCTAAATCGTGCAAATCGAATGAACTAGGGTTTTGGCTCAAAACTTAAATTCCAGATTTCTCAACCTACGTTTCACCACTCTATAAACCACAAGCACCACTGGATTCTACAATCAACGAACTATAAAAAGCATATAACAATCAATCAAATCGTGTCATTCGAAAATTTGGAAACCTGGTATGGCAGTGATGTTCTTGGCGTTCTTCGCGTGATCCAGCTCCAAACAGATGTATTATATGCTAGTAGAAATGAGATGCAAAGCTTGGATTCACTCGATTTCGCTCCTAATGCTTGGATTCACGATTCACCATTGATGATGCTTCTTTGAACAGTGGAGCTTGGCGCGGTTTTGGATGTGGAAAGGCAAAAACAGATGGAGCATATGGTGATTCAAGATCAATGCAACAAGAATTTCGCAAATTGATCAAAGATTGATGAAGTTTGATGAAGTTGAAGGTTTTGTGTTCTTGAGGAAATTGAGAGAATTTGGAAAGTTTGAGATCCAATTTTGGGGAATGTGATTTTCTGTTATGATTTGGAAGTGATTAGGAATATATATGTGACCTTAAACCAAGTTTAATCATGTCATTAACCAAATGGAGTGTATTAGTGAAAATGGTAATTTCCAAGTGAGGGCAAAATGGGAATTTCACTTGCCAGCTCAATGCCACCTATTTGACAGCTCACACACCTTCCAAATGACATGTGTGAGCTGTCTCCATTTGTCTCATGCTCATTGGATAGGCCATTCTCAATTTCACTATGTGGTAGCTTATGTTCACTTTTGCAATTTCCATTTTTCAAGCCAAACCTCAAATTACAAGCCTTTGCCATGAAATGATGATTCCAACAAATTTTAAATACCATTCATGAGGTGTTGCAAAAATCCCCACTCAAAAATTCCAATTATTTTGAAAGTTGGACAATTTTGCCCTTGGTCCACTTTAACTGTCCAGTTGAAAATTGACTTTTTGCATTGACCACTTTTGGAAAAATCCAATTATGCACCATGAAAGTACATGTCAAATGGAGTTTGTGCATATAAAGAACTTGCAATTTGGACAAACCACGTGGAAGTTATGGCCTCCTGATTATGGGTCATTTTTGAACTTCACTGAGCCATAATTTTCCAACCATACATGGGATTTTCAAGTTCTTGGACTTTTTGGAAAGGTGAGAACAAGATCTACAACTTTCATGTTGAACAAATTTCCATTTGAAGCTTCTTTGGACACGTGGTCTTGAGGTCAAAAACTTTCCATTTTTGGAAACTTCAATTACAAGTCACTTACTATTTTTGGCAGTTTTTGTCCTGACTTGATTTTCTTCGTTCTTAAGCTTTGCAATGTCATTTAACACTTGTTCCAACATGAATGAAGTGTATCCAACTCATTTCCACCTCCAAATCCATCAGATCATGTACAGTTGACCACAGTTGACTTTTTCAACTGACAGATGAACTTGGCAATGCATAGATCAACCTGAGCCCCAATCTCCAACTGAAATGGCTCAAGGGTGAAACCCTAGCCTCAATAAGCACAATATAATCATAGAATGAACCCCATATACATCATAAACCTCATCTCCTGATTAAGTCCTGATTGGCCCAATGCAACTGATTAGGGTTGACCAGTGGTCAAAACCCTAATCTCAAGGAATCTGCTTCAACACTTGATTCTTCTGATGATAACCAACCATGATGATGATGATGTATCATTGTAATCAAGATGAAGACCAATATCCTTTGAGAATCACAAAACCCTAATTCACAGCCCAATCCTCAGATGGCCCATGATCAGTCAATAAACCCTAGGCTTGCACTTGACCTCCTCATCTTCTGATCAAGACTTGGGAGGATAGCTTGCACAGTGTAACCATATGATATGCAATATGCAATGCCTAATGACCTAAAATGATATGCAACATGTTAATGCTAGTCCCAAGAGAGGAGGGCAAATTTTGAGGTGTTACAGCTGCCCCTATTCAATCCACTGTGAACCTGTCGATACGAATAGCCTCGGCTTTCGGATGATCAGGATGAAGAGTGATTGAATACCAAGAACAGACGAACAATTTGCACTCTGATGGGATAATAATTAACAACGCCTGTCAGCATCGGCGAAGAACAATCTTGAAACCAAAACGTCAACCTGGATACCAAAATAAATGGTAACGTAGGGATAACCATGGCCTGATCACCACATATCCGCTGGGGATTTATCATTTCTTCTTTTTATGCTTTTCTTGAACCCCATAATTTTCATTTTCTTGGTCTGAGAACCACCTCGGTCTGATTACCGGAACATCGGCCTGATCGCCACTTCGGTCTGAACACCGGAAAACTGGCCTGAATACCACCTCGGTCTAAACACCGGAAAACTGGCCTGACTGCCACTTCGGTCTGGATACCGCCTCGGTCTGAACACCGGAAAATTGGCCTGAATGCCATAAGTACTTCAACCTGATCGTCGGAAACTTCTTCGATCTGAAAATCGGAAAATCGGCCTGAACGCCACTTCGGTCTGGATACCGCCTCGGTCTGAACACCGGAAAAAGTACTTCGACCTGATCGTCGGAAACTTCTTCGATCTGAAAATCGGAACATTGGCCTGAACGCCAAATCGGTCTGACTACCGCCTCGGTCTGAACACCGGATAAAGTACTTCAACCTGATCGTTGGAAACTTCTTCGATCTGGAAATCGGAAACTTCTTCGATCTGAAAATCGGAAACTGGCTGGAGTGCCACAACGACCCATGCTGAGGATGACAAGCCCTGAGCCGACTGCTCTCTATTCAGCCCTGGCAGACAAACACTTCGCGTTTAGCTGGAGATCATCTTCTTTCTTGTTTTTCTTTTTGGACCCCGAAACTTTCTTGATTAACATTCCCATCTCTGCTCGACAGAAACTTACCCTCCAGTATCGTACTACTGGGGAATATCCTTGATTAAAACCATGATGCTAGACTCCTCGGAGTAACACCTTCACTGTCTGATAAAACCAATCCTCAAGCGGTAACCACAGCTCGAATCGCGCTGATCGCGTAACGTCCTCTGATTTTATTTCCATCTCTGTCCGACGGAAACATTTCCTCCAATATCGCACTACTGGGGAACGTTGCTGATCTGACGTCATGATGCTAAACTCCACAGAGTAAAATCTTCGCTTTTGCGGATAAAACCACCTCTCAAACAGTAACCACGGCTTGAGACTAGCTCTATGCTTGCAACAATGATGCATGATCTTCTTCTGCGTAATGCTCCATAATTATGGAAATGCTACGCGATTTATTATTTTTTCTATGCAATATGCTATGCTATCTCTACATGATGAATGCATAAAAGATATCCCCCTCAAGGGACTCTTCTGGGAAGCACGAGACACTCTGCTGAGGAACTCGCCATTGCTCCGATTTCCACCCTGCTGGGGAATACCACTGCTGCTGGGAAAAGGTAAACCTTGCTGGGGAAACCTCCTTTGCACCCAATCCGCTCGAGGAAATGCTGGGGATAAGAACCACCAACACTCTGTGGGGATACAGTCTATTGACTTGCTGGGGATATCAATCCCGACTCCGCTTCGAGAAACCCTCACAGATACCTGACAACTTCACTGGGGAAATGCTCACAGATAACTCTGCTGGGAAACAGCAACCTCCAGGCCCGGCAACTGGGGAAGCATCAATCTATCACCTGCTGGGGATAACCATCCTGACCCTGCTAGGGAAACGAATGCTACTCCGCTGGGGACAACCCGCAATCCATAGGTAGCATCAATTCAGCTGGGGATGCAAAAATCCGTCCGCTACGGGAATCCGTTCAATCCACTGGTAGGATTAACACTGCTGGAGATATATTTCATTGAAACCCGCTCCACTCGGGGAATAGCAAACTTCAACTCCTGGCTGCTGAGGAAACACCGTTGTAAACCTGCCGGGGAAAACCATCCTGACCCGGCTGGGGAAGTCACAGACCTTGGATCTGCTGGGGAGCTAGTCCTATGACTCTGCTTGGGGACTTAGCTGGGAAACGAGAATAATTGGCCCAGAACACCCGTCGACTCATCGAACCATGGCATCTACCTCCCAATCTCGTATCAGCTTTCCACTTTTGAGAATTCCCAGACTCGTCTGGACCTTTTCTGCTCCATCATCTTGTATTCCCAATCGCTTCGCGCTCGACGAAGATCGAACTCCTGGGATTTATACAGAAATTTCAATCTTCCGACTTTGAAGAGTCTTCTTGATTAATTTCAAAGGCCGTCGGACGTCTCGACGTCTCTCTGTTCCTTTTTCATGCACTCGTCCCTGATCGGACTCTGCGGGGAATCGCTACAGACTTTCAAATCCTCTGATTTTGAAGAGTCTTCTTGATCATCATCAAGGATCGTCGTACGTCTCAACGTCTTCGCCATCGTCTCTGAGCGAACTCTCTGGGGATCTGTTACAAAGCTTCCACACCACAACCTGCAAGTGAGTGAAGAATATCTAACAGTACCTGCAAAACAGATTGTTAGATAAAACCGTGCCCCAGGCGTGTCAAGATTTCAACACTCGGGTCACTCAACCTTCCAAATAAGATTTCAAGCCTTCAATCTTATAAACATGCATTGGAAGGAACCTGTATGTCTTAAAATGCAAGATTCTTTATCAAAAATATCTGGATGTTTTTGCAATCAAAGCGGTAATGAAAAACAAAAACAAAATTATTTGACTGAATATGCATTTTATTGATTGGAAAAGTGTGTGGCTCAAATGAGCAATACAAAGGAAGCAATTCCTGAAAAGAGGTAATTGCGCACAAAAGGAAAAATCTATCCTAATGGCAATGTGAAACCCGTGATCTCATCGAGTTCCAACTCGGTTACACCCCATATGTCCTCAGACTCTCCATACTTTCTGCCTTCTGAACAAGACGATTCCAACTGATCCTTACCGGGTATTATCCATGATGCTTTAACCAAAGCGAAAACGATCATGCTGGACGCAGTCGTTCGTTTCAATCCCTCTTTTGCCTGGACCGCCCTTTCGGGTTTTCAGTCCATCGGGATACCCTTTCTTGCCCAAGTCGCCTTTTCAGGTTTTCGACTTGCCGGGTGTACAATTTTCATTTTTATCCCTAATTTTTGCCCGAACCTTTCTTCTGTTTTTGGTTCGCCGGGATGCCCATTTTTGCCTGGACTATTTTATTCTTTTCGTCCAGCGGGTCTATTATACGAAGTATTTTTTAACTGCGTCCGCATTCACAGGGGATGGAAAATCCTCGCCATCCACGGTCGTTAACAACAAGGCTCCACTAGAGAAAACCTTCTTGACCACGAACGGACCTTCATAATTCGGTGTCCACTTGCCCCTTCTATCGTTTTGAGGAGGAAGGATCCTTTTCAGCACCGTATCACCCATGTGATATACCCGAGGTCGCACCTTCTTGTCAAAAGCACGCTTCATCCTTTGCTGGTACAACTGCCCATGACAGATGGCTGCTAACCTCTTTTCCTCAATCAGGCTCAACTCTTCATACCGGGTCCTTACCCATTCAGCCTCTTGCAACTTCACGTCCATCAGGACTCTTAAAGAGGGAATCTGAACCTCAACAGGTAGCACAGCCTCCATCCCATACACCAACGAGAAAGGAGTTGCCCCAGTAGATGTACGTACCGACGTTCTGTACCCGTGCAACGCAAACGGCAACATCTCGTGCCAGTCTTTGTAGGTTACCACCATTTTCTGCACAATCAACGTCAGTGCATTCAAACGTTATCCGGGCAACAAAAGCTCATTCACCTTAACATCCCCATCAGACATCAGAACCCGTTCGGATTCAGGGTCAGGCCCCTCCTCCGGGATCGGCTACTCTCAATCTTTCGATCAGAGCACCTCGAGATGTCCTCATCAGGGAACTCAAACTTCATCGGTTGATAACCATCAATAGGTTGCTGGGCGAGGTAATCAGACAATACACTCCCCTTGATCGCTTTCTGGGAGGTGTACTGAATATCATATTCTATCAAAATCATTTGCCACCTCGCAACCCGTCCGGTCGATGCTGGATCCTCAAACCCATACTTGATTGGATCCATCTCGGAAATCCACAAAGTAGTATGAACCAGCATAAACTGTCTCAGTCGGCGAGCAGCCTATGCCAAAGTACATCAAGTTTTCTCGAACAGTGAATGTATTGTTTCACAGTCGGTAAACTTTTTGCTTAGGTAAATTGCATGCTCTTTTCGATAAGACTCGTCATGCTGACCCAATACACCTCGTAGACCCCTCGAAGACCGTCAAGTACAGAATTGACAGTCGCTCCTTCCACGGAAGGTATCAGAATCAGAGGTTCCTGCAACTTTTTCTTTTATTCTTCAATGCCCCTTGGCAATCATTATTTCACCTGACCGTTTGATCTCTTTTTCTTGAATGGGTTCCCACGTGGCTGTTAGATGAGATGTGAACCATGACAGGTAGTTCAATCTACCCAAGAAACCACGAACTTCCTTCTCTGTTCTCGGTTCAGGCATTTCTTTTATTGCTTTTACTTTTGCAGAATCAACCTCGATTCCTTTCTCACTTACAATAAACCCAAGCAATTTACCGGACCGCACTCCAAACGTGCACTTGTTCGGATTCAACCTCAGTTTGAATTGTCTCAATCGGTCAAACGACTTGCCCCGGTCTGCCAGATGCCTCTCTCCTGTCTGGGACTTTGCTATCAAGTCATAGCATTGCATTCGGTTTCATGATGAATCATGTCATGAAACAAAGTCACCATGGCTCTCTGATACAGGCACTGGCGTTCTGCTTCTCTAGAGGACAGTCTTCTCTCCATGGTAGCTTGCGCACAACGACACCGGTATCCGACCTTGACGTATCTTGACACGACCAGGCGAAGGTATCCGCATGCTCTTTCAACCGGGCTACCATTCTGCTTTCGACTCGCCTCTGAAGCGGCCTCATTTTCCTATTTCCTTCCTGACCTCGGCGGTGCTTGGAACAACAATCTCAACCCGCTCCTCGTGCGGCTGAATCACCTTCTCCTCTTGTTTTGACAACCTGGCTAATTCCAGCAGATCACAATCTTCTTCGCCTTCTTCTTCGGCATGATAGATCGGTTTGTCGAAGTCATATGAGGTGTAACCAAATCGTTATCAACGAGATCCGGAGAATTATTTTTGAAGTTGGGACGAGACAAATCACAAAAAGGAAAAATGAGAATAAACATTGCCATTTTTATTTGTTTTTAAACTGCAAAAATAAATGAAAAACAGGGAACACCGCTTTTTGACTGAAAAACATCCATTTATTAATGATGCAGAAATGCAAATTTAAACATGAGGTGGCCCTTACAATGGACCATTACGTGTCGGGAAACACGTAAGGCTTTCATGCATATAAACTGAAAACAAGAAATTATTACTCTTCAGGATGAGTGACAATGCTGATCTTTTTAAGCCTTCCAGTTCCCTGCCACGCACGATTTTATCCAGGACTCAAGTTCACAGTCACTGTCAGTCTCTTCCCCCACCGTATAGGCGTGATCTGAATCTTCAGCAATTGCATTCACCATCACCTGACCATGCGCCGGCATGGGATTAGCATTAACATCTGACAATAGTGAAAAATGGAGGGCCTTGGACTCCACCAGGTCTTGGACAGTATGCTTAAAGGCTCTACAACCCTCAATGTTATGCCCAGGCGCACCAGAATGAAATTCACACCTGGCGTTCTCATTATAGTTAGGTGGCCTCTGATCTGTTCTCATCGGAGCTAACATCCTTGGCTGAACCATCCCAAGATCCATCAACTTTTTAAACAGAGCAGCATATGACATGGGTGGCTTGTCAAAATGACGATCAACCCCTTTTCCTTTCACTTGGCTCCCAACTCCCTGTATCTTCTGTGGGGTTGGCTGAGGTTGCTGTCGGATTAACTGATTACCAGCAGGGATGGTTACTGCAGCAGTGTGCTGGTAGTACCGACCCCTACCGCGTCCTCTCTGGGCATGCACAGACACAGCACTCGCGCCATCCTCCTTCTTAGGCTGACCATCACCAAATGATTTCTACGGTCCAGACGACGAAACGTTTCCTTGCATGTTCCCCATTTTCAGCCAATCTTCAATCCTCCCCACCTTTTCGGCAATTACTTTCTGCCCCAAGGCGAACTCTCGCATGACATCAATCAGCTCTCCCATCTTCTCTTTCAGCTTGAGAACGTCAGCGTTGGACGGATTCATCATTCCTGTGTCAATCAAACAGGTTAGAAACTGACACCTGCAAAATAGAAAACAAGTTATTATGCATGAATGCAATGTCCATCCACATGAGGAACACTTTGTCTCTTGATCCTGGCTTCATTGAGACAAATAATAATCCGGCGGCAATATTCTGACATTCAGCATTTGACTTCCCCGTTCATATCAGAGATATATGATTTAGTACGAATACCCCAACCATGTGCGTGCTTGTGTGAGTGCATACGGTAAAGCAAATAAAGCTCGAAGATCAATCACTGAATGAAAATTACCATCACATAACCAAAAGTGCACAGTAAGTGCCATAGTCATACATCCAGATAAAATCAAATACAATCCTCCAGAGTAGGAAAGAAATACAGACAAGTGAATTCCGTCAACAAGCCTGACGGTAATCCAACACAAATGAAAGATCTAGCTCGAGGAGGGTCCCACAGATGGCCCTATCTCATCTTCCATCCTCGCGAACTCTGCGGCGAACCTGAGCTCGATGTTCTCCTGCTGCAGTCTCCCCACTTCTTTCTGATGAATCTTCATCTGCCTGAAGTAGTGGTCTCTCTCTGACATGTAGTGATCTCTCTCAGCCCTGAGCTTTGCTTTCTCCGCTTCCCACTCTGCAGCCAGAACTCGAGCTCTAGCATCCCTCTGATCTCGGACAAGGACTTGCCTCCTCTTCTCATCCTCAATGACTTTCGACGCTCTGAATAGCTTCTCCTTGGTGACGTCGTGCTCTCTGGTAGATGACGCTAATGCCTGATTAACCTTCCCATAGTAGGCCGTGTCCATCTCAAAGCGCTTGGCTTCCAAGGCGTGTCGCTTGTCTTGATCTTCCATCTTCACTTTGATCTCTTGATTAGCTGCCTGAAACCGAGCAACAGTCATCTCCAACTCCGCCTTCTCCATAAGTGACTGATCTCTGGCCCTCTTCATCTCGAGGAATTCTTCCATGCTGACAGAAGAATTTGGT
Organism: Lathyrus oleraceus; assembly: GCF_024323335.1. Classification (NCBI taxonomy): domain Eukaryota; kingdom Viridiplantae; phylum Streptophyta; class Magnoliopsida; order Fabales; family Fabaceae; genus Lathyrus; species Lathyrus oleraceus. Next base: position 295,498,958 of record NC_066583.1, read on the forward strand.
CCCTCGATCCTAGGACACACAGAGTCACCTCCAGGAAACGGTAGATATGTGAGCTCAATCCTCTTCCGCAACCAATCCTCAAACAAAGGAAAATACCGACTGTTGACTTTGCCATAAGGAACCTTACCCTTCTTCTGGATATCTCGCCACTCATCCAATACTTGCCTCATCTTGGTCTGATTACCATCAATCGGGAAATAGAAGGACTCCTGAATCTCTCGCCCGAGAGGAGGACCCTCTACAGCAAACCCCATCTGTCTCCTGAGAAGCACCGGGTTGTAATTAATGCAACCCTGAACTCCTACCAAAGGCACATTAGGTAAACTCCCGCAACTGCATATAAAATCTCGTCCAGCCAAACCATTATGAGTCCAAGCAATATCATCAGCCCGCAGACCCATCAACCTGAAGGACCACTTGACCGAAGGATCAATCTGAGCAAAGGCACCTCGAGAAGGCAAATACCCCATGAACCACTTAAAGAGCAACTGAGAACAGCATCTGATCAAGCCACCACGCCTCTTCTCATTCCTGTTATGCACTGAGTAGTAAACATCTCCGATCAGAGTAGGAATAGGGTTTCTCTGTATGAACAATCTGATAGCATTATGGTCCACAAAATTCTTCTGATTAGGAAACAGAACAATCCCATAAATGCTCACAGCAATCAGAGCACAAACCGTCTTCCAGTTACCCATAGCAGCATGCTCCTTGGCATTAGCCTCCAAGAAACTCAAATGAAACCCGGGTAGCTTTCCCTTTTCCTTCAACCCTTCCTTGACCATTTCCGGACTCAAATAAAGAGCACGTGAAATTCCAAGGACATCTGGCTCTGCTCTGGTGACATGAAAAGGAATCTGATCTCGGATCTGAATACCCAGGATGCTAACATAATCCTCCATCAGAGGTCCCAATAGATAGTCTGGAAACACAAAGCACCTCAGCCCCGGGTCATAGAACTGGAGAAGAGTATGAATGGCACTCCTATCACTGTCAGTGAGTCTGAAAACCATCTTCAGGATACTACCGTATGCCTCTCTGAACATCCCCACATGGTCGGGAGTAATCAATGCTATCATCTCCTTCAGCACACCAATCTCAGGATCGAAGAAACTGTATGCAATGTTGTCTTTCAGGCCGGTCCTCATATCTAAGCAGGAAGTCTCTCAACCAGGATATCAATCAAAAATGTCCCTGCATATGGATAAACATGTGTTAGATGCAGGTAAATGCAATATGTAATGATGCTAATGAATGAATGCAATGCGTTGCCATCCTCCAAGCCATCTGATCCTCTGCACTGAATCTGATCTCTGAACTGATCATAACCATCTGAGGAGTGTACAATCACAAATCTGACCCACGGGTTCCGAAATAAACGGAAGACAGATACATCATCATCATCATCAGTCTCTGAGCAGACACCCACAACCATCTGAATCGGCCCGGGGAATCCTGAAATAAACGGATCCCCACTGATAAATATCTCGGCCCGGGGAATCCTGAAATAAACGGATCCCCACTGATAAATGTCCACGGACAGCATTCCGGCGTCTCGGCAATAAATGGCCATAAATCTGACTCATAAATAAGACCCACGGAACAAAAAGTCACCATCTGAGTCACCATCTGAACATGCATCTGAAAGAATCACCCTCCCCTCACAGGTAAATTCTAAACAGGTCATCCTAAGGCAGATAATAGTTTCGACAATCGGGCAGAGATACTCAATGGGTTTGCCCTTTCGGGTGTGCCATTGTAGCTCCCTTAAGACCGTCTAAACCAAAGATCCGGGAAATGATCGGTCACCAGAGTCAATAACTCAGATGGAGTAACTCAAACAAAGCGGAATATCCACAGAGATGAGCACTACCAAATGAGCCTCGTCCGGCTTGTGGTACATCACGCCGCCAGGCACATGTTGACTTAACATGAAAGAGGCGACATGAGACCACACTAGTCCTAGGTGTATACTCGGGCCTGGGTTTTAGCCCCACTCAGAACACCCACCCCAAACAGAGGAACCACCTGCACAGAGGACGGCAACAACATGATAGTATGATGCATGCAGACATTAATGCAAATATAGATACACACTGGTTAGAATAATAAATGCAATAAATCAAGCATCACAAGCAACCTAAACCAATCCTAAAACGCTAGGAAGGACTCGCTTAGGGACGATGGACCAGCATAGGTCTACATCCGAAGTCCCCAGCAGAGTCGCCAGCTGTCGCATCCTGCGAAAAATCAACCGGCGAGCTAAAAATAAAAACACACAGAGCCGCCACTGCGCGTTATTTATCCCAAAATAGGGAAAGGAAACGCTCAGAGAAACCTGGAAAGAACATGGTCTCGCGACCAGAGAGAAAGGGTAAGGGAGTCGGTTACGCAAGGGGAAGGTATTAGCACCCCTCACGTCCGTCGTACTCGACGGGATCCACGTTCTAAGAATAAAGAAAAGGTTGCTAAACATCACACACACACACGGGGAACGCAGGTGGGGTTAAGAGAAGGGAGCTCGATAAGGTATCGCACCTTATGCCTACATATCTTGTCTGGAACAAGAATCAGAGCCACTGTAGTTCGGCTTACGCACGCCAAACAACACAAAACATACAAACAAGCAAGGATGGCAAACATGGAGCCCGACAACCACTGGATGGAATTACGTCAGCATCCGAACCAAAACACGCACAAAACGACAAACGTGGAGCCCGACAGCCAATTATTGGACTTACGTCGGCATCCGAACCAAAGCACCAATCAGATAACAAGTAAACACACGCAAAAAAGAAAAAGGTTTCCCGGAGTGGTCTCGCACGACCACCTGCCTACATACCTTGTCTGGAACAAGGATCAGGGCGATGTAGTTCCCCTGAAAGGGACTGAATTACTAGCCAGAACAGAAGGAGACACAACACTAGGGAGACTACGACTCGAGCCTAGATGTTGTCATGCGAAGTCGTCCCTAAGTTCAGTTTTCTATCCTACTTGCATAAGCAAACTATTCCTATCCAGGAAAGAAGCAAACATACAAGCATACAGAATAATTCAAGCATACATCAAATGAGAACAAGCATCTCAAACAGATATCCACACAGCACGCACTATAACCAAACAAGTGGCTCACACAATAGGTTTGACTGCCGAAGCGAGTCGTCTGTACGGGCTGGGTTTGCTCTTAACCTTGCCATTACGAGGCTAAGGTGAAGCAGATGAGAGGTGAAGTGAGGATCAGACCTCACAGCTCTTATCCCTAACCAGGGAGAGCTTCTGACAAATGAGCATGGGTCCAGAATAGGGGAACCCTTCTATACTCGATGACTCTGACACAATGTGCACTGCACGGATCTTGGGCTTATGATCTCAATGCTACAACCATGTAATGGGAGCAAGGAGAAGACTCACAGAATAGTGGGGGATAGATTGCTTATCCCTAACTTCCACCAATTGCCTCTTTAGAGGACTTTCACCTGCTTAGGCACAAAATTAAACAATCACAATCATCGCCTCTTAAGGAGGACTTCAGACATTTATTTTCCCGGCCCGGTAACAGCCGGGTCTCCAGACTACATGAAGTTAGGAAGTTATACCTCAATGCAAGTTGCTTAAGCAAAGCAAAGCAAAAGTTCACAGGGAACTGAGCAACTAAAAGTACCTGGAAACAGTCAAACACAGTTAGTATTCAGACAGACAAAACTAAACAGCAAAAGTTCAATCAGTTAATCTATACAGATCAATGCACAACAAAGCAAGCTCAAAGCTCAATCCCAAACTTCACAACCTACAAAACAATGTTATATTAGTGTACAAACATCCAACAACATCAATTGCATTTAACTTGATTCATTCTCCATGTGCATTATGCTTTTGATCCTGAAAAATCAAGCAAATATTAGCAACAAGACCACTAGGCTAAGCCTAGGGTCCAAAGGCAAGAAAAATTCCTAAACAACAAAGTATTCACCAACCAAAGTCAAATTAATATCAAACAAGAGCAAACACACTTGGTCTCATGTTTATATCATTCATCATGCTCATGTTATGCACAAAACAATCCACATTGGTCCAAATGAAGCATCAAACATGCAAACAGAACTATTGCATTCAATTCCATATCAAAACAATTCTAAAAATTCTCAAATAATTTACACCTAAACAGGGGATATTCAAGGTCTACCATGTCAAATTTTAGCTTAATTGGACCAAGGGAACTATGTCAATGAAAATCAACAAAAACAGACACAATTATAGGCTCCAAATCACAACATCAACACATACATCCACTTCAAAAATTCATAACTCAATGAAAACAAAAAAGAAATGGATGAGACCAAAACAGGGATGTCACACAATGTGTCTATTACAAGCATGCCAAATTTCATGATTATCCAATACCATATGAGCATTTCACATCAAAATTACAAACATGTACCACATGGACTTGCATATTTGACCAACAGAGATGAAAAATCACAATCAATTTGAAAATGCAATGTAAAATTCCACAAAAATTCATACAACATCTCAACATGTTAATGATTCACCATGCAAAATTTCATTTCATTCTAACAAGTATAGACCACTCAATTAAATCCAGCAAGTTGACATCAAGAGGTGTGACACAAATTGTCACACCTAAGTTCCAAAATTCATATCTCAATGGCCAAGTATCAAAACTTCATGAAATTTACATATAAATGAACATCAGCCAGTCAACAATCATCACAAAAATTTTCAAGAATTTATTTTACATTATGAGCATTTCATGAACCAAATGGTAAAATGTATCAAATGTGAACACATGTGAAATAAGCCTAGGTCAAACAATATTTTTTCCATGCACAACTTTGACCAATAGGTCAAACAAATTCTACACTCAACAACAAAGTCAACACAAAAATTTCCATATTTTTCTGAATTTTCTTCAATTTTCTATGAATTTTTTAAGGTGTTTATAATTTTTTAAGAATTAATCAAATTAAATGGAATTTGACAATGGCAGTATGGTAAATAATTAAGGCGGGAGCGGGAAACACCGAGTTCAAAAATTTAAACAGATTTTCGGATCAAACTCAAGTTCATCACTTTCATTCAATCAATTTTCCAGAACTCCAGAAATCGAAGAACATGAAATCTTCACAGAAATTCACAAACGGATAGCCGTTCGAACCGTCTAAGCACCAGGAATCTAGATATCAACTTAATTTCTCCTAAAAGTTCCTAAATCGTGCAAATCGAATGAACTAGGGTTTTGGCTCAAAAATTAAATTCCAGATTTCTCAACCTACGTTTCACCACTCTATAAACCACAAGCACCACTGGATTCTACAATCAACGAACTATAAAAAGCATATAACAATCAATCAAATCGTGTCATTCGAAAATTTGGAAACCTGGTATGGCAGTGATGTTCTTGGCGTTCTTCGCGTGATCCAGCTCCAAACAGATGTATTATATGCTAGTAGAAATGAGATGCAAAGCTTGGATTCACTCGATTTCGCTCCTAATGCTTGGATTCACGATTCACCATTGATGATGCTTCTTTGAACAGTGGAGCTTGGCGCGGTTTTGGATGTGGAAAGGCAAAAACAGATGGAGCATATGGTGATTCAAGATCAATGCAACAAGAATTTCGCAAATTGATCAAAGATTGATGAAGTTTGATGAAGTTGAAGGTTTTGTGTTCTTGAGGAAATTGAGAGAATTTGGAAAGTTTGAGATCCAATTTTGGGGAATGTGATTTTCTGTTATGATTTGGAAGTGATTAGGAATATATATGTGACCTTAAACCAAGTTTAATCATGTCATTAACCAAATGGAGTGTATTAGTGAAAATGGTAATTTCCAAGTGAGGGCAAAATGGGAATTTCACTTGCCAGCTCAATGCCACCTATTTGACAGCTCACACACCTTCCAAATGACATGTGTGAGCTGTCTCCATTTGTCTCATGCTCATTGGATAGGCCATTCTCAATTTCACTATGTGGTAGCTTATGTTCACTTTTGCAATTTCCATTTTTCAAGCCAAACCTCAAATTACAAGCCTTTGCCATGAAATGATGATTCCAACAAATTTTAAATACCATTCATGAGGTGTTGCAAAAATCCCCACTCAAAAATTCCAATTATTTTGAAAGTTGGACAATTTTGCCCTTGGTCCACTTTAACTGTCCAGTTGAAAATTGACTTTTTGCATTGACCACTTTTGGAAAAATCCAATTATGCACCATGAAAGTACATGTCAAATGGAGTTTGTGCATATAAAGAACTTGCAATTTGGACAAACCACGTGGAAGTTATGGCCTCCTGATTATGGGTCATTTTTGAACTTCACTGAGCCATAATTTTCCAACCATACATGGGATTTTCAAGTTCTTGGACTTTTTGGAAAGGTGAGAACAAGATCTACAACTTTCATGTTGAACAAATTTCCATTTGAAGCTTCTTTGGACACGTGGTCTTGAGGTCAAAAACTTTCCATTTTTGGAAACTTCAATTACAAGTCACTTACTATTTTTGGCAGTTTTTGTCCTGACTTGATTTTCTTCGTTCTTAAGCTTTGCAATGTCATTTAACACTTGTTCCAACATGAATGAAGTGTATCCAACTCATTTCCACCTCCAAATCCATCAGATCATGTACAGTTGACCACAGTTGACTTTTTCAACTGACAGATGAACTTGGCAATGCATAGATCAACCTGAGCCCCAATCTCCAACTGAAATGGCTCAAGGGTGAAACCCTAGCCTCAATAAGCACAATATAATCATAGAATGAACCCCATATACATCATAAACCTCATCTCCTGATTAAGCCCTGATTGGCCCAATGCAACTGATTAGGGTTGACCAGTGGTCAAAACCCTAATCTCAAGGAATCTGCTTCAACACTTGATTCTTCTGATGATAACCAACCATGATGATGATGATGTATCATTGTAATCAAGATGAAGACCAATATCCTTTGAGAATCACAAAACCCTAATTCACAGCCCAATCCTCAGATGGCCCATGATCAGTCAATAAACCCTAGGCTTGCACTTGACCTCCTCATCTTCTGATCAAGACTTGGGAGGATAGCTTGCACAGTGTAACCATATGATATGCAATATGCAATGCCTAATGACCTAAAATGATATGCAACATGTTAATGCTAGTCCCAAGAGAGGAGGGCAAATTTTGAGGTGTTACACTAGGTTGTGACGGTGGTTGTTATGTCGAGATTTAACTCAAGTTACCTTTAAACAAAGTTTACATGCAACCTAATACGAATTGACGTGTGTTTTGAAATTTCATCTGGCTAAAACCTTTAACGAGTTCTATACTGAATTTTGCTTGAGGACAAGCAAAGATCTAAGTATGGGGGAGTTTGATAACATGAAATTATATCATATTTTAGGACTTAATTCAATTAAATTTTATTATTATTTATTTCAATTTATTGCATTTTATTAGATATTACGCGGTATTTCCTTTCTATTTGTCTCAGGTGTCTTATTTGAAGCACAAGTAAAAAAGGGAAGAAAAGGGGGTGCAAAAAGGAATGAAAAGGCCCAAATAGCAAAAGCCAAGCCCAGCCCAAAGAAGACACAGGCGTCGTGCCTGTGACGACCGCCACGGATGCTGTGACGAACGTCACGCTGCATACACTTATGTGATGAGCGTCACACATGGTGTGACGGACGTCACGCCATCCCCCTACATTTCTGCCTTCAGAGACGTTGAGAGTCCACATTTACACGCTGAATCCCATTTCCACAGCGATGCATCCGTTACGTGAAGACTCCTTGACGCGGACTGCTTTGAAAACCGTTACGGAAAGCATCATTATAAATAGCAACTTTGCAAACCCTGCAGAGGTTCCACACTTCGACGGTTCCACACTTCGACGTTTCCACGCTTTTTCCAGATTTTGGCATTTCCCAATTTTATTTTTTTCAGCAGTTTGAGCATACCTTTTACATACCGCTTTGGCAATTTTTATTGTTTTCTCTTGCAACTCTATTTTCCTCTCTAGCACTTAATTTATTTTCACATAATAGTTTCCACACCGGAAACTATTGTGTAACTTTTTCACCGGATCTAACCTTACGTTAGAATCTAGTTTTTTATTCCTTCGTTTTAATTTGTTGGTTAGTTGAAGAATTCAAGAACAAATCCTACCGGCTTGTGGTGGAGTGTTCAAGACTACTGTTTAAATTATTCAGGTTCATTATTGTTTAATGCTTTGTTTTATTAATTATTTATATTATTTGCTTGAGATGAGTCTGTTTATGCATGATAATTATTTAAGTTCGTTTAGCATGTCTGGCTAATTCGCCTAGATATCGGTATGTAGAGTAAGCGGAATAAGGGATCAAAACTAAGTCGGTTTAATTAAATTTGAAATTAAAATCACTCTTTTTACGGTCTCAGTTTACAGGTTTAATAACAAAGTTTTTATACGAGAGTAAAGGACATAAAGAGGTTAAAATCAATAGAGCGAAAGTTTGAGGTTTTAACTGGACAGTGTAAATTGGATATTAATTCTAGATCAGGGCGAGAGCAATTTTTAGAGTTAATTAAATTCTAATCTTTTCCAAAAAGTATTTTTAAAGATTGAATGTGAGGACGAGAGTTAAGCATTCGAATTTAATTGTATAACCTAAATCAACAGAGCGAGAGTTTGAGATAAGGGTGTTTAAACGGTTAGTGTTTTCTTAAAAAGAGTTTCTACGGACTTTATTGCTTTCAAAAAATGGTTTTTGACTTAATTATAAGTGACAGCTACGTTAACATAAAATCATGGTTTATTCAACAGAGCGAGAGTTTGAGATAGAACTTTTAATCAACAAAGTCAACTGAAATAATTTATTTTAAAACCAAGAAACCGACAAAGAACTGATTCCCTAATTACGACGAACTACATACCGATATCCGTTTATTTGATATTTAATTTAGATTCTATTTTTTTTAGTTTTAGCTTTTCCCCAAACAATCAAACATTATCCACCTTAGCTTTACGAAGTAACCTTAGATAACGGTATATCGATTCATAAGTCCCTGTGGGATCGATATCTTTTAAAACTACGCGATAGAACTGTGCACTTGCAGTTTGTACCCCAAATTCGACTCATAAAGTCGCGATCAACTTGCATGAGTTCCATAGGTAAATACCCTCCCCACTGAAGTTCGGTTGGTTCAACCTGTCCTAGAATAGTAACCAGGTTCTAGAAGGATCTCAAATCATTGACCTTTCTTTAAGTCCACTTCAGTGCAACACCAAGTGGTTGACCAAAGCTTCCCTAAAGTCCAATCTCAAAGAGTGTAGTATCGAGTCTCAACCAACCCCAGTCGGAACCGAAGTCAGTTATCTCACTACTTTCTAATGGCTAGGATGAGTCAATTAGGGTTCTAAAGGTCTGGTTAACGCTTTGATGACACCACGCGGACGCCAAAATTTTCCTCAAGTAAACATGAGGAACATCAGGACATCCAAAGTGTCACATTAACCGTAGCCATCATTTTAACCATTCCAGTATACGCCGGATAGTCGCGATGATCTCTTGCTACTTACCTAAGGTACACTAGATTCGGGTGTAGGATCTTTCACTCAAGCATAAAATACCCAAGCAATCCCTTAAAAGTAAATCAGACAATTCAAATAAGTGATCTTGTTTTTTTTTTTTTTTTTAAGGCAACCTCTCTTTTTAAGGATCCCCAGCAGAGTCGCCAGTTCTGTCATACGGTGAACTGACTTCGTGTGTTTTTTGCTTTGAAACGCAATGTCGCGGATAGCAAGAGTCGCCACCGACTTTTCTTTTATCCAATAAGGAAAGGCGGAAAAGAACAGGAAAGACCTTGATTAGATTTTGGGTTCGGGAGGTACATTATACAAAGGGAAGGTGTTAGCACCCTTTGTATCCATGGTTATCCATGGGCTCTTAATTGCTTGATCACTTATGTTTTTCTTGTCTGAAAAAAAGTGTTTGAGAACTGTTTAGAAAATGTCTTGAAAAGAGAGTTTAACTTTGTAATGATTCTTGTATGAATGTATACAAAGTATTTATCTCGTTTAATTTTGAAAGCTGTTTAGAAAAATATAACTTGGCAATGATTCTAGTACGAATGTATACCAAGTGGTGGTTTTCTAATGGATGTTTTGCAAAGTGTGAGGTGTGAAAAGAATTTTAAGTTGTGAGTCAGCATTTAAGAGTTATACCTACCCAAGGTCTTTATGGGTATTTCCTATCCTTATGAAGGTAAAACTGTCCTTACTATTGAGAAGCAAGTAGTCTTGTCCTTTGGATGTAAGGGACATCGTAGGGTCATCAATTGGTCATTGAAGGCAACATTTGTAAGGATACCTTAGCATTCAAAGGGACGATCATCATTTAACCGTAGGTTACCACGACGGGCCATCGAGGGACAAAATCATATATTCGCAGGCAACATTCGAGGGACTATGATTTATCTTATAGTGACATGATGATTTAATCGAAGGGTCTTTGCTAAGTGTATCCCCACATTCACGGAACATGACCGTAATACCGTAAGGCAACAAAGAGAGGGTCAAAATCATATATTCAAAGGCAACATTTGTAATCAGTTAGGTAATTAGGATGAGTCTCCACAGGGGTATCCCACAAATAAAGTGGAATACCTAGCAAGCTACCTTCTTCGGGAATATGTGAGCCCTCACAAAATTCAGCAAACAGGTCAGAATACCAAATGGGGTGCAATCAATAGTTACACCGAACAAAGGAATCGCAGCAGTAATAATGTCAGGCAAATAATACACAGCTATGATAGGACATGTCAGATAAACACAAAACAAAACAGAAAAAAATCAGCGACTGTCATGTTCGCTACTGCCTCGCCTAGCGAAGGCTTGGCGAACACTCGCTACATGTTCGCTTAGCGATGTGCTAGCGAACGGCTGCGGGTTTTGATTTTAATAACAGTACGATTTCAGCAAGCTCCAAACCCTATGGCATCCATTACAGAAATTACATGGTTAAACATTCAAGACATCCATGCATACTTAGATCCACATGCAAAACCTAAGATATATTTATAAATTCAATCATTATGTCACATGTAAATTGGGAGCATAAATCGGTAGTGGTAGTGCAAACCTGTTTGCAATTGAATTGCAACGTTGAATTGGCAGATCACTCTTAGGGTTGGTGCCGGATTGAGTTGGGCGGAGGTAACCTTTGTGCAGATGAGTTTCCTTTGGGGTATCCGGGGGTTACTCTGAATTCTCTTCGTTAGCCTCCAGGGTTTTTCCGGTTGCCTCTGTTAGGGTTTGCTTGTTCCCTCTCTGTCTTCTGTCTGTCTTTTTCTGAATGAGGTCTTGGTATTTATAATAGTTTTTGTGACCTAATGGGCTCAGAATGAAGCCCAAAATTTCTGGTATTCGCAAGCTTCGCTAGGCGAATGGTGCAGCGAAGAGTTCGCTAGGCGAAGGATTTTGCTCGCCTAGAGAGCAAGCCAGTTTAAGCCATTTTCTGGATTTGGCCACCTGTGTGCTGGGTCTTTGTTCTTTTAAGATCAATGTCTTGAAAAATGAGTTGGAGTGCCTTGAAAAATGTCTCGCAAGATTAACGGGCAAATTTTGGGGTATGACACTCTCCCAAAGTAAATATGCCAAAAACATAGTTAAGAAGTTTGGTATGGATAATGTTAGACACAAAAGAACTCCTGCACCTACTCATTTGAAATTAACCAAAGATGAAGGAGGTCCCAGTGTTGATCAATGCTTGTATAGAAGCATGATAGGTAGTCTACTGTATCTAACTGCAAGTAGACCTGATATTTCCTATGCAATTGGAGTGTGTGCTAGATACCAAGCAGAACCCAAAGTGAGCCACTTAAATCAAGTCAAGAGGATTCTCAAGTATGTCAATGGGACTTGTGACTATGGTATGCTATACTCTCATGGCTTTGAGCCTGTCTTATCTGGATATTGTGATGCTGATTGGGCTGGGAGTGCTGATGACAGAAAAAGCACATCAGGAGGATATTTCTCCTTGGGAAACAATCTCATATCATGGTTCAGCAAGAAACAGAACTGTGTATCACTGTCCACTGCAAAGGCTGAGTACATAGCAGCTGGAAGCAATTGTTCCCAACTGGTGTGGATGAAACAGATGCTTACTGAGTACAATGTCTCTCAGAATGTCATGACATTGTTCTATGACAATCTCAGTGTGTCATACGGTGAACTGACTTGGGGTATTTTGCTTTTTATCGCAATGTCGCGGATAGCAAGAGTCGCCACCGACTTTTCTTTTATCCAATAAGGAAAGGTGGAAAAGAACAGGAAAGACCTCAATAGATTTTGGGTTCGGGAGGTACATTATACAAAGGGAAGGTATTAGCACCCTTTGTATCCATGGTTATCCATGGGCTCTTAATTGCTGGATCACTTATATTTTGTCTGAAAAGTGTTGGTGAATTGTTTAAAAATGTTTCGAAAAGAGAGTTTAACTTTGTAATGATTCTCGTATGAATGTATACAAAGTATTTATCTCGTTTGATTTTGAAAAACAGTTTAGAAAAATATAACTTGGTAATGATTCTAGTATGAATGTATACCAAGTGGTGATTTTCTAGGACATGCAAAGTGTGAGGGGTGGAAAATGTTTTAGGTTATGATCCAGTAATTGAGAGTTATACCTTCCTAAGGTCGTTATGGGCATTTCCTATCCTTATGAAGGTAAAACTGTCCTTACTATTGAGAAGTAAGTAGTTTTATCCTTTGGATGTAAAAGGGTCATTGTAGGGTCATCGATAGGTCATTGAAGGCAACAGTTGTAAGGATACCTTAGCATTCGAAGGGACGATCATCATTTAACCGTAGGCTACACCGAAGGGTCATCGAGGGACAAAATCGTATTTTCGAAGGCAACATCCGAGGGACCATGATTTATTTTATGATGATTTAACCGAAGGGTCTTTGCTAAGTGTATCCCTACATTCGCGGGACACGACCGTTATACCGTAATACCGTAGGGCAGCAAAGAGAGGTCCAAGATCACATATTTAAAGGCCGTATTTTACAATCAATTAGGCAATTAGGATGAATCTCCACATTAAAATCAATACATTAAAATCAGCTAAGTAATTGAGGGTGGATCTCCACATTAAAATTAATACATTAAAATTAATTAGGTAATTTAGGGTGAAACTCCACAAAGGGCATCCCACAAATAAAGTGGAATACCTATCTAGCTAGCTTTCCCGGCGATGTGTGAACCTTTGCAAAACTCAGCAAACATGTCAGAATACCAAATCAGGGTGCAATCGAGAATTACACCACAAAAGAAACCAGAACAGCAGTAGGGTCAGATAAACAATGCATGGCTATGATAAAAACATGACAGGTGGGCAAAAGTCAGAACAGAAAAGTAGGCTGCTGTCGCGTTCGCTCCTGCTTCGCCTAGCGAAGTCTTAGCGAACACTCGTTGCATGCTCGCTTAGCGATGTGCTAGCGAGCGGCTGCGGATTCCGGTTTTAATAACGATATAATGGCAGCAAGCTTCACACCTTATAGCATTCATTACAGAGATTATGTGGTTAGACATTCAGATGTTCATGCATACTTAAATTCATATGTAAAACTTAAGATAGTTTCATAAATTCAATCATGATACCATGTGCAAATTAAGAACATAAAGTAGTAATAGCAATGCCAACCTGTTTGTAATCGAATTGTAACCTTGAATTGGCCGATCGGATCGAATTGAGCGGAAGTGACCTTGCTGCCGCCGGCTTTTCCTTCAGGGTTTCCTTTAGGGTTACTCGGAATTCTCAGGGTTAGCCTCCAGGGTTTTCGTCTGTGAGCGCTAGGGTTTGCTTGCTAGGGTCCTCCTTTCGTCCTTTTTCGTCCTCTTTCCGTCCTCTTTCGTCCTCTCTTTTTCTGACTGGAGTTGTGGTATTTATAATGCCTTTTTTTCATGACCTAATGGGCTCAGAGTGAAGCCCAGAATTTTCTGTTATCTGCCAGCTTCGCTAGGCGAGCGTGTAGCGAACATTCGCTAGGCGAGCGTGCAGCGAACGTTCGCTAGGCGAAGGATTTGCTCGCCTAGCGAGCAGGCCAGTTTGGGCCATTTTCTGGATTGGGCCACTCGTGAGCTGGGCCTTTGTTCCTTTAAGATCAGTGTCATAAAAATGAGTCGGAGTGCCCTGAAAAATGTCTTGAAATATTAATGGGCAAATTTTGGGGTATGACAGCTGCCCCTGTTCAATATTCTTGAACCGAGAGAGTCAGAATGGTATGTACGCCATTCGTGGTCTGGAGGTGGAAGATTATTGAACACTTAGGATGCCCCAAAAATTTGCACTTGTCAATTAGTTAGTCTTGATGGAGATGGGTTTAAAGATGCCATCTAGGAAGTTTGATGATGAGAGCTTCAGAGTACGTCGTACGTTAGAAGATATCTGAAGTCATGGGTGTCACTGGGTCATACGCTAGACCGTATAGTGAGTCATTCATTAGGCCGTCGACTTCACTGGGGAGTTAGAATGGGTCATACGCCGCTGGGGATAACAGATCAGAATGGATCATACGCTAGATCGTATCTGAGTTGCAGAATGGGCCGTCTGTTAGGCTGTATCTGACGAAAAGTAGTCGTACGCTAGACTACACCTCGGGATGTACCGTACGCTAGGTAGTATCTGAGGAATGAAGATCCGAATGGGTCGTACGCTAGACCGTATTGTTGGAGGAGTAATATGTTGTGCCGAATCAAAATGAGATAAGAATCCGAATGAGTCATACACTGCTGGGGATAAAGGATCAGAATGGATCGTACGCTAGATCGTATCTGAGTTGCGGAACGAGCCGTCCGTTAGGCTGTATCGTTACTGGGGGTGAAGGATCAGAATGGATCGTATGCTAGATCGTATCTGAGTTGTAGACTGAGCCGTCCGTTAGGCTGTACCTGATGATGAAGGGGGTAGTCATACGCCAGACTACACTTCAGAATGTACCGTACGCTAGGCAGCATTTGAGGCCTTGAAGGTCCAAATGGGTCGTATGCTAGACCGTATTGGAGTTGTTAAAGGTTGGAATGGATCGTACGTTAGATCGCATCTGAGTTGAAAGAGTCATATGTTGAGCTGAATCAGAATGAACCGTACGCTAGGCTATATCTGATAGTATTTGTATATGTTGTATTTGCAATAAATGTCTGGGATGGGCTTATAGATGCCATCGTTAGGAGGATGTCAGAATGAATGTTGACATGGAGTATATCTGAAAGATGTAGTTGAATCCTGAACGTAACTGATGAGGATGTCCGTCTGAATGGACCTTTGTTTTGACTGTATCAGGGGAATAATTAACCTGAAAAATAAAGTTAGCTTCATGCCATGTCATGATGCATGAGATGTTTTATGCTTTCGAAAATAACTGCGAACGATGTATGCATGCGTATGCTGTGAAATGATGTAATGAATGAATTATGCATCTGAAAAGTTCTTCCAGAGGACTCTACTAGGGAAAACAAATCTCAATCTTCTGGTTGGGAGATACTGGTATCGATGACCCTTTCTTAGCCGGGGATGCTTGATTTCTGTCTGATGGTAGAAATGTTCAACAGAAGCCTGGCTGGGGGTGGAAGAGATGACCCATTTGTCTAGTAATGCCACTCTCTTCTGGGAATGACTGACTTTGCTGGGGGATAGGATTAGCAACAGATTCATTGGAAAGCATGATTAGACCTTCTCCTCGATCCTGAAGTCTAGTAGTAATCGCTATTTCTATTTTATGCACGCATTTTTGGTAAACATCGATCATATCCAAATGCATATATTAATTCGAATTAAATCAATGGACGCTTATGCAAACAAAACAGAGAAAGTAAAACAAAAGCATTTTTTTTGAAACTAAAATTATATTGATTTCGAAAGAGGGCCTATAAACAGGCAATTTGTGTACAAGGAGACAGAAATCCTAGTAAGAGGAAATTGTCAAGAAAACAAAGAGAAAGCTATGCCGAAAACGTCCTATTGACTTTAATTCCCCTACTGCCATTATGTCTTCAAGCCTCTCATCTCCTGCTGTCGGATATAAGTGATTAGCTTGTTCAGTCCTTTGAACTTGGATGAAGCTGTCTGAGAACGGGACATAGTCATACACTTTGATCCCTAATTTTTGCCTGGACCGCCTTTTCAGGTTTTCCATCCACCAGGATACCCCTTTTTGCCCAAGCCGCCCTTTCAGGTTTTCGACTTGCCGGGTGCACATTTTTTTATGTTTATCCCTAATTTTTGCCCGAACCTTTTTGGTTTGCCGGGATGCCCTTACTTTTGCCTAGGTACGTCGACCTAGCAGGTCTCTTTTATGCGTAGTATTTTTTGACTATGTCTGCCTTCACGGGATGCGGGAAGTCTTCGCCGTCCATTGTAGCTAGTATCATGGCTCCACCAGAGAATACCTTCTTAACTACAAACGGCCCTTCGTACGTGGGAATCCATTTGCCTCTGGGATCACCCTGTGGTAGAATGATACGCTTTATTACCAAATCGCCAATTCGATATACCTGTCTCTTGACTCTTTTGTTAAATGCCTGGGTCATGCGCTTCTGATATATCTGTCCATGACACACAGCCGCAAGTCTCTTCTCATCGATCAAGTTTATCTGGTCGAGTCGAGTCTGAATCCATTCATCTTCATCTAAGCCCGCCTCTTTTATGATTCTTAGAGAGGGAATATGGATTTCCACTGGTAAAACGGCTTCCATTCCGTAGACTAAAGAGAAAGGAGTTGCTCCTGTCGAAGTGCGTACTGAAGTGCGATAACCGTGAAGAGCAAACGGTAACATCTCATGCCAGTCTTTGTACGTCACCGTCATCTTTTGTATGATCTTCTTGATATTCTTATTAGCAGCCTCCACGGCACCGTTCATCTTTGGCCGGTACGGAGAAGAGTTATGGTGTTTTATTTTGAACTGCGTGCAGAGTTCAGTAATCATCTTGTTGTTCAAATTAGTACCATTGTCAGTAATAATTCTTTCAGGGATGCCATATCGACAAATGAGATTATTCTTGATGAATCGTGCCACCACATTCTTGGTGACAGAAGCGAATGAGGCGGCCTCTACCCACTTTGTAAAGTAATCAATAGCAACAAGGATGAAACGATGCCCGTTAGAAGCAGTAGGTTTAATCTCTCCAATCATATCAATGCCCCACATTGCAAAGGGCCAAGGTGCTGTCAACACGTTCAATGGAGCAGGAGGCACATGTACTTTATCCGCATATATCTGGCACTTGTGACAGGTTCTGGAGTGATGATGGCAATCAGCTTCCATGGTAGACCAATAATACCCTGATCTCAGAATCTTCTTGGCCATCGTATGCCCACTAGAATGAGTCCCAAAAATACCATCATGCATGTCTTCCATAATCTTTTCTGCTTCCTTTTATCCACACAGCGAAGCAAAGTCGAATCATGATTACGTTTGTATAATAATCCATTACTCAAAAAGAATTTAGCGGAGAACTTCCTCAGAAATTTTCTGTCATTGATAGATGCCTCTTCAGGGTATTCCTGAGTTTCCAAATATCTTTTTACTTCGTGGAACCAAGGTTTCTCCTCTACTCTATCAGCGTTAAGTTCATAACAATACGCTGGTTCATCTAACCGTTCAATGGTGATCATGGGAGCTTCGCTGCCCCATCTGACTCTGAACATAGATGACATGGTAGCCAATGCGTCTGCCAACTGATTCTCTTCTCGTGGAATGTGTTCGAATGTAATCTCTTCGAAGTATGGGATTAATGTTAACACCCGCTCTCGATAAGGGATGAGATTCGGATGTTTAGTGTCCCATTCTCCTTTGATCTGACTGACTACTAGGGCCGAGTCTCCATACACCCTCAAAAACTTGATTCTCAGGTCTATAGCAGCCTTAAGTCCCAAAATACATGCTTCATACTCAGCCATATTGTTGGTGCAATCAAAGCATAGTCTGGCAGTGAAGGGCGTATGGCAACCCCGGGGAGTTATAATTACAACACCAACACCGTTGCCCAATGCATTAGAAGATCCATCGAAAACCATAGTCCATCGGGATCCAAGTTCGGGTCTTTCATCCGGTCCATGTTCTTCCTGATCAGTAACAAGCATGACATCTTCATCCGGGAACTCAAAATTCATAGATTGGTAATCATTCACCACTTGATGAGCCAAATGATCGGCTAGCACGCTTCCTTTGATTGCTTTCTGGGTAGTATACTGGATGTCATACTCTGTTAAAATCATCTGCCATCTTGCTATTTTTCCGGAGAGGGCAGGTTTCTCAAATATGTATTTGATAGGATCCATCTTAGAAATCAATAAAGTGGTATGATTCAACATGTATTGTCTTAGTCGGCGAGCAGCCCAGGCCAAAGCACAGCAAGTTTTCTCGAGCAGTGAGTATCTTGTTTCACAGTCGGTAAACTTTTTGCTAAGGTAGTATATGGCATGCTCTTTTCGGCCAGACTCGTCATGTTGTCCCAACACACACCCCATTGAATTTTCTAACACGGTCAAATATATGATTAAAGGTCTTCCTTCAACTGGTGGCATCAGAATGGGAGGTTTTTGAAGATACTCCTTGATTTTGTCGAAAGCTTCTTGACATTCATCATTCCATCTCATCTCTTGATTTTTCCTCAGTAGTTTGAAGAGGGGTTTTGCAGGTAGCAGTCAAGTGGGAGATAAATCGGGCAATATAATTCAAACGTCCCAAGAAACCTCTGACCTCTTTATTGTACGGGGAACTGGCATTTCTTGAATAGCCCTCACCTTAGCCGGGTCAACCTCAATCCCTTTACCACTGACAATAAAGCCCAAGAGTTTGCCGGATCTTACTCCAAAGGTGCATTTGTTCGGGTTCAACCTCAACTTGTATTTCTTCAACCTCTCGAACAGTTTGTATAAATGATCGAGATGCTCTCCCTCAGTATGAGATCTGGCTATCATGTCATCCACATACACTTCTATTTCATGATGGATCATATCATGGAACAAAACCACCATAGCACGCTGGTACGTTGCCCCTGCATTCTTTAAACCAAATGGCATTACTTTATAACAGAACGTGCCCCATTGCGTTACAAACGTAGTTTTCTCCATGTCCTCAGGCGCCATCTTAATCTGGTTATAACCTGAGAATCCATCCATGAATGAGAATACCTTGTGTTGAGCGGTGTTATCTACCAAACATCAATGTGCGGAAGTGGAAAGTCGTCTTTGGGACTCGCTTTATTCAAATCTCTGTAGTCTACACACATTCGCACCTTGCCATCCTTCTTCGGCACTGGTACCACATTAGCAACCCATTGAGGATAAGAAGTAACAGCCAGAAAACCTGCATCAAATTGTTTCATAACCTCGGCTTTGATTTTCTCAGACATTTCAGGACGCATGCGACGAACCTTTTGCTTAACAGGACGACAATCTTCCCTCGTTGGCAGCCGATGTACTACTATATCAGTATCCAGTCCTGGCATGTCGTCATAAGACCAAGCAAAAATCTCTACATAGTCATGTAACATCTGAATCAACCTTCTTTTGACACTGTTTTCCAAGCCTGCTCCTATTTTGACTTCTTTCTTGTCTACTTCGGTACCCAGATTTACAATCTCAACTGACTCCTCGTGCGGCTGTATAGTCCTCTCTTCCTGCAGTAACAGTCTGGCAAGTTCTCCAGGTACTTCACAATCTTCCACACTTCCATCCTCGGCTTGGTAGATCGGATTTTCAAAGTCATAATGAACAGTAGTAGAACTATTATCAACAGGATCCAGAGTGGGTATGGATTTGCAATTCGTTACGTGAGTGTGTGTAAGAAAACATAGCTTGTTTGGAAGATGACAGAAAAGACAAAGAGCGCAATATTTGAATGCAAAAAGTCCATTGATTTATTGAATATGAATATGCTTATGAAAATGACAAAACCCTTAACAAATTAGCTATTGTGCCCCGGGCATAGACACAACGCTTGGAGAAGTTCAATTGTAAAAAAACAAAAATTTGCAACACCAAAATAGACAATAACAATTACTCCTGACTAAAGGAAATCGGGATAGTGTCTTCAGCCTTCCAATTATTGAGTCCGTCGCCAATTGTTGGGAAAATCCAGCTATCCAGGTCGCAATCGCTGTCAGCGTCTTCTACAGCATTAATTTGACTCTTGGCTACCTTCTCAGAGCTAAACCCCAGGCCAAATTTGTCAGACTTGTACGGTACGTCGATCAGTTGACCCCACCAGTACAGCCACCATCTTCAACCACAGCTTGAGCGTCCTTCAGGGAAATCATAGCAGGAGGAGTCCGAATAACCTTGGGCACACCGGAAGTTGGCTTAAGGACAGGATTGGTCGGAGGAACTACTTCAAATGACTGACAAGGAGTCTCAATGAATTCACCATCCATCTCGACGTATCTGAAGGCATGCACACTACTGACAATGTACTCTTCTTCTCCACACACGGTGACAATTTTGCCCTCTGTGGGATACCTCAGCTTTTGATGGAGAGACGAAGCTACAGCACCTGACCCATGAATCCAAGGGCGTCCCAGTAAGCAGGAATAGGCAGGACGAATGTTCATTACATGGAAGGTAGTATTGAAGACTTGAGGTCCTATCTTGATAGGGAGGACTACTTCGCCATGGACAACACTCTTCGCACCATCGTAAGCACGTACCACAATGTCACTAGGTTTCAGTTCGATGCTTTTACAGTCCAGCTTATCCAGCACAGCTGTTGGCAGCACATTCAAGGAAGAGCCATTATCGATCAACACATGAGACAAAGTGATTCCCCTACACTCAATGGAGATATGCAGGGCTTTATTGTGATTCTTTCCCGCTGGTGTCAGGTCAGCATCGGAAAAGCCTAGGCCATTGTCAACAGCCAAGTGAGCAACATAATTTTCGAACTGATCGACAGATGTTTCCTGAGGCACATGAGCAGTCTTCAAGAATTTTATCAATGCATTGGCATGAGATTCAGAAGATAACAGCAAGGATAACATCGAGATCTTAGACGGGGTATGCCCCAACTGTTCTACCACATCGAAATCACTCTTGCGGATGATTTTCAGCACTTCTTCCATTTCCTGTTTGGCAACATCT
Organism: Lathyrus oleraceus; assembly: GCF_024323335.1. Taxonomy (NCBI): domain Eukaryota; kingdom Viridiplantae; phylum Streptophyta; class Magnoliopsida; order Fabales; family Fabaceae; genus Lathyrus; species Lathyrus oleraceus. The sequence goes on from NC_066583.1 coordinate 295,520,081, forward strand.
TCGGGAGTAACTTCGACCGGTGTCTCTGACTGAGAAGGATTGACTGGTTCCTTTCCTCGAGTTTCAAGGACAGGAGGTGAGATTTCTGGAGAGAAGATCCTTCCACTTCGAGTAATTTTACTAGTCCCAACGATGCCATTAGGATTAGTAGAATTGTCAATTTGCTTTACGCCATGGACGTAAACATCACCGCCATAATTCCACGGAATAGCTTTGCTTGAGGAATACGGGATCGGGCCAGGTGCAGTAATGATTAGGGGAGCTACCCTGGGCTCAACAGTAATCTTCACAGGCGCCCTAGTAGCGGTAATCTTCACTGGAACTTTGGACCTAGCAATCACAGATATTTCTTCAATAGGGTTTTCCGCCTTAGGAATCTTTTCGAAGAGAACTGTACGATCATCCATCAGCCGTTGAATACCATTCTTCAATTCCCAACAATCATCTGGTTGGAATATACAGAGATTGCAATCTTCAGCACAACCTGGAAATAAACCAGCTTGCAATAAATTCCTCTTTATGATCGGGAGAGGAGATGTTAAGTCCGCCACATTGGAAACGTGATCGTCGTCATCCACGGCATTAACCGTCTTGTCATGATTAGGCATAGGAGCAGTGATGACATTAGGGGTCTCCGGAGGCTCAAACTCAATTTCTCCAGCTTCGATCATATCCTGAATCTTATTCTTCAATGACCAGCAATCGTTTGTATCATGCCCGGGGCTATCGGAGTGATATGCACACCTGGCATTAGGGTTATAACGAGAAGAAGTAGTGTTGGGATTCGTAGGAGGATCTCTGAGGGTGATCAAATTTGCCTTTAGCATTCCCTGCAGTGCCTGTGCCAAGGTCATATTGATCCTGGTAAACTGCCTTCTTGGCCTGTCTTGTTTGGGCTGGAAGTTTTGAGATGGTGGTGCTGCAATCGTAACTGCTCCGATGTCATGGTCACGGTTTTTCTTGTTACGACCCTTTTGACCGTACACAGCATTTGATTCATTCCTCCCCTGATAGGACCTTTTGGTGCTTGCAGAGGCAGCCGCCTGTATCTTTCCACTTCGGATGCCGCTTTCAACACGTTCACCTGTCAATATAAGTTCAGTGAAACCTGATGAAGAACTTCCCAGTAATGGCTGTAGAATGGGCCGGTCAGTGTGCCCATGAACATATCCACCAATTCTCTGTCAGTCATAGGGGGTTTGACTCTGCCAGCCAAATCTCTCCACTTTTGAGCATATTCTTTAAAGCTTTCTTTAGATCCCATAGTCATATTCTGCAGCTGTAGCCGGGTAGGCGCTAGTTCAGAGTTATACTGGTACTGTTTATAGAAAGTTGTTGCTAAATCAGTCCAGGTGCGGATGTCAGAGCTCTCGAGCTGATAATACCATTCCAACTGTGTGCCAGACAGGCTCTCTTGGAAGAAATGGATCCATAGCTTCCTGTCAGTGGTATGCGGCTGAATCTTTCTCACATAAGCTCTCAGATGCATCTGAGGACAGGACGCACCATCGTACTTAGTGAAAGTGGGGATTTTGAATTTGCGAGGAATGGTCACATCGGAGACCAGACCCAAACTTTCGAAATCCAGACCGGGCGCCTTCTGACCCTCCATAGCTAGCATACGTTCTTCCAGCAACTTGTACTTATCATCTCTTGGAGAGTACTGTTCATTTTCATAATCTTCATCGTCGTCCTCAGGGTTGAAGAGATCGACATTCTCCTCTTCTGAATCATTCTCTGTCTCCTCTTCTGGACCATTCGGGATCCCAAACTTGACTCCTGCGGCCTGTCCTTTACGCCTTCTTCCCGGGTTAATGAAACTCACAGCTTTCTTGTCTTTCTTCTTTTCGAGCAAAAGAGCCTTCAGTTCCTCCTGCCCCTTGGATAAGCTTAGCATCATCTCCTTGAATTGAGCATTCTGAGTCTGGAGATCTTTGACAGTTTGTTCGAGATCCATTTTTCTGTTTAGAAGGAAGACCGTGAGAACATTGAACTTGTAGAATACCTGTTATGCAGTGTTATGTTATGCTATGCAATGTATGAAATGTTTTCAAGGACTTTTGGAATTTAACTTTGCGTAAATCACCAACAAGAGAGAAATGTTTATTGCTAATTTCTTTGACCAATGTTCATTACAAAAGGAATAATAATAAAAATACAATGAAAGCTCAAGTCTCCCAGGGGCGGCTTCTTTTGGGCGAAGATACGCATTGAGTCTTCGTTCCTCATTAAGCTGACTGGTAAGTTCTAACACTTTCTTCCTTTCTGCGACGAACTGAGTCTCGAAAGTATCCCTTTCTTCTCTCAACTGGATCCAGGATCTCTTTAGTTCCTCAACATTGGTAGGCATATCTGGATAAGGAATGATCTGAGGAGCACCTCCTTCAGCTTCAGGTTCGACAATCTGAGGTCCGATTGCAAGATATGGCATGACAAGTTCACGAGCTCTGGCGCGTACCCATCTGAGATAAGGTTCCATAGGAATAGAATTTTTCTGTCCTAACGTACCTCTCTTCACCATGCCCCAAGCTCGTACAAATCTTTGACGGAGGCCTTGGGAATCGTTGTCATAGTCGAACACAATGCCTTCGATGATCATTTCATGTGGACCATCTCTTCGAGCACAACCAAACTGTCGCAGAGCTAAAGCAGGATTATAAGTAATACCTCCTCTTATTCCTAGGAGTGGTACATTAGGGAACTCGCCACAACGGTCAATGATGGTAACATTTTCCTTGAACTGAGGACACCAACAGATGTCTGGGTGGGAGAGCGACATTATCCTTTGAGACCATTTCAAATTCTGCTCGTTCTTCAAGACCGATTGAGGAAGGTGCGAAATAAACCACCTAGACAACAAAGGTATGCAGCACATGAGAGTCCCTTGCTTCTTCATGGTACGAGTGTGGAGGGAATGCAAAATGTCTCCCAGCAAGGTAGGTACAGGGTTATGAGTGAGAAATATCTTAATAGCATTCATGTCTATGAATTGGTCTGGATTAGGGAATAACACCAAGCCATAGATTAGCAATGCCAGGATGTCTTCGAAAGCACGGACATTCATAACTTTTAAGAATTCTCGGGCCTTATTTGTCAGGAATTTGGCAAGTAAACCCTTAACTCCACTCCTTGTTACCCAATTAGCTTCAATGTCGGACCTCGTCATGTGTAAAGCTGCGGCAACTTCTTCAGACTTCGGAACCTTTTCTAAACCACTGAACGGTAGTTGATCAAGGATAGGTATCCCAAGCAGTCTGGAGAATTCTTCCAATGTGGGTACCAACTGATAATCTGGGAATGTGAAGCAATGATGTTTAGGGTCGAAGAACTGGAATAAAACTCTCATCATATCTTCTTTGAACCCAGTGGTAACTAAATTGAGAAGAGAACCATGTCTCTTGATGAACTGCGCATGATCGGAAAGTTCTGACACTAAGTTCTTGAGTTGAGGAGAGATTGCTACAAGATTAATCCGGATGGTCTTCCTGGGAGCCATAGCTTTACAAAACAGAGCAAAGTTAAATCCCTAAGTCCTTGAAATGGTTATAATGTCATGATATTATGATGTTATGATGTTATTATGTTATGATGTTATGATGTTATGTAAACAAACACAAGCAAGTCACACAACAATCACTCCTAAGTTTTAAGGCTTGCATGAGTTCCATAGGTAAGTACCCCCCCTACTGAAGTTTGGTTGGTTCAACCTGTCCTAGAATAGTAACCGGGTTCTAAAAGGATCTCCAATCATTGACCTTTCTTCAAGTCCACTTCAGTGCAACACCAAGTGGTTGACCGAAGCTTCCCTAAAGTCCAATCTCAAGGAGTGTAGTATCGAGTCTCAACCAACCCCAGTCGGAACCGAAGTCAGTTATCTCACTACTTTCTAATGGCCAGGATGAGTCAATTAGGGTTCTAAAGGTCTGGTTAATGCTTTAATGACACCACGCAGATGCCAAATTTTTCCTCAAGTAAACATGAGGAACATCAGGACATCCAAAGTGTCACATTAACCGTAGCCATCATTTTAACCATTCCAGTATACGCCAGATAGTTGCGATGATCTATTGCTACTTACCTAAGGTACACTAGATCCGAGTGTAGGATCTTTCACTCAAGAATACCCAAGCAATCCCTTAAAAGTAAATCAGACAATTTTAAATAAGTGATCTTGTTTTTTAAGGTAACCTCTCTTGTAATCGTCCCCAGCAGAGTCGCCAGTTCTGTCATACGGTGAACTGACTTGGGGTATTTTGCTTTTTATCGCAATGTCGCGGATAGCAAGAGTCGCCATCGACTTTTCTTTTATCCAATAAGGAAAGGTGGAAAAGAACAGGAAAGACCTCAATAGATTTTGGGTTCGGGAGGTACATTATACAAAGGGAAGGTATTAGCACCCTTTGTATCCATGGTTATCCATGGGCTCTTAATTGCTGGATCACTTATATTTTGTCTGAAAAGTGTTGGTGAATTGTTTAAAAATGTTTCGAAAAGAGAGTTTAACTTTGTAATGATTCTCGTATGAATGTATACAAAGTATTTATCTCGTTTGATTTTGAAAAACAGTTTAGAAAAATATAACTTGGTAATGATTCTAGTATGAATGTATACCAAGTGGTGATTTTCTAGGACTTGCAAAGTGTGAGGGGTGGAAAATGTTTTAGGTTATGATCCAGTAATTGAGAGTTATACCTTCCTAAGGTCGTTATGGGCATTTCCTATCCTTATGAGGGTAAAACTGTCCTTACTATTGAGAAGTAAGTAGTTTTATCCTTTGGATGTAAAAGGGTCATTGTAGGGTCATCGATAGGTCATTGAAGGCAACAGTTGTAAGGATACCTTAGCATTCGAAGGGACGATCATCATTTAACCGTAGGCTACACCGAAGGGTCATCGAGGGACAAAATCGTATTTTCGAAGGCAACATCCGAGGGACCATGATTTATTTTATGATGATTTAACCGAAGGGTCTTTGCTAAGTGTATCCCTACATTCGCGGGACACGACCGTTATACCGTAATACCGTAAGGCAGTAAAGAGAGGTCCAAGATCACATATTTAAAGGCCGTATTTTACAATCAATTAGGCAATTAGGATGAATCTCCACATTAAAATCAATACATTAAAATCAGCTAAGTAATTGAGGGTGGATCTCCACATTAAAATTAATACATTAAAATTAATTAGGTAATTTAGGGTGAAACTCCACAAAGGGCATCCCACAAATAAAGTGGAATACCTATCTAGCTAGCTTTCCCGGCGATGTGTGAACCTTTGCAAAACTCAGCAAACATGTCAGAATACCAAATCAGGGTGCAATCGAGAATTACACCACAAAAGAAACCAGAACAGCAGTAGGGTCAGATAAACAATGCATGGCTATGATAAAAACATGACAGGTGGGCAAAAGTCAGAACAGAAAAGTCGACTGCTGTCGCGTTCGCTCCTGCTTCGCCTAGCGAAGTCTTAGCGAACACTCGTTGCATGCTCGCTTAGCGATGTGCTAGCGAGCGGCTGCGGATTCCGGTTTTAATAACGATATAATGGCAGCAAGCTTCACACCTTATAGCATTCATTACAGAGATTATGTGGTTAGACATTCAGATGTTCATGCATACTTAAATTCATATGTAAAACTTAAGATAGTTTCATAAATTCAATCATGATACCATGTGCAAATTAAGAACATAAGGTAGTAATAGCAATGCCAACCTGTTTGTAATCGAATTGTAACCTTGAATTGGCCGATCGGATCGAATTGAGCGGAAGTGACCTTGCTGCCGCCGGCTTTTCCTTCAGGGTTTCCTTTAGGGTTACTCGGAATTCTCAGGGTTAGCCTCCAGGGTTTTCCGTCTGTGAGCGCTAGGGTTTGCTTGCTAGGGTCCTCCTTTCGTCCTTTTTCGTCCTCTTTCCGTCCTCTTTCGTCCTCTCTTTTTCTGACTGGAGTTGTGGTATTTATAATGCCTTTTTTTCATGACCTAATGGGCTCAGAGTGAAGCCCAGAATTTTCTGTTATCTGCCAGCTTCGCTAGGCGAGCGTGTAGCGAACGTTCGCTAGGCGAGCGTGCAGCGAACGTTCGCTAGGCGAAGGATTTGCTCGCCTAGCGAGCAGGCCAGTTTGGGCCATTTTCTGGATTGGGCCACTCGTGAGCTGGGCCTTTGTTCCTTTAAGATCAGTGTCATAAAAATGAGTCGGAGTGCCCTGAAAAATGTCTTGAAATATTAATGGGCAAATTTTGGGGTATGACACAGTGCCATCAATATTTCCAAGAATCCCATCCAACACAGCAGGACCAAACATATTGACATTAGACATCACTTCATCAGAGATCTGGTAGAAGACAAAGTGATTACCTTGGAACATGTAGCCACTGAACTACAACTTGCTGACATATTTACAAAGGCTCTGGATGCTACTCAGTTTGAAAATTTAAGGGGCAAATTGGGGATATGCCTTTCTGAGGATTTATAGCAATCAATGATGTTTGGGATGTATTGTTTAATATCTCAACCTATTAAACAATTAAAAGTGTGCTATGACTGGACAACAGATCACAGCTATGTTACTTGCTGCAAGTGTGGTAACAAGATGTTAAGGGGATATCCTAACATGAGACAACCTATGTGCCTGCTGGACTTCAAGAAAGTGTTCATGCAGGAGTGGTTCAAGATGTCAGACTCAAAGTCATGGCATCTGATATGGGTGTACCTGCTGTAAAGCAAGAGTCTGTGACTACTTGATCAAAGCTGTGAAGCAAGATCAAGTGGGTGGTGTCTTGATCAAAGCTGTAAAGCAAGATCAAGAATATGGTTCTGTCATTTGTGTGTAATTCTGGTCATTTTGGTCTGTAATTTATGGTGTTGCTTTGGCAACATTTTTGACAAAAGGGGGGAGTAACATCTGTGATGCCCCAGGACAACAGATTATGTGATTAAACAGATATTGAAGATCCTCTAATCCAGAGGTTGTGCTGCAGCTGATGTTCCACTTCTATGTGTGCTGATGTTAGAAGTTTTTATTTAACTTCTGTGTGTGTGCTGCTGTTAGAAGTTTTTATTTAACTTCTGTGTGTGTTGAGTGTGTAGCTGCTCTGAGTGTATTAGCTAGTTTTTTTTTCCTGCTAGATGTGTGTTTTCCGCTGCTGTGAACTCTGTTGTGATGCCAAGTTGTTTTAGCCAAAAATTTGCCAAAGGGGCAGTTTGTAGATGTTTGATTGGCTGCATTTTATGTTAAAACACTAGCTGGACTCTAATGTCTTGACTGATGTCATGACATGCTTTGGAGATGTTTGATTGGCTGCATTTTGTGTTAGAACATCTAACTATACTCTGATGTCTTGATTGATGTCATGACATACTTGAGTAGTATGCTGCAGGTTTAGCTAATACAGGAGTTACTGAATGTCAAACTAGATGTAATGATATTCATCCCTGACAGCAGATACTGAGGTGTAGAACAGTTGGTTGTCTGCTATAACTCAGTATTTAATTTCAGTCTGTTTATCAAGGGAATAACAGACCTGGCATAAGGCCTACTGTCTGAATGTCAAACTGGATGTTATGGCATTCATCATTGACAACATATACTGAATAATAGGCAGGTTGGTTTTCTGCTACAGTTCAGTATGTATCTCAGTCTGTTCTTCAGGAGGATAACAGACCTGGCATAAGGCACATTCTGTAAATGTCAAATTGGATGTTTTGACATTTATTACTGTAAGCTAATACTGAAGTATAGACTGGTTGGTCTTTTATAGTACAGCATTTTGTACAGTCTGTTTTCAGAAAAATAACAGACTTAGCATATGATCTATGTTCTGGACGTCAAACTGAATGTTGTGACATTCATTCCTGACAGCATATGCTAAATTGTAGGATGGTTAGTTTTTCTGTTTCAGTATTTTTCTCAGGCTATTTTTCAGGAATCCAACAGCTGAGCTAAAATCCAGGAAACTAACAACTAAGCTACAATTAATGAACCTAACAAATAGCCTATTTGTTAGTACCCTAATATGTGGAAATTAGGTTAACTTGCTTAACCTTAATTTTAGGAAATACAAGTACAAGGCCCAAGTGCTGCAATATAAAAGGATGACAATCCTTCATTCAGAACTCGGGGATTTTAGGCGTGAAGATTTTATTGTTCCATCATACTTCACTGCTGTATTTTTGTGTGTCTTGTATTAGGTGTATCTTGTGAGCCAAGCAATTATCACCTAGATGATTGGATTGGACTAGGGTGTTCATTGAGTTGTAAGTGTTGTGTCACTCTAAGCTTTTAAGCGTGAGTGTTGTGTATCTTGATTAAAGCTGTTAAGCACAATCAAGAGTTGTTTGAAGTGTGACTTCACCATTAACTTTAATCTAATTAAAGGTTGTAATCACTGAGGTGATTGAGGGGGAGTGAGTAGGAACTCTGATCTTAGTGTAAGATTGAAATTGCATTGGGTAGGTATTAAGTGATAGGATTAAACAGTTGGTTTAAGGTCTGAATTAATACTACTAATAGTGGATTTCCTCCCTGGCTTGGTAGCCCCCAGACGTAGGTGTGTGTGACACCGAACTGGGTAAACAATTCCTTGTGTTATTTACTGCACTTACTTTTTAAGTTCTGCATAATTCTTGTCTGCGCAGAATTGGATGTCATAACATCCCGTGTGACATCGAAAGTCTGTTAACTAGAATTTCAATCTTGCTTATAAATCTTACCTTAATCAGGAGATTACACAAACCCTTGGTTCATTACACAAGGGATTGAGCCATTAACCAAGTCTTGATGCCGTATTTGGAAGATTTTGCAAAAAGCTTCGTATCCATTTTGATAAAGACCAACTTTTCCAACCACTCTTGCATTGAGCTTCCAACTTGTTTATTCTGATCACACTTAACCTCTAAACCAAAAAGAAACATCCTAAACCTCAAGAAAAGTACCTCTAAACTCCTTCTTTCACTCCACTTTTTCATCATGATCCATTATGCATTTTTGTGCAAATTGAAACCAAGTTACCAAACTAGCATTCCAATTGAACCAAGATTGATTTCTACAAGTTACATGAACCATATGGAGCCTCTATAAATAGAGATCCAAGCCTCATAACTCAACACACCAGAATTGACACAAAAACTCCATTGTAGCAAATTCTCCAAACCTCAAACTTCCAAATTCCATTGTGCTTGTGTTTTCTCCAAACCAACACATCAAACAACTTCTAAACATCCATTAGAAATTGTCCAAACACTTGAAAAACTTATGTAAAAACCCTACCATCATCTTCCAAATCACATTTTCATAGCTTGCAACTTGATTTGTAAAGGAAGAACCAAGCACTCCCAGCTCAAGCCAGGCATTCAAACACCTTCCTTAAGGTGTAAGGAAGTTGTTCAGATCATAAAATCACATCTGAAACACCCCTATTTCAAAACACAATTTTCATTTTTGAGGTATGTACTCATTTCTTCAATTTATGATTTAAGGCACCATTTTGCAGCATTCTTGTTACCATTTCACTTGCCAAGATGTGAGGAACAAAACCCCTATGATCATTGGTCTTAATCGGTGGTGTTTGGAATTTAATTTTAAATTTAATTTAAGGGTTCATATGAATTTTGTTTGATTTCTGTATATTTATGAAAAAGAAATTAAATTGGTTAATACCATTAGATTCCTTACGAAATTCTAAGCAATTTTGGTCTTTACAACTTTTGATTTCGTTAATAATTGAGAGAGTTAGAGTTTTGAGAAGTTGTGAAAATGGTGGAAATGGTGGACTACGAGATGAATGAGAAGGATGAAGTTTGGAGTAATTTTTAAATTTTTAAATTTAATTTAATATATATTTTAATTTATGTAACTTAGTACATGAATTGACATTATGCCCTAGTGGTAAAACATTGGTTTGTTAAGTCTCTTGCATGTATAAGGTCTTTGGTTTGAATGCCCCTGACTTTTGTTTCTTTTTTTTTATATCTTTTGTATTAAATCTTAATATATTATTTATCACACACATCATGTTATCACCACTTAGTGTGTGACCCAGTGGCTTATGTTTTAGCCTGCAACCACCAGGTCAAGGGTTCATACCCCCTTGGCCACACTTTACTTATTTTGTACCATTATTTTTTATGGTTTTCTTCACATCTTCATGAATTTATTTCTATATGCAAAATTAATTATTTTTGGGGATTTTTTGCACACTTGTTATTTATACCCTCTATTTTATTTTGACCATTTTTATTAGGTAGAAAACTAGTGCATTTTATGTTATTTTTAGGTCTTTTAATGTATTTTCTTTTACTGTTTCTTTGCTCTAAGTGATCATAGATGTTTGTGTGACCAATGTATATTTGTTTCGATCTTGTTTGATGTTGGTAGCATTTTGTTTGCTTAAACATGATCATTATTTGGGCATTATACCATGATTAAATGACCTTGTTTTAAAATATTAGTGATTGATTATTTAGATGAAACTTAGGGTTTTGTTTAGATGAATCTTTTGAAGCATCTTGATGCATGATTAGGGTTTCCACTTAAGCTTGGTATTATCATGAACTTTGATTTAAGTTTAATGTTTATTTTGTGAAGACTTATAATGTGATGCATGCTTGACCTAAATTGATTCATGTTGTGTTTACCATTTACCAATGAATGCCTTTACCATGTCAAATATGATTTTGTCTTCACCATCAATGTATTGTATCTTATGATGTTATGTGAAACTTAGTCATGTCTTGTTTATGTTTATCTCAATGCCTAAAAACCATGATCAATATTGTCATCTATACCTCACTCACCTTGTGATTACCATTGTATTTAGCCATATTTTGTGCCTTAATGTTAATGCATGTTCAACCTTGTTATTATTTATATCCAAGGGAAAGGAATCATGACATTCTTGTCATTTTGAATGTGTGTGTTCATCTTCATCCTATACAACTTTACTTCCCCTTAATCCAAAACTTTTAAATACAATCTTAGGTTCCTCTCAATGTAAACCTTAGGATTCTATCTCTGTCTCTCCTTCTTATAACCGCTTTCATAATAAACTTTGACTTAGGTTATTATTTTCCCTTTTATTTCTTAATCAAATGCTTCAAAACACTTAAGCATATTCAAAGATCGTTTCATAAGACCTAAAAAAACTTAAACTTAATTCAAACCGTTTTGTCACTTAAGCATATTCAAGGATCTTTTCATAAGACCTAAAAAACACAAACTTAATTCAAACCGTTTTGCCACTTTGGCTTTTCCATGTTTAAAACCTTTTCCTAAAAGGATTAAACATGAGTCATCCCAAGTTGAGATTTAAATCTCCTACCCCATAACATTGTTGAGATTGATATTGATTCTTTTCCATTTGGAAGAGGTGTGTGGCATACTCGTTGATTCTATATCCAAGTGAGATCCCTTCTTTCAATTTGATGCAAAGATCTATCTTCCACATGTTTGTGGTGGTTTAAAAGTTAGTTTTCTTCTTAAGATGACAATTTGTCTCTTTCTCATAAAATCAACCCCAACAAATCCCTCCTTACTTTTGAACCTGAACTACGAGGTTTTGATCTTTCACGGGTACGTAGGCATAAGACTCAATGTCTTTCCAAATAATCAAACAATAAAAAGATGTTTTTTTTCTCATCTCCCCAATCAAATAGAAAATAATTTTAAACCAAACACATATATTATTAAAAGGTTCCTGTAGAGTACTATAGATGATTATGGTGTCAATACCCTCCCTTTTCATAACACACTGTTTACCTTGAAAATTGGTAAACAACTACTGATCTTCCAAATTTCTAAATTTGGTTATTCACTGGATCGATCAGATTGATCCTAGGACATGTGCTAACTATTTTTAAAGTGAATTCTAGTAACTATGAACACTTCGACAGTGTCTGTGGAATTGATGATTAAAACTTAGACAGTAAAAAGCTAATATGAATTAAAGAGAAAAACTATAAAAGAACATGATAATAACCAAGTAGCAAAGGCAAGTGTTAGAAACAAAGAAGCACTAAGATGTTTGAAATAACGAAGTAAAATAGACTGTTTGAAATAAAGAAGTAAAAATATGTATTTCTGGAAAAGTAAAGGTAAATTGTATTGCTTCAAAATAACTAACAATGGTGTAAACAAACATACATTTCTTAATTTACGATTCCTCTTCACACGGGTACTTGGTAAATTTTACAGACTCTGTACACACTTTGACACACACCTTTGATCCTAACACTAATACCCTTTATTTATACTCAATCAAAATAACCTTTTCTAATGACCCTTCAATCACGTCGAGACACACGGCACTTTGCATGGATGCAGCTATCCATTATGCCCCACGTGTACCTTCAACAGTTTCAGATAAGAGCAAAGTTCCCTCCTTTATTTGAATTTTGAATCTCCAATCGAAAACCGTCTTCAACCATTTGAAGAAATATTTTTAAGTCCTAACTACACGTTGACCCTTATTACCCAGAGACTTTCAACTAGGTCTCTTTAATATCATATCCGGTCGAAACATCTCTACCCGGTCGAAACATCTCTTCATGGTCGAAACATCTCTACATAGGATTTCCCTTTTGGTAATTCTACAGTGGGCGTCGAAATTATGAGCTAACAAATTGCCCCCCAAAAATGTTATTTTCGACATATGAGAGAAAAATACATTTTTTGAGAACACGCTTCAACGCCTAAAACAACCTTGACATTGTGCCAAGTGTTCCAATGTTGCAAAACTTTTCAGTTTCTTCAGCTGTCTGGTGACGTCAGAATCACCATTACCTTTTTTCTAACCACGTCTCTTCAGTCCACAACCGAATCTTTTCACTCATCACGTTTCCTAGATTCTAGGAAATCATGGGTTCATACATTAATTAACATCTCTCCATCACAGTGCCAGAGGAAGACACATGTCCCACTAACTTGTCAACCATTAATGCTGATTTGAAGCGTTTTCTCTTCCAAGCACACCTATAAAACCCAGAAACTTACCCATTTCACACTTTACGCTTTCTGAACTTCCAAATGCTCTAGCTATTTCTCTTCAAACAATCTTCAACCATAAAACCCATATTTTACAAGTGTAACTTGGTATGTTTGGGTGCATACTGCAGGTTTGGCATGGCTGCAGTCATGACTTGTTAGGCATGGACTTGGCAAGGTTGTGGTTGTTGCAAGTTCCTGTTTTACTGCATGTTTGCTGCATGATTTGGTGTGCTTTGCTTCTCATGCCTTGCAGTTCGTATTTGGATCATGTTTGGACTACAACTTGATGTCCATGTGAAGGTTTGGTTAGGAGGTGGGTCTGCTGCAGGTTCATGTCTGGATGTGCATGACACCTTATACATGCTACTATAAGACTTATCTTCTATGCTGGCATGTTGATGTGCATTCTACAGGTGGTAAAACCAATTCAATTATGACCTTGCTCATGATTCTGCTTGGTTTTGCCTCTTTTCTTAGCTTAGCATATGCACATGAAAATTGATTGAACAAGACAACATGACATCAACTTGAAATTTTGAAGCAACATGTCCAAATGGCAAACCAATGGATCATGGTGTAACTTTGGAGATTAAAAATGGGATTTAGGGCTTTAGGATGAGAATTTAGGGTATTAGGGATTTGGGTTGACTTTGGTCAAAGTTGACCAAAAAGTCAATTGTTGACCAAAGTCAACACTTGGTCAAAAGTTGCCAAGACTTGTAATTTTTCATGTAATGATCAATGTAATGGTTTATAGATGGTTATTTAGAAGTTAAATGGTTCTCAAGTTATTTTTATTTTACATTCGATTTTGTATTTGTATGTGCTTGAATTGAAATGAACATGGTCATGGCTTGTAAATGGAATGGTTTATGAACAAGGCCATCATCACTTAATGAAACAAGGTTAAGGCTTAAATATGAATTAAAGGATATAACTACCTCTTGGAAAGATAAAGCCATCCATGGACAAGACAACCAGGCATTGAGACTAAGATGAATTGGATTCAAGACCAATGACCAGATGAAAATAAACCAAGGATGGACCTTGTACTTGAGGTGATCAGATGGAATGACAAGGGTGGAGCAAAGCATGGAAGCCATAGGACTATGGGCTTGAGCCAAGACAAAAAGGACAAAGATCAAGGTGGTGCCAATCAGTCAATGGGTGAAAGGTGGATGGAGTTAGGGTTTTGGATGTCTCCAAATGGAAAGTCAAGCCACAAATTACATCAAGACCATTCCCTCCTTGATTAGGGTTTCCATGAAGCCTACTTCTCAAGCAGGTCCTTTGAACCAAACCATATGCTTCAACAACAAGTCTTCCAATGTATGAGCATTCATCAAGGTTTTGATGGCCAGAACAAGGCCTATTGAAACTCCAAATGATCCCACTATCATACCATCAAGAGCTAGGCTTTTGAAGAACCCCGAGGATTGCTTAGGTGGCCCCTTGTTGAATGCATACCTCCACCATCAAGAAGTCAAGGTTTCACATCCCCTATTCTTTAATGAAAGTCCAAATCACACTTTTCAAGTTATTACACATGAAAACCCTAGCTCCATAAGCCAATAAATTTGAATCTATGGTGATCCCCTAATGGAATGAATGATGCTTATGCATGAGTTGTTAATGTATGCAACTGATCCCCAAGTCAAGTGGTTGGATGGAAATATGAAAAAAACGGAGGGTAAATTTTGGGGTACAACACCTTCTTGTCTTAGGGAAATTCGACAAGTGACCAAGTGTTGTTGACTTCGATTGACTTTAGCTCTTCGTCCATTGCTTTTATCCACTTTGAATCTTTCAATGCCTCAGTTGCATTGATAGGTTCGACATCTACGTAGAAAGCATAATGTACCAACTCACCTTCTTCATTGACCACATCATCTGATGTAATCACACATTCTTGCAACCTTGCAGGCATGTGTCTTGTTCTTTGAGGTCTGCTTGTGCTTGCTTCACCTCTTACTTCTTCATGTCGAACTTCTCTTTCGACTTCACTAGCTGGTTTGTCACAAAAGATTCTCACTGGATCTTTCTTGACATTCTTAGTCCAATCCCACTCCTTAAGCTCTTCTATGATCACATCCCTGCTGATCACCACTTGCTTATTCATTGGGTTGAACAACTTGAATCCTCCAATCGAATGATATCCTATCAGGATCATCAGACTCGACTTGTCATCAAGTTTTCTTCTCAACTAATTTGGCACATGTCTATGTGTCGCACCTCGAAAAATGAGAACACGACTTAGCGAAGCGCGAACGCACGCTCGCAATGATGGATTGAACAGAGTCGCCACCGAACTTTATTTATTCCTAAAAAGGAAAGGGGAAATATCGATAAAACCCAAGACAAAACGATAATGATTATTGGTCGTTGCAACCAAATCAGGGTTCGGGAGTCGATTACACAAGGGGAAGGTATTAGCACCCCTCACGTCCGTTGTACTCAACGGGAACCATTAGGTTAGTTGTGTGCGTTAATGTTAGTTTGAAATGTTAGGCTTTTCAGTTTATTAGGTGGGAAAGAAAGAATAAAAGAGAGGAAAATGTTTTTGGATTTTTGACGAAGGACTAAACCTAAGTTTTTTATTAGTGGGCCTGACAAGATTTACAAATCCTGCTCCTACGTATCTCAACAGAGAAATCAAGGCTTACGTAGTTCTGGATAGAAAATGTTTGTTTGTTGGTCGATTTTAGCGAAAGCTATATTGTATTAATCGACGAAAACATTGTTTTACCCAAAACAGATGAGAAACGGACGTATACCACACATCAAGTGGATTTACAAATCAACATTCGGAAAAACGTCACTTATCTCAACTCAACAATTGTGGCCGAAGCATTGCTTTACATCACCTTAAAACAAGATGTCTTTCGTTTTGAAAAGGTTTTTCTAATCAATCGCACGAAGGCGAAAAAAAGAGTTTGATTGGTCGGATGTATTTTTTGAGTAATGACGAGAACCTGGATGAGCGAGATATCCATCTCGAATCCTAGTCTCAGGAGTGCACGGTATCCACCATGTTCCATTTCCATCTTTATTGGCAGAAGTGTTTAATAAAGATTAAGTGTTTTGAATTTGATTGAGAAAGGGGTTTGAAGAAACTGTATTGACAATGACGGCGAGAGTCAAGATAGACGAGGCATCCACCTCGAATCTTAATCTCAGGAGTGCACGGTATCCACCATGTTCCATTTCCATCTTTATTAAAAAGGTATTAAGATAGGAATTAAGTATTTTGGAGTTTGAAAGACGAGTACCTATGACTTGCAAGCTCTTACAGCTTGGGTCTAATACTCGGGACTACGTCTGGATATTTCACCCAGGTAATCTTTTTCTTCCTATTTTTATTAAGAAAATGGTTTGAATATTTATAAGTATTTTGAAGAGAAGACGAATACATAGGGCTTACAAGCTCTTACAACTTGGGCCTAATATTCGGGATTACGACTGAATATTCCATCCAGGTAATCTTTTTTCTTCCAACTTTATTAAGAAAATGATTTGAATAATGGAGTATTAAACAAGGCATGGGAAGTATGAACATGTTAAACAATCAAGCAATAGTAAGCATGGATGAAAGAAACAAGTATAACAGATAACAGATGAACCAGACAGATGAAAAGATGCACAAAAAGGGTCCACTGAAATGATTGAATCAAGACATGAGGTAAGGATCAAATAAAATCAAGATAAAAGGCCTCTAATACATGGCCTATGAGATGAACAAGGGAGGATCAAAAGATCTCTTCAATTGCCATAAGCAATCCCTAAGTCAAACATCGATCATAAAGAAGTCAACTGAAAAATCGAGCCAGCTTAATAAATATCAAATAAATAGCAAATTAATCAAGAAAATTATGAAAAATTAAACTAAGTAAGGTGGGGTCAGGACATTGTCATCCCCCTAAAAGATTTTAAAAATAATGAAAATTAGTGCAAAAATTAATTGAAATAAAACAAAGGTCAAACTAAAAGTCAACCAACCAAACTAGGTTAAAATTAAATCAAGAATAAATAGCAAATTGATCAATAAAATTATGAAAAATTAAACTAAGGAAGGTGGGGTCAGGACATCATCATCCCCCAAAAAGATTTCAAAAAATAATGAAAATTGATACATGAATTAATTGAAATAAAACAAAGGTCAAATCAAAAGTCAACCAACAAGACTAGGTTAAAAATAAATCAAGAATAAATAGCAAATGTGAAATAAAATTTCCAAGAAAAAGTCAGGTTGACCATGGGACAGTGGTCAACCTTCATCCCAAAAATCAAAAGCTAAAAATAATTTTAAGTCATAAAAATAAAATCAAGAATTAAAGGTATGCTTAAAAGAACCACTTGGAGTGAATAATTAAAATAAAATATTAATAACTTATAAATGTGAAAATAAAAAATAAATAAAATTAAATAAGACATCAAAAAATGTGAAAAATATTTTTGGGGATTTTTATGAATAAGAAAAATATTTTAAAGAATTAAAATCAAAACAGAAAATAAATGGGAATAAAAAAAAGAAATTGAAAAGAGGGGGTGGATTGACATTTGTGATAGACTGGAGAATGAATTAAGCGCTAATGGGCCCTGAAATGTGGGGGTGTAGAAAGCAAGCAGTGGAAAGGACCATGGTCCAAAACGCGCTTAAGCCAGGCGTGACAAAAATGAAATAACATTTTAAATGAAATAAATCATGTGACATAATATCAATTGGTCAAGGCAACTTAAGTCGCTACAAGACAAAAACACAACGACGGCCCAGATTAAAACGTGCGCCTTGGATCTAATGGTCCTCAAGATGACACGCGGTCATCTTCTTCCACAAACCAAACCCTAATGCCATGCAATGCAAATACGCAGAAAATGCAGTGAATTTTGCTCAACTTCCACTCAAGAACCCGACCACCCTAGGGCATCAAATGACATGAAATAAAGCCCAGGTTTCAAGTATGAAATGCAAGGTTTAACATGGTATCCTTGTTTGAGTAAAATGATGGCTTAGTCATGGAGAAAAATTGTCAACAAGGTATCAATATGGCCACGGATATGAGCAACAAGCAACATCATAAACCAACATCAAGAACACAAGCATATGATTGGCATTGTAAACAAGCATGAAACAAACATGAGCATATGATTAGCATGGCAAACACCATGATGATGAGCATGGTAAACAGCATGATGATGAGCATAGTAAGCAAGCATAAGGATGAGCAAAACAAATAGCCATGGAGTAAGATGATTACCTAGTGGAAGCTTGGTCCACTGCCTCTTGATTGTGGAGAAAATGGAAGAAGAATGGTGCTTCCTTCTTGGTGCTTTAAAGCTTCAACTTGAGAAATGGAAGAGGAATGAAATCTGACTCTAATGAACTCTTTGCTTGCTTTGCTCGAAAATCCACAACCTCCTTTTTTCAGGTTAGGGTTTATGGCTTAAATACGTGGGTCAATAAATCCTTAATGGGCTCAGAAATGGTTGTGTGTTCATGAGCAAAAAGTGCATTTGGTGAGGTGGTGTTAGAAAGTTGCTTATTTTGGCAAAACTTAAGTGAGTGGAAAAAAGATGCATGGCCAAATGAGGAAAACAAAAAAACATGGGCTGTGACATGGCTTGGTCGGGCTGCAGCATGGCTTGGTCAGGCAAGGAATTCATTTCAAAGTGATGACTTTGTGGCCATATATCTTGATGAACAAGCCACCTTTTGATGAGATAATGCAAACAGTAGAAAGATCTCATGGAGCTTGGCATGTTTCATGTTGAGCATGAGTGGAAATTATGAGTGGAAGAAGGTGAAAAATGGGCCTCAAGTTCAGGTCACACCATGCAAAACTGGTTGGGCAAGTTTGACCTAAAATCTGCCTAGAAAATCAAGTCATGGTGCCAACTTTAAGTGAGTGCATCTCTCAAACCATGGATCCAAATGAGATGATTCCAAAGGGAGATGAAAAAGGACATGGCAAGGTATAATTGTTGTGAAGAAAATATTTTCAAATGATGCCTTGAAGTGCAAGAAAACTGGCCAAGAAGTCTTGCCAAACTTTGGAGATTTTTAGACTTAGAAATTTTTCTAAGTGTCCTAAAAATATGCCCCCACTTTGACTAAGCTTAACTTTCTCAATTTTGATCCAAATGGAGCAAACTTTATATCTCTAGAAAGCTTGGAACAAGAGGAACAACTTTCATGTTGGAGAAATTTTCAAATGGAGCTTTTATCTTAATGGAAGATGGGCTTAAAGTGAGTGCAACAATCATAAAAACTTGCCCTAAATGGAAAGTCAACCATTTCCAATTTAAGTAACTTTTCCAATTCCTGATTAAATGATGAATCCATGATCCAACCTTGATCAAATTTCACATGTAGGCTCCCCTAGGCATGAACTTTGAGGTTCCACTCTCAAAAAGTCAGGAGTTGACTTTTCTGGCCCCACAGTTGACTTTTCCCAAACTGTCTGATTCCCGATTCTAGTGATCAATTGAAGCACTTCTGGCTCAAATAAAAAGTTGATTTTTTGTATGTAGACCCTTATGGACATATGGAAGTCCATGAAAAAGAGTTTCACCCAAAAAATCAGAAATAAACTGATTTTATACCAAACCCTAATTTTAGGGCAAAATTGACCAGGAACTGATTGCACTGCTTGCCGATGGATCTTTCTGAGGAAACAAAGAAAATGAATGAAATAATGATATGAATATCAGGGTCCAAATCGGGGTGTGACAGTTGCCCCTATTTAAGTATCTTCAACCAGAGAATATGAAGTAGGACGACCTTCATATGATCATAGGAGAAGATATTTAAATACTAAGAAAACCCTGATTTTGATCCTGAAATGAAAATGCTATGATATGATATGCATGGATGCAAGATTCTCTTTTTTTGTAATTTTTATCTGCTAGGGATATGGTGAACCCTTAACAGGAGATGCTACTAGACAGACCAATCTGTAGGGGATACTGATGGTCCACATGGAAACAGACAAATGGTAAAAACCAACTCGCTGGGGAAAACAATCTTGCTGGAGGATCAGACACACACTAGAGAGTACTCAAAGTGAAACTCGATGAACGACACTTAGAATACAAGAGATTTCGGCAGTAAGTTCACACATGACTTACTAAACCCGAATAAGAAAAATTCCTACAACAGGTTCATACATGACCTGATAACACCGAAACAATCATAGAGAAAGATTCTTCAAAACAGGTTCATACATGGCCTGGTAATACTGGAATGAAAGTTCATCAACAGGTTCATACATGACCTGACAATGCTGGGGAATATCAAGAAGTTCTGATAGCAAGTTCAAACATGAATTGACAACAAATAGAAAAATTCAAAAAGAGTATATCAACAGGTTCATACATGACCTGATGACCAACTTGAACATTTTGAGAAAATTTCCACAACAAGTTCATACATGACTTGACAACATTGAAACAAAAGGTTCAGCAACAGGTTCATACATGACCTGACAAAATTGGAATAATCAAAGAAAAAGATTCTTCAAAACTGGTTCAGACATGACCTGGTAATACTGGAATAAAGGCTCAACAGCAACAGGTTCATGCATGACCTAACAATGCTGGAACATTCAAAGAATTTTCAACAACAGGTTCATACATGACCTAACAAAACAGGAACATTCAAAGAATTTTCAACAACTGGTTCAAACATGACCTGACAATACTGGAAAACATACAAAGAAAAGTTCCATCAACAGGCTCATACATGATCTAACAGCATTGGAAAATTCAAAGCGTTTCGACAATAGGTTCAAACATGACTGATCAGTGCATTTTGATGAGTAAGTTAGGCTTTAATATAATAATATGATTCGAGTTGATTTGTGTATTCAGGAGGTTTATGTCTGCATAACTGTGGATTAGTGTTCTTACAATGTCCTTAGTGTGCAAGATTAGTACCTATCGAAGCAAACTTAACCGAAGATGACTTATAGCCTAGAATGAGTAACCGTTGATGTGTCTGTGTTTTGTTTTGTTTTTCATTTTGCTCGGAGTGCAAAAGTTCAAGTGTGGGGGAATTTGATCAGTGCATTTTGATGCACGTTCTTCCATGTTTGTACTTAAGCATTTCTTCGGTTTGCTTTGATTATTTTTATGTTTTAATGTGTTTTCATAATTTATGTTATTTTTGCACTTATTTAATTTTCGTATTTAATTTTCAGCATTAGCAGCTTTCGCGAGAAAAATCATATCTTGAGCTAGGAGTATCGGATTGAGACGTTCTACCAATTGATGGAAAGCTAAGAAAAAGATCTACAACTTTTGTTCAGAAGTCGAGAGCTGAATCAGACTGTAGCAGGGCCAGAAATTTCATTGAAGCTGCTGCATTATTTTTATATTTTGTTTGGGTTAGTTGTATTGGGCCCGGATCGTACATTTGACCCGATTGAGTTGTGAAACGGGTTTGGGTGTTTTTACCTAGGTTAGGCAGCCAAAAACAGGGGGACGTTTTTCTATTCATGTACGATTTTTTGAGAGCTAGCAAGATGACTATGGAGAACTAATCCCTTTTGAATCAACCTGCTGTAATTCAGAATCCGCTTTGAGGTTTTTATTAATTCCAATTTGTTTCCTTTGAATTCTTCTTATAATTCCAATTATTTGCTTAATCTAATTGTTGCTATAGGATAGAATCCTTAAATTCGACTGATGAGATGATTCCAAAGGGAGATGAAAGAGGACATGGCAAGGTATAATTGTTATGAAGAAAATATTTTCAAATGATGCCTTGAAGTGCAAGAAAACTGGCCAAGAAGTCTTGACAAACTTTGAAGATTTTTAGACTTAGAAATTTTTCTAAGTGTCCTAAAAATATGCCCCCACTTTGACTAAGCTTAACTTTCTCAATTTTGATCCAAATGGAGCAAACTTTATATCTCTAGAAATCTTGGAACAAGAGGAACAACTTTCATGTTGGAGAAATTTTCAAATGGAGCATTTATCTTGATGGAAAATGGGCTTAAAGTGAGTGCAACAATCATAAAAACTTGCCCTAAATGGAAAGTCAACCATTTCCAAATTAAGTAACTTTTCTAATTCCTGATTAAATGATGAATCCATGATCCAACCTTGATCAAATTTCACATGTAGGCTCCCCTAGGCATGAATTTTGAGGTTCCACTCTCAAAAAGTCAGGAGTTGACGTTTCTGGCCCCACAATTGACTTTTCCCAAACTGTCTGATTCCCAATTCGAGTGATCAATTGAAGCACTTTTGGCTCAAATAAAACGTTGATTTGTTGTATGTAGACCCTTGTGGACATATGGAAGGCCATGGAAAAGATTTTCACCCAAAGAATCAGAAATAAACTGATTTTATACCAAACCCTAATTTTAGGGCAAAATTGCCCGGGAACTGATTGCACTGCTTGCCAATGGATCTTTATGAGGAAACAAAGAAAATGAATGAAATAATGATATGAATATCAAAGTCAAAATCGGGGTGTGACACTATGTGTTATAGATCAAAACACCCTCGGATGACTCAAGCTAGGCTTGACACCTAACCTACATTCTTCTAGCACGATTCCTTCTAACTTTTTCGTCGGACATCTGTTCAGGATATATGTCACGGTCATCACAACTTCTCCCCATAATTATTTGGGTAGATGCTTGCCTTTCAAAATACTTCTAACCATATTCATAGTGGTTCTATTCTTCCTTTCTGCGACTTCATTCTGCTGTGGAGTGTAGGGTGGCACCACCTCATACACAATCCATTCTTTCACACATAATGAATCAAAATCTTTCGACACATATTCTCCACCACCATCAGTCCTCAATATCTTGATCTTTCGACCACTCTGTCTTTCAACCATAAATTTAAACTTGGCAAATACCTCGATCACTTCACTTTTCTTCTTGATCAAGTAAGACCATAATTTTAGACTGAAACCATATATGAATTTAACAAAGTATTTGTTACCTCTAATTGAATCCACCTAGAGAGGATCACATACATCAGAGTATATGACTTCAAGAATTGCCTTTGACCTGCTTCCTGCATCCTTACTGAAGTTGTTCTTATGTTGCTTCGCCTGCACGCATTCTTCACACACTTCGTTTGGAATGTCGATTTCTCATAATCCTGAAACCATATTTCTTCTCTTCAAATCTCTGATGTCTTTGAAATTGAGATGGACAAGTCTATAATGCCATATTCATTCATCTCTGTTGGCTGCTGTTGCAAGACACTTATGCTTTATCACATTAAGCTCAATCTTGAAGGTTCTATTCTGAGACATTTGAGCCTTCAAGATCAACCTTCCATTTGAGTTGAGAAATCTCATCATCTTATCTTAGATCGACACCTTTTAGTTCTTTTCGACTAACTACCCTATGCTGAGCAACTTGCTCTTCATGCTCGATGTAACGGTAAATTCATGACCATTAAGTTATGGATAAACTTAATGTTAATAAAACCAGATTCGCCACCGCGTTTTTATTGTTTTCAAAGGAAAAGGGACAAGTACGAACAAAACCCAAAAATAAGAAGTTTTCAAATCAAAACTAATAAAATGCCAGTGATTACAGGTAAGGGGGTTGGTTAAACAGAGGGAAGGTGTTATCACCCAAAGTGTCTTAGTATGAAATATGTTTGAAATAAATAGAGTGTGGGGATGAGAAAAGAATTAATTAATTATATTTTTGTGTTTGACAAGACCTTCAGACTTGTGCCTATGTACCAACATAGAAATGAGGGATCAAAACCTCATAGTTCGTGGTATCAATTTCAAAGTGAGTGGATTGCTTTTAACAAAAGTTTAAATTTAAGAGAGGCACAAATGGCCTAAAAGAGTTTGAATGAGTGTTAGTTCTTTTTGTCTTTTGAAATTTTAAGTCAATATGGTTAGATTCATTTACAAGTTTAGTTTAAGAAAAGAGTTTAAAAATGCAATGGCATAAGGCCAAAGTTTCTAGTTTGCAATAAAGTCTAAGTTTGAAAATCATAAGCAAAGAAGATTTGAAAGTGGGAGAGATTTGAAATTTAAGAAATGGGAGGAGATGAAGAGACTAATCCTAAGCAACAATTTAAAAGGTCTGACCAATGTGATGCAATCCAATAGACAAGAATGTCATATAGAAACCCAATTTTCCTTTAGACTTTAAAATTAAGCAATATCAATAAGCAAGCATGATGAAGAGCAATGCATCTAATAAAGATAGCCACATCCAAGCAAGCAACTTCATAGTCTTCTTCTTAAGCTCCCATGTATCAGATGACATACTCCTTGAATGGCTCAGAATAAGGCATTAGACACAGGTTCAAAGCCACATTTGCATCAAGACCATGTAGCAGATGAACTCAAAGGGATCTCAATACTTATATCAGATGAAAGTTCAATTCACAATGATTTGGTTTCAGAAAAGTCGGCATTGACCAAGTCCTTTTCCATATGGAGTGTTGCTTAATTCTAAGTCCAAGGCTCGGATCAAATCCAACAGTCCATACAAACATTTTTTAAGAGTTTTTGTTGTTTACTATATACTTTAAGGTCCTAAGACCACAATCACAAATAAGATACACAAACAAGTATATACAAACACAATATATGGCTCAAGAGAGCAAAGTGAAAATGACATAAACATAAACAAGTCAAATGATATGTATAATGGTAAATGATAAATGGCTTGAATTTAAATTGTATAAAGTAAATGACTTGAAATTAAAAGTTAGTCAAATGTTAGTTGATTAGAAGTTAGTGGAGTTTTGCATTTTTTTATTGTTTAAGTCATTCTTTGGAGAACACTCAACCCTCTATTCACAAGCATGGATCCTTGAACCAAGACATCTTCCAAAGGAAGGAAAAAGGCAAAGTTTCCATACAATACCATGAAAGGGGGGAGACTTACAATCTCACTTACTAGAATGCTATGCTTTTGGGTCAAAATTTAGCGCTATGTTAAGCAATCATAATTGGATTTATGTAGAAGTCACAACTATCTGAGGTCAGGAAATAAATTTTTTGTTGTTAATGCATGTTAGAGATATGGTATAATGAACCATACTCCTTAAACATGCCACACACAAAAAGAAAATAAACAAAGGGTGGACCTAATCCCATCCATACTTGTATTAGTTCATGAACCAATTAGCCTTAGGATATTGAGATGCCATTGGCCAATGAGAGGAGTGGGATAGAAAGGGATTGAAGATGAAGAGGGAGGGGAAATGAGACAAACACAAATTGGTCATGGGAGGAATTTTATCAAATAAAAATCATTCATTCATTTTGGGGTATGAAATATACATTTTATTAATCCCCTAAATTCAATGATTTTAATGCAACAAAAGTCAAATCAACCTTGACCAAGGCCCAAACACAATAGTCAAACCTCACAAGTCAATAAAAATGGCTCAACACAATTTATTTTCAATTAAACAAATTAAAAATCAATTAAAAGCTGCATTAAATTAAATTATGTTTTATCAAAAACCTAAAACCTCTTCAAAATACCAAATAAATGGCTAAGAGATTTATCATAGGTCAAACAAGGTCAAAGGACCTTGGAGAAATTTTTTCACTATTTTTGAAAAGTCAAAAGTATTTTTAAACAATTAAAAAAATATGCACAAAAACAATTAAATCATGAAAAATATCAATTTTGATCCAAAAAATAATTTTGATTCAGAAAATGAAAGAGGAAAATATTTGAATTTTTTTGATGATAGTCCCATATTTTTTGGATCAATAATGAAATTAATATGAATTAATGAAAATAAAGCAATTAAAATGAAAATTCAAAAATTCAAAAATACGTGGACCATCTGATCTCCCTCATTAAGTGAGGTGGCAGATCAGATGGATCAGAGCATGCTTTCCACATGTTCCCTAGTCAAATGTCTGACACGCGTGATAATCACTTTGAATGACTCAGATTAGAACGTGGGACTCAGATCGAAGGGTTCTAGATAAGCCATCACACCACCGGAGCCCTAGCTCCGGTCATCTTATCCGGTGAGGACCACTGGACTGGTCCAAGTTCAACTCAAAGAAAAATGGAAAATGAGTACACTATTTTGAAGGAAAAATGCTCAGGAGCTCGAATTTGGCCTCAATTTTGTCTAACTCCAAGTATATAAGAAGATACACGGAGTTGAATTTTGAGGATCATGAATTCAGTTGCTTCGATTTGACCTCAAAGCAACTCAATCTTCTTGCCTACATTGGTAGGACTTCAGACAACCAAAAATCAACAAGAATAATAGAGAATTGAGTGAGAATCAAAGAGATGAAAAATCTAAAAAATCACCTTTAATGGAGCTTCAGATTAGCACGATCTTGCTTCCATTTATGCTTGGCCTTGCTTCAGATACTTGATGGAAGAGAAGTAGATTAAAGAAAGGGATGGATTCTTGGAGTTTCAATATCAAAATAGTTGGAGATTTAAAACTCAATTTTCAAAGAAAATCTTCAAGCTTATCCTTCAATGGTGAGAGTTTGGGGTTTCTGAATCAAAGCTTGGGCACAAGGTCTTCAATTCTGAGCAAGAGAAGTTCTATTTATAGCCATAGAGAATGATATTTGCACACTTCCAATTTTGGCAAAAATTTGAAAATCTTCTTTACATGGTTGCGTGGGCATGCATGAGGCCCATGAAATGATGCCATTGATCTATAAACCAATGTGCAGTATACTGAAATCAACTTGGAAGCTCATGCAAGTGTGAATGGAAATTGGACCTTGAAAATATCCAAATGGTGCTTCAACTTTCACCCATGCGCAAGTACCTCATACTTTGTCCAAATGAAATAATTTTGGATTTTTTGGAAAGGTGAGATCAAGGGGAACAACTTTCATGTTGGACACTTTTTCATTTGAAGCTTGGATCATGATGTATTTTGAGGTGGAAGTTTGAGAAATCAAACATATTAAAAAATTTCTAAGTACCAAGCCATATGTTCACTTCTTCCACCTTGAATAACATTTTCTATGGATTTCAAATGAGAAACGTTCCTTCATAAAAGTTGTATACATTTCAAGCCTATTAAATTTAGTCACATATTTGGACCCATTTGGATTTGTCATGTAGGAGTTATGCATTTTAGAAGTTGGGGAAAATCACTTGTTCAATGGTATTGGCCCAAAATGACCTATAATGTTTTCACTTGGCACATGCATTTGAAAGTTGAATTTTCACTTACTCCAAATATCAAATTTTAATTAGGCATCTTGAAATTGATCATGCAATTTTAATGGCTTTCATATTATAAAAATTGAGCAAGTTATGATCTTGGGAAGTTGACCTCCAAATTATGGTTTGGACAAAATGAACTATAATCTTTCACCATAAAAAATGACTTTCCAAGCAAAACTAGATCTTGACCTCAACATGAAAGTTTTTTGGAATGTCATTTAGAGTAACTTTGATCTTGGAATCACTTTCATATGACAAAAATTGTAGGAGATAGGGTCTAGGGAACCCCAGTTTTGGCTAGTTGATTTCCTCTGATCAACCACCATGAACCATCTTGCTAGCTTGACATTCTATTGACTTTTGGGACTCATGGAGGACAATATATGCATAAGATTATGAAATTTGGAATATCCCTTGAAATATTTTATCAATTGCTAAAGAAACTTGTTGAAGAAGTCACATAAGATACCCAGATGAATTAGGGTTTCCATGGCAAACCAACTCCAAACTCTTGATGATTTCTTGATCAAAATAACATGTGAAGATAATGGGTATCCATATATGATAATTAGAGCCAATGTAGACCAATTATTGATTGAGCTCTTTGCAATGAGGGTCTTAAACTCTATATATGAGCTTGATAGATCATAGGTGAGCATACACACTACCTACAAAAGAGTTAAACTATGCTATGTAATTTTTTTGGTATTTTGGTTAGTAAACAAAGAGAAATGAAGTATGATACAATAAAATGTGCTTGGTTATCTCTTCTAATTCAAACCCAATGAATGAGGGGTAAGGAGGATGCCAAATTGTGATCCTAATGCTAATGCATATGATCAGATAACATGAGGGATCTTATGGTCAAAATTGGGGTCTTACACCTGGTATGTACAACACATTTGAAATTACTGAACTTTTGCCATCATTCCTCATAACCAGAACATCACCAACACCTTCAGCTGCTAGAGTGTTGCCATTTGCAAATTTCACCATGTTCTTCATTGAGGGCTTTATGTTGATAAACCAATCTTTCCTTCCAGACATATGTGATGAGCATCCTGAGTCCAAGTACTACTGGTCCTTGAATCTCTCTTCATCTCTTATTGTAACCATCATCAACGTCTCTTCTTCTTCATATTTCACTAGCTTTGCATAAGTTTCTTGATTCTTCTGCTTTTCTGGACAATCGCTAGAATAATGACTATACTTCTGACAATTGTAACACTGAATGTGACTCTTGTCTGCCTTTTGACCACCACCTCTTCCTCTACCAACACCACCACCTATTTGGTTGCCTTTGTTCCAGGGTTTTCTCTGATTCGACCAGTTTCCTTCTTGGTGATTTCGACCAGTCGAATTGTTGTAACCTCCTCTGCCTTTGTTGCCATTCCAACTTCCTTTGCCTTTTCTTTCTTTTGCTGATTGAGCCTGCAAAGCCATATCACTCTTCGACTTTCCTGCAGATCTTTCATCTATTATTTGTTCATGAGATTCAAGCGTTCCTTGAAGGTCTTCCTTTATCAGTTTTGACAAATCTTTCGACTCTTCTATGGCTACTACCACGTGGTCGAACTTTGGAGCCAACGACCTCAAGATCTTTCCAACAATAGATCTTGATGTCAACACTTCTCCACATACCTTGATTTGATTCACCGGTTTCGTAACCTTGGTGAAGAAATCATTTATGCTTTCACTGTCTTCCATCTTAAGCAATTCATACGTTCTTTTGTGAGTTTGTAACCTCACATCTTTCACCTTCTTCGCGCCTCCAAACAGTTTCTCCAGAATTTCCCATGCTTCTTTCGCTGACTCTGCATCACAAACCTTTTCAAAGTTATCTGCATCAACACATTGATGGATTATAAAAAGAGCTTTATAATCTTTCTTCTTCAATTCTTTATGTGCAGCCTTTTCTTGACCTGTCGCGGCTTCTGCAAGCGTTGTTACTCCTTCCTTCACAAGATCCCAAAGATCTTGATAATATAACACATCCTTTATCTGCTTGCACCAATTCTCATAATTGTTGTTCTTGAGAATCAGTAGATTTACTGGAAAATGCCTGTTTGGATAATTTGTTGCCATGGTGATTTTCTTCCCACGAATCGATTAAACTGGAACTCTTGATACCAGATGTTAGAAATCCACCAAAACCTATGGATAGTTTCAATCAATCTTGATGAACAAGATTGTTATAACCCACACAATGAAAATAAAAGAAAAGAACAATGGAGAAAGAAGGAGAGTAAAGAACGATGAAAGAGAAGAAGAATTAAAATTCTGCAGAGTTTCTCTCTGCCGACAAACCGTGGAAAACTTCTTATTCACTTTGCGACTGTAAAATATTGTGAATTACAATGTTATGAATACTATATTCATCTTATTACAAGAATAAATGTTACTCCCTCTATTTATAGATTTAGGTTAACTTGAATCTCAAGCCAAAACCCAAAACTATAAAAGCCCAAAATAGCTAACACTACTAAAATAAGCATAAGTCGAAATCCCGAGTGAGGTAACATGCTTCGACACTTCGACACACTAACATAACTTAACATACTAGGTGATTCAACACTTCCTTGTTCTGTCGAGCAACCTGCTTCGACACAAGGAATTACAATTCAACATAGTTGACATGGCCTATTCTTACCCTTATATGTTTGAGATGAATTCCTATTTCCTATTGCAATTTCATTGCAATTGGATCAAACAAGATTTGATTGTGAAATTTCGCGAGAACCAATTATCATTTCCCATTAACGACGTCACTATTTCATATAGAAACGTAAATTGTGATTGATTCGTGGAGATGAAATCCTAATGTCGAGATATATATCTCTAATACGACAGTGCGGGGGTGGACCTTCAAGATTAACACTCCAACACATAAGTCAGTTATAAAATCCAAAATGAGTAAAATATAAGTTTGAAAAGATAATGTGTATGTTATGTCTTGCATATGCCATTTATATATATTGGATAACTTAAATGAGATTTGCATTATTTGACTTAACACTTGGACCCCCCACGTATTGGACCATCGACAGTCTCATAATAACAGGTATGCCGCTCTTCGTAGATTGTTGGTGAATTATCCAGAGCATTACTACACGTTCATCTTAGAACATGTAGAATCAAATGAATTTTATCACGACTTATGTGTTCTTGTGTATCATGACTTGTTTCAAGGATACATGTGTATTTTGAACTTTGCATCGGAGGTTCATTTTCTTCGCCATGATAACATCGGTTCACAACTCCTTTTGGTTTAGTTTTCGAATAATACAACTGAATATCATTACTATTATAACGTCTCCTTAATTACACTAATTGAAATGGATGTTGGATTATGAGGTTCGCAGATGCCTTTTCGTGCTAAATTGGGGATGAACTTCTCCTTCCTAATACGATTTAATCAAAATTTGGATTTTAGATCAAACAATATTTTATCATAAAATATCACGGGAATCAGTTGTCAGTTCCCATATACGGGACCATTGTTCCATATTGGAATCAGAATTGTGATTGATTTGTGATGATGGACTTTTGATACAATGATATGGATCTTAAATACGAAAACACATGGGTGGACTTGGAATATTAGTACGTTGAGTGATAAAATGGGCTACTAGCGGTGTAGGGGGGGGGGGGGGGGATAGACCTCCCAAGTTAAAAAGTCGTTTCAAAAAGGTTTTTAATATGTTTTCAAAAATAGAGTTTACTTTGCGTGGTGGAAGTAGATTTTGCGTAAAAGAGACTATGCTTATATTGAGAGATTCACAATTGTGCTTATCAATTTACAATGTATCAAATTGAACTACTGAATTTCACCAAATTACAAACTAATTATATTGCAAAATCATTCAATTCCTCAAGATGTGTTATTTAATGATTTTCAATCACGTCTAAGATTCTACTATCAAAGTCTTCAGACTTAATCCACACTAAGACAAAGTTGAATTACCAATTCTAAAAAAATCTACAACTTATGCACCAAATCACTACCAATAAAAAATCCTATCAGTATGCAATTCTAGAAAGTAATAGAAACAACCTAATCACACGATTAACTATGAAAAATAAGATATACATACATATATATATATATATATATATATATATATATATATATATAGATAGAGAGAGAGAGAGAGAGAGATGAATGTATATATACATATATAAAGAGAGAGAGAGAAAGAGTACACCCAAACTCATAATGGTTTGATAAGTTCGGCCTTGCTTTGTGCATAATCCACTCTCAAATGGTTTCCCATTGAAAACTCGTTGGTCTTCCACTATATAATATATATATATATATATATATATATATATATATAGATAGAGAGAGAGAGAGAGAGAGAGAGAGAGAGAGAGAGAGAGAGAGAGAGAGAGAGAGAGAGTACACCCAAACTCATAATGGTTTGACAGGTTCGACCTTGCTTTGTGCATAATCCACTCTCAAATGGTTGCCCATTGAAAATTCGTTGGTCTTCCACTATAATTTACAACGGTATTACTAGAGTTCGAACAATCACGAGTCCAAAAATATATAGTGAAAATTAATTTTCTTCTTTTTTGGATCTTGACTTGTACACATATCTACAAACTTAATTATATGCGGAATTTTTACTCGAGATTGCTTCTTGAATCTTCCATCCCTAACAACGTGCTCCTAAGTTTCCGTCTGCGGAAATTTCCACACAATTCAGCCGGTATCTTGAATGTTGGTATGTCCGAAGATTGAGAAGAACTCCTACCATGTATGTAGACTTAAACACACTACTACCAAGGTCAACTTGGAGAGAATAACCTCCTTCTTTTTCAATGCAATTGTCAGAACCAGTCACAACCTCACACACTCTTGCAAGCCTATAAAATCTTAAACAAATCTCCAAAGAAACATTAAATCCAAAAATGAATATTCTCAATCAATCACGAATCATTCAAGATAAGATTCAGATCCATGCAATAATGGAAAAATAATGAGATAAAAGATGAAAGAAATCGTTTGCAAGTGTTCAAGAAAGATTCAAAACTCTTTTTAAAAATGAAAGAACAAGTGGTTTGTGAGTTTTCATATCATCAATGAAAGAATGTATTTTCTAACATTATGAAAGATTGGAGAGTTAAAAATGAGTTATAGGTACTAGAGATGAAGTGATAAATTCATGTTTGATTTGAGTCAAGAACATTTTGTGATTTGAGTCAAGTGGTAAAGTAATGTGGAACAAGATCAACACTTAAAGAAAGACTCATTTTTATGTGATTCGAATCAAGAAATAAAGCAAGATTTGACTCACACAGGCTAAAGAGGGACTTGTGATTCGACTCATGTACAAACTGTGATTCGACTCAGATAGTGCATAATTTAAATCAAAGGCAAATTATGATTCAACTCACAAGCTTACACAAATGCCTAATTCTTCTTTGCCTTGTTTGATTTGACTCAAGGGATTGTGCGATTCAAATCACACATCCAAAATCTCAAAAGTTTAAGTTTTCAAAGATGTTTTGAGAGTCCAAAATGAGTGAAGTGTAAGTTTGAGATGAGAATGTGTATCTCATGTCTAACATATGTCACTTATATATAATGAATCACTTTATTAAACTTTGTGTTATTAAATATGATACTTGAATGTTATTTGTATTGAACCTTTTACCGACATATAACATTAATAATCAAACTGTTTTTATGTCATAGAATCTTTTATTTAAATTTATTAATAAATAAATTATAAATGTAAATTAATTATACATAGAGAGTATTGACATCCAACTAAACTCTATGATATTTTAAATTTATCTTCTTTTTTTTGGTATAAAATAATCACTACTCTCATTTATTCTTTGTAAGCAAAATGATTAACATTGTATTTCCTTTAGATGTACTTAAAGAATATTCCCTAAACTCTCTATTATAAAATAAAACTTATTTACTTTAATTTATTAAATATGTTTATATTTGATAAAGTTTATTTATTTTTATAATAGAATGTGATAGCCTAATCATATTTTATAAAAAACTAGATGAATATCAGTACCTCTATCTAATAAAATAATAATATTCAATATTATATCATGATTTAATATTATTTTAGTTTAAAATATAATAATTTTAGGAAAATTCTTATCTGTCCCTCATAAAATATTGGGTAAAGTTTGTTTTTTTGGATAGAAACAAGATATAGTCTAATTAAGTGGGAAAATGTCTCTTACTATTCTTCTGGAATAAAAATTAAGTAGAATTATTATAAAACAAATTATTTTAAAAATCTCTTAAATTTTTAAATATTTTAATAAATAATTAAATATGATAAAGTTACATGACATGAACCGATTCATTATAGAAAAGAAGAAAAAAACCGATTCATTATAGAAAAGAAGAAAAAAACCGATTCATTATAGATAGCGAAGTAGTCTCTTAAATTTTAAGTTTATCTACAAAAAAATATATCGATATTCAGTCAAAGAAGATACATTAAAAAACGAATATAAATGGATGGGAGATGTAATGTACGTCACGAAACTCCACATTTCATTTCTCAACTCTTCCAAATAATTTCATCGCCGGGATGACACCGTCTGCCGGAGTCCATGTCCCCCTCTTGACTGGATCCACACCGGCAGCGGGCCGCGGTTCAATTCCCGGCGCCGTATTCAATGTTGCCACGAGCATAATTGGCGCTGGGATCATGTCAATCCCGGCGATTCTTAAAGTTCTCGGTGTTTTCCCCTCTTTCGCCTTAATTGCAATCGTGGCTGGGCTAGCCGAAGTGTCGGTGGATTTTCTCATGCGTTTTACACATGCCGGTGATACGACGACGTACTCTGGCGTCATGAAGGAAGCTTTCGGGTCCGCTGGAGCATTAGCCGCTCAAGTTTGCGTGATAGTCACCAACTTTGGTGGTTTAATTCTCTTCCTTATTATTATCGGTTAGAACAGATTTCATTTCTTTACTTTTCTGTTAATTAAATTATTGATCATTAATTAAAGTTAAAGATCCACCTTTCATAGATTTTTCGGTTTGTGTTTTTGTTTCTTAGCTAAGTGGTGATTTTTGGACTTTATAGCGAGATTCTTTTATATTTGTGATCTAAAATAAAATAGATTGGTTTCTTAATAAAGTGATGTTACTTTGTTTTCAAGTTTTTCATGTTTGTGTGTATGGAACAACAGGGGATGTTTTATCTGGGAAGAGAAGTGGAGATGAAGTGCACTTGGGAATTTTGCAACAGTGGTTTGGGATTCACTGGTGGAATTCCAGAGAAGTCGCTCTTCTCGTAACCTTGGTTCTTGTTATGCTTCCATTGGTCTTGTACAGAAATGTAGGTTAGTGTTTTTCAATGCTTATTTAGTGCATGATTGGAATTGTGGGGAATTTGACAAAAACGCGGCGATGTGATTTAGTTGAAGATCATTGTCAGTTCAAATATGATTTATTTTCATTGTTCGGAATTGAAAAGATTTAATGGCATAGACTTATTTGTTATTGTTTTTGATTTTATGCTGTTTCGAAATTTGTCAGAATCCTTGAAGTACAGTTCTGCAGTATCAACTCTTCTTGCTGTGTCATTTGTTGCCATTTGTTCTGGTTTGGCTATTGTTGCTTTGGTGCAAGGAAAAACACAAACTCCTAAATTGGTTCCTCGGATAGACTACCAGACATCTTTCTTTGATTTGTTCACTACAGTTCCTGTTGTAGTCACAGCATTCACATTTCATTTTAATGGTACTAGTTAACTTGCATTTTGCATTTTGCATTTTGCATTATTGGGTGGTGGATAAGGGTTTTCTCCTTTTCTCGTTGTTGTGCTGATGAGTACTTTTGTTTTACTTTGCAGTGCATCCAATTGGATTTGAGTTTGCAAAGCCATCTGATATGAAAACAGCAGTTCGATTAGCAATAATGTTTTGTGCTGTTATCTACTTTACAATTGGTTTATTCGGCTACCTCTTATTTGGAGATTCAACACAATCAGACATTCTAGTCAATTTTGATCAGAGTGCTGATTCTGTTGGTTCGTTGTTCAATAGTTTAATTCGTGTAAGCTATGCACTCCACGTTATGCTGGTATTCCCTATAGTGAACTTCTCTTTAAGAGCCAACATTGATGAAGTATTCTTCCCCAAGAAGGCTGTACTAGCCACAGACAACAAGAGATTTGTGATTCTCACTCTTGTGCTCTTAGTATTCTCCTATCTTGCTGCTATAGCAATACCAGATATTTGGTACTTTTTTCAGTTTCTAGGATCAACAACTGCACTGTGTCTTGCCTTTATTTTCCCAGGCATTATAGTTTTAAGGTAACCTATTTTCGCAATCTTATTAGTTATTATAACAAATTGGAAAAGAATACAAGTCATGATCCTAATGTTCTTTGTTTGATATGACAGGGATGCTCTTGGAATATCAACAAGAAAGGACAAAATAATAGCACTGGTTATGATTATATTAGCTGTAGTAGCAAGTGCAATTGCAATTTCCACCAACATATACAATGCCTTAAGTAGCAAGTCATAGAAGTTGGTGTTCTCTTTTTCTTTCCTTTGTTGTTGCTTCAACTACACAAAGTTTTATTGGGGGAGTTGGGGGATGGAGGGGGGAAATCATAGTTAAAATGATTTGTTGTGTGTAATATCAAAGCAATGGAATGAAATTCAGAAGTTTAGTTGAAGCGTAGTTTGCCACTTTTACATTGTTGTGTTTGAATGACTCATCTTTTTGGCCAATTATTGCTGTCAAATAAAAGGTTCTATGGCGGCGCCTTAAGGGGGACCCGTATCCGTCTGGCAAATGTGTCTCCATAATAAAATCAAAATTTCACTTGTTTAACATATGCCACTTAAAATAAGGGGACCAGTATCTTATAAAAGTTGACATTTTAAACCTAAAAAGAATACAAAAATAGAAATCATAGAAGTTGAACCAAACACGGAATAAGAAGAGTTGGTTACATTGGACATAATTTAATGTTTATCATTTTTGATGTTATAATTTAATGTATATGAATCTTAATGAGTAAGATAAATAAATAAATAAATATGGTGGTTGCCATGTCACGTAGGGACATCCTGTTATGATGGTAATGGGAGCAATTTTCAAATTTTAAATAATAGTAATATTAATTTTTAAGATAATGTTTTTAGTCTTTGATCATGTCAGAGTTCCTTGC